>NC_132885.1:12822014-13139514 GCF_030463535.1 Salminus brasiliensis | reverse complement strand
ACCTTCAACACTGGTCAGAGATCTTTCTAAGATGGTACAGAATGTGAAGTGTGTGTGTGTTCGACTCACCTGCTCCCCCACCCTGCAGAAACTTGAGGAGTACATAGATGCACACAGTTGTGGCAAGTGCGTTCCAATTCTCCTTCTCTGATAATTCATTCACTGCATAACACACAAGCACCACACATACAGAGGGGACAGAAGATTAGACTGAAAACAATGGTTTCAGTTACGGTACTCTGAAACAGAGAGGAATTTAGCTATTGCAAAGGACTGTTTCTTGATATACTATAACTGCATATTAACAATTCCAGATGCAAATAAATGATCCCAAACATCTACTACATCTTAATAAAGAATGTATGACCTGCACCCAAAAACAATTTTGGCTTTCGACTTAAGTATGAAGATTTGAATTATATAAAATGTTGAGGATTTAAGAGGCCGAGTGGACTAAGGCGCTGCCACTATGATCCGAGGATCGCTGGTTTGAATGTCGGGTCAAGCTGCTTGTCATCTCTTGGGGGTGAGTTGATGGCACTTCCTCCCCACTTCATTCCTAGTCAAGTCAAGTCAAGTCAAGTCAAGTCAAGTGGGTTTTTATTGTCATTTCAACTATATACAGAGTGCACAGTGAAACGAAACAACGTTCCTCCAGGACCATGGTGCAACACAGACACAGTGCATACAGAACAAAAGTGCAACACAGTACAAGTGCAGACAGACAATACAACACAATACAGACAAAGAGTAATAAATAAATTAGGGGTAATAAATTAGTGGGATGTTGGTCAGCACAGGCGTCTGTTAGCTGCTATATTAGACTTGCGGGGGCTGCACTTTCCTCAGAGAACGCTTGCTGCATGCCTAACAATGCTGCATCAGCAGCAGTTGGAAAAGAGGTGGTGACTTGCTTCACATGTGTCGGAGAAGTGTGTTGGGGGCATTGCTAGCGATAGGTGGAGTTCACAAGAATTTGGTAATTGGCTTTCCAAAATTATGCAAAATGCCCAGGCTAAGAAGATTTAATGAGAGGTTTCTAATTTACACAAGGCTCATGTCATCTGGGAAATTCTACATGAACAGTTCATAAAAATAGCTGTTTTTAATGTACTTTCAATGCTTATACATGTGTTAAAAAGCCCACATGTAGCCTGTCTTTACATTCAATGTAATTTACTTCATAAAGAATTGTCTCATCTTGCAAATGCTGACATAAGCTGTTCATTGCTTATGTCTGTGTTTTAAAAGAGGCTTTCAAATAAATTGTTACCACAGTAGTATTAATGTTTAGCCAGTGATGCTGTGAATGACACAAATATCTCCAATATAAGAGGAAACGTACATCTTAACTAAAAAAAAACTCCAGACATGCGTTTTATCAACAAACTCTTCCAGAGTTGGCAAGAAATCCCTTTAGACATTGCAGAAAGAGGCTGAGATGTGACAATGGATGGCCATGTCAGTTACATTAGGAACAAGTACTTCAAGAGTTGAACTTGAACTCTGGTTTCTGAGAAAAAAACAACAAAAACCAGACACAATAAAACATTCATTTAACATCAAACCCTGTCATACGTGAGACTGAGTCAATGACCTCAGTAAAAGACTCTCCGGTTTAACTCTGTGTCCTCGTCTCACTGACTTATGTATGAGTTTAGAATAGAAAGCAGCGCAAAGAAACCAGACTCAGGATGATGCATAAAAGAGAGCCGGTTTGGTCGCGGCTGAGAGAGAGCTCGGACCTTTCCATTCATTTACATTCATGGCCATTTTGACTGTGCACTCAGAATCAAATAGGGGGAAGAAAAGGTAAAGGAATGAAGAAAGTGAGGGGGGAAAAAAACGATGGGACGAAAGGGAATTTTCCCCACAGCGAGAGCAAAACACACTTTCTCTCTCTCGGTTCGGATGGCAAGAGAACTGATTTTCAGCCCTGGCATGGGGCAGAGGGGGCCGTTGGACAAAAAGCCCCTTGTACCAGCGTGTTAACTCTGCTAAAGGCCCCTAATGCCCCCTAATCGTGACTGGCAGGGTTGGTGACCTCCCCTATCACCCCCCCTCAAAAAAAAATCTCAGTCTGCCACACAAAAGCCCACTTCCCTCCTGCCGCTGCTTTCATCTGCCTCCAAAGGCAAAAAGCACTATTGCCCTCTAACTGCGGCGTGGACACACCAACACGTCACTGCTGTTAACCTGAGTCTGTCTGGAATGGCCTGGGGATGGATGCAAAACTCACAGGGAATATCCTGGGAACTGGCAATAATAATAATAATGATGCTGACTATTCAAAGAGATAGAAGAGGAAATGAAATTCTGAGAAAGAGGGAGGTGTGAGGTAAGTAGAGAGAGAGTGAGAGACAGAGGGGGGGGGGGGGGGGGGGAGAGATGTGTGCAAAAGCAAGAGAGAAAAAGGGTGAAATGGAGCCTTGAGCCATGGAAAGCTTTAGCATAGTTGGGTTTTGTCCCACGTTCCCTTTGTCAGAGTCAGATGCTTTTTGGCTTGGGAGAGCTGAGGGCTTTGACTTCGGCAAGGGGTTTGGGGGGCCGGTCCCACGTCCAGCTGGCCCAAAGCAACGAGGGGCTGGGAACACTGGGGAGGGAGGGGCAAGAAGAAAACCCTGAGAGCACCCCAACACACAAACACATATAAAGCTCCTATCTATGCATTCTTTTACTTTATTTATCATTCTGTTCTTCGACTCGGCTTCTAGAAATCGTTTGTTAACGTGACCCTCAAACTAGTCTACAGATTTTCCTCACATTCCACTGTGATAGAGGTGGGTAATATGGTAATAATGTACTACTGTGAAACTGGAAGACATTTTTACCACACAATATCGATCAGGATTTATAGTTTTTCTGAAATTTGAGAAAATTTGTACAGACAGAAATGCCACAGTAGTCTGAGTAACATTTTTGTAACATACCATACTACACTAAATCCAGCTAAGCAGGACTAATTATGATCTCTCTATAGTGATATATTTAGTACAGGGGTACTAGAAGTAGTAATATGTCCAAATGTGGACACTCATATAAATGCATTCAGCTACACAGATTGCTGACACAGATGTGCAAATGCACACACACAGCTTGTCGCTTATTTGATGTAGAGACGTACTGCCAGTGCATAGGACTTCCTAGAGTAGATAAAACCTATAAGCTCCATACCTAATGCCAGTCATGGGCTGGAGGGGTATGAGTTGGGGCACTGGAGATGAGGTGGGGTGGTGATCATCCACCATCCTTATCTCACTAATAATGTCACTTAATGCAATCAAATCCTCATAGCAATGCTTCAAAGCCTTCTTCGAACATTAGAGAAGTTACTCCAACAAAAGCAGAATAAAATCTATAATACCTTTGGTTTTAAAAGAACCAATGAATGAGCAGGCGTCCTAATACTTTTGTCAATTTAATGTCAGTGACTATAATAATGATAAACCAGAATCAATGTGTACACCGTCAAGGCAGAGCGAATGGAGTTCATGTAACTTAGAAAAACGACAACAACTACAACATAACATGGTTTTCTTATGTTCCCTAACAAGGTACTAAAGATGTCCTCCTGAGGGTCCCACCACAGTGACAAGGGGTCCTACCCCAGTGACCCTTTAAATCTTGTTTTCTGAGAGTGTAAGGTGGATAGATAGTGTTTAAGCCCACCATCAACTCTACAGTCTTTTGGGTGGTTGTGATTGCACCAGGACATCAGCTTCTAAACTCCCACCCTGTACTGAATCAAAGGGTTCTATATAGTACTGAAATGGGGTTATCTGACTAACACTAGTAGAAATATTGTGTGTGTTGTTGCATAAAACACAAAATACATGTATGTGCTACACAAAACAATTTAAAAAAGGTTCTATGATTAATCATCTACAAGATGATGTCCCAGTTTTTTAATAAGTATTTTATTTTCTTTAAGTTGTCATGATGTTATATTCAAACATTTAACATTTCACCAAGAACCCTTGAAGACCCCTTTTGAAAAGTGTAAGCAATCTCTTAAAAAGTATTGTATTGCAATATTGTGCATTTCAGAGCCACTTGCTCTTTATATACAGAGTCTTATTACAAACAAACATACAATCTCACTAATTCACAGGGCCTGGCTTACACACACATACCCACTGCTATGCCAATGGATGAGCTCTCTAATAAAAATAAACCCTTATTTATAACTCATTTTATAAATAGAAATAAGGTCTTCTTTATATCTGGCTCCACTGCAAATAAAACATCAGTGTGGGATATCTCCCTGTAATAGGGAGAATAAATATTTGAATAAATATTTCTTAAATAAATAAAGACATAAAAATGAACAAACTAATGGTTAAAATGAAAAATGAATGGTATCAATTAGCCTAAACTTTTTATCCTCTTATTCAGAACATATTAATACAGCCTCCATTCCTAGAATGTGAGCACTCAGTGATTTCTTTGAATACTACTCCCCCTAGTGTTTAATTTCATTAACACAGCATGGGCTGCCGGTTGTCAGGTGCTTGTTCACTCCATATACCTACAAACCAACAGTCATGTATAATGTACTAGAGACCCAGACTTGAGTAAAAGTACAAGTGCTCGATCAAAAAAGTGACTTGAGTGGAAGTAGAAGTGCTCTTTAAGCACCATACTTAAGTGGAAGTACTAAAGGATTCAACATTTTTTGTACTTAAGCACTGCAAGTAGTTTATTTTAAAATGTACTACTTAAGTACTGAAAGTAAAAGTACAAGTATTGTGTTATGTAGTTATTACAGAAAGCAGTCAAGCAAGTCTGAATAACATTGTTTATATTGAGGACAAGAACAAGGACAGGAATGTACGAGACTGAGTGCAGGTACACGGAGTCTTCAAAAAGAAAGGCTAAACAGAACTGACTCAATCTGCCACATACAAGTGTTTCACATGTAAAAACAAGTGAGGAGAGCAGCTTAAAACACTGAGCTTAACTCTCTGTAAACTCAACTACAACTAAAAGATCTCAGGCCATTAGACCACATGCAAGTATTTGAAGGTGGTGAAGATGGAGTTTCTTCTGGTGGTTCTTCCATCTGGAAATAAACTAACAAAGCTCTAGCAGCAGCGGAGTGAGAGGAAGAACGGTAGCTTGCACGCTCATGGCTCAATCGCTTGTTCAGCCTAATGTTGAGGCGGCTTCATCAAACCCGGTGACAGTGCCATGTACTGCTCTGGCAGAGATAATGTGGGTTTGAAATTATTTGTACCATTTTTTTTTTATTCTAAGTAATGATGCTACACATGAAAAATGTAACGGAGTACAAGTATTAAACTCAAAATATATAGTGAAGTAAAAGTGGAAGTAGGAGAAAAAAATACTACTCCAGTAGACACAGATACAGTATTTCAGGACTTAAGTACAGTAGTGAAGTAGTTCTACTCCATTACTACACATCTCTGCAAAGCAAACACAACTTCAGTTACTAACAGCTGTGTATGGCTTTGAAGACCATGCACCTCACCTATGTCCTTGCTGTAGATGGGGACGAACACGTTGATGACCCGCTCCATTGCAAGTAAGGAGACACACAGAAGCACCAGGATTTGCAGTGGGCCGCTCCCACTGGGCCACATGTAGGGCATCAGCAGTGCCACTTTCCTCCGCAGATCCTTCCATGTCGAAGGGGACACTACTCTGACTTGACTGGACTCTTGCTGCTTGCCATCTTTGGCCTTGAGAGGAGAAAACAGAAAAGTACAAAAAGTCAAAGAAATGAAAATCCCGGAATTAACAAAAATATATAAACACACTAAAAAAACACAGAAACTCAGTCCAACAGATAACATCGGCCAAACACTGCACTACAGTACTGTGTTCAGTGTATTCTGCAGGAAAACACACTGTAGTATTGCAATATTACAAAGAAAGTGGACAAACATAACAGTAACTAATTAACAACACAAATATATACTTTAAAAATGATAAAGTTGATGTTCAGTGCACATTATCTCCAGTTTGGCAGAATTTTAGTTTATTACCAAACAAATGTGAAACATGACTTGAGTGTTACATGCTGTACAGATTATAGTTGTTATTATTATACATGACTGAGTTACATTATCATTACAAACTGGGCCAGCTTGGAAATGTGAGCTGTGGTCCAATGAAAACCATGTATCTCCATTTTTGTCCATTTTCAGTTCTCTCCATGATTTGAACCCTGTTGCTGCTCTGTACTCTGTGTATAATACTTCTGGATGAACGGACCAATAGAAAAGCTCTTAATTACTAGAAACAAACTCTTATCTTACATTGACTTCCATTCAATGATAAGTATAGTGTTGCCTTCTACTGTAAACTCACCATTTTGGAGATGATTTTCATTGGACAGTGATGATATTTAGATCATGATAATATTGTCTATTGCAATATTTCTACTGTCAATAATCAAGTCTACATTTACATTATCCTCCATGTTCAGTATCTACGAAGCAAATATTCATAACATTCAACGTATCTCCCTTTGATGTATTCCTGATGGGCTACTGTTCAGTCTGGTGTTTTTGTTGACTCCAACACCAAAATAAAACCCTGTACTGGGCGACTGAAGATCCTGAGAGGAGATGATGTAGTGGCCGGATATTTTACAGTGTTAGTTAGACTTTCCAAGTCTGAGGAAAAGTGAAATCTCTCTTTTAGAGTGAGAGTATGCAGAAGGGCGTTCCTTCCCCTGACATCTGATCCTACAGTGAAAATGGAAGTAAGAGTGCAGTCTAAAAGAGAGGGCAGGTCTACAGCACATGACATTATTGGGAATCCTCACACATTAAAACCCAGAAACTGCAAAGGTCCAGTTGAGTCCTGTTGAAAGCAACAGAAAACCAGCATCAACTCGGGGCTCTGAAACGAACCGGATTTCCCCCTCAAGCACAAATCTAAGCCTGTGCCCTGTACAATGACCACGGTTCAACAACCAGGGGAAGAGAAAGTCATGGAAGTTAGCTAGCTAGTAGCGTTAGCAGAAGTGCATCGTTGTCATTAGCTAGCTGATCAGTGGGCATGGAGTCCAGGAGTCCAGAGGTCCAGGGGCGGGGGACAAGACACACTAAGCCACACACACACACACACTCTCTCTCTCTCTCTCTCTCTCTCTCTCTCTGTGTGTGTGTGTGTGTTACAGACCATCTCTTACCTGCACAGTTACAGTAAATGTCTGATTCGCCTCCGTTTCTTTCCTCCCATCCTTTGAACGCATGCTTGCCATCTGTGTGGACTATCGTAACGTTATGCAGGGTCGCCTAAAAGTGCCGCTTTAGTCACTGTCCCATCATCACCCCAGTCACAGCGACCTCACAGACCTTTCCTGGAGCTGGAGCTGGAGCAGGAGCTGGAGCTGGAGCTGGAGCAGGCGCGTGCAGCTCTTTGTGTCTCTGTGTTGAAGACCACCGCTTAGCCTGAACTAGCTATAGCTATCTCTGCAACCAGGGCTGCTTTCTATCCCTCGTAGTGAAGAACCGTGTCGGTGACAGGGACCGCTGTCTTCCCTGGAGACGTCCGTTCAAAGTGTATCTTCACCAGAAAAGCCACACTGTCAGTGTTGACATTATGGGGAAAGGTTCACATGACTGACATGACTGCGTTCAGTCTGGTGGTCATGTGAGCAGCTGGGCTTCACTATAGCCGAACGAACACACACACACACACACACACACACACTCACACTCTAGCCAGCTAACCTAAAAGACTATGCTGAAAAACCAGCCTGTCCAGATCAAGCAGCTTTATAAACTGGTTTAGAAACGTTTCAGTTTGATGGTCTAGATGATTTTATGGATGTTCAAATGTCAAAAAAATAAAACATAAAAAAATCAAAAAAATCAAATAAAAAGCCTAATTTTCTGTAGAGATGTATGTTTTCCTTATCACATCATGGTATGAGGGGCTTATATCTCTGGTGTGTTAGGGAAAGCACAAAAACACCTGGCTAAGACCACCAGCTAGTAACAGATCCAGCCCTTGCAGCACGGTTATGAGCAGTTTGATAATTGGGATGTGGTATAATAACTAGATAGACTTAAAAATGCCTATGTTCAGAACCAATGTCGTCTCCTCAAAGTTCCTGCTTCTGACTTTAGAGCTACAACAAGTAGTAACAATGTCCACAACATGCTTAGAAAAGTGTAGTAAGTCTGTGGTCTAGTCCCTAGTCTCTTAGGTGGGTGGATGTTCAAAATAAAGGCTCCAGCAAGAGCAAGACTTTATCATTATCATTTTTAAATACACAATAACATTCATATAGTGCATTTATATCACATTTAGTCAGTTTAAACCAATGCAAAATAAAAATGCATGTATGCAAGTTTGAAATCTTGAACTTGTTTTGGCATTTTGTAAAAGCACACATAAACATCATTTTATTTTTATTCGAGACAAGAAATTACAGAGAAATGTTTGAGCTTTTTTTTTGGACGAAGACACTTTTAAACACAATTTGAAAGCATTAAAAAATGTAAAGGATCATTTTTAACAGGATTGTAGACTGCAGTGTTCGTGTATGTGTAGTTACCGACATGCTCCAGACTTCCCACTGGTTAAACCGACTGTGTGGTGGCGTTCATAAGCTCATTTTGTAAATACTATATTTCCAACATGGCTTATAATGATCTTGATGATGAAATATAGATGAGATAGGTCATGCTATTCTACAGTTTTCATGTGAGCATTAAAAGGAGAATTTGCTGATGTAGCACCAGCCCTTCTGGTCTCCACTGTTTTGTTTCGTTGCATTATTTATTTGGGCTCTATCAGGACATATTTATTGTTTCATCTTAAAAACATGCTCATTATTTTAATTCAGATATTTTTCAGTTCATTTGTAGCGTAACTTCAGGTTTCCTGTATGTTGTAACAAGCCAGTTACATCATTTCCTGTTGTGTCTGCTTTTATTGGTGTGGTAAAACCAGCCTGCAGGGTCTAACCTTTCAATAAATCCACATGTGATTTTAATCATTTTAGTATTTTCACGTTTTATTCTGAAAGGATGCTTTGTACCTGCTTTAGGGTGTGTTTGTCTGTTGGTTGAGCCTGCTGAGCACCTGAAGAACTGAAGATTGGAACAGCAGATGAGATCAGACACACGTCTAGATTCACACAACACACCTGATTCACCTTTTTCTTTTAACCCAGGCTGTGCTCTGCTGTATAGTAACCCAGAGCAGGGTTGGGGGAATGGTCCTGTTCTGTTTTGCCTGCTTAAAGTTAAAGTATTCAGATTTCTAAAGAAATGTCGAGCCTGTTAAAATGACATACTGGTTCCCCAGGGAAAGGTTTGGGCACAAGTTGGTTGTTAAAGCTAACGGTGAAGAGCCTGGGTCATTAAAGGCGATGTGCAATAAAATATTATTGTGATGTGGGTAATAAACTATGAGCTGTTACTGCAGCTTCACCAGCTGATATTTTGAATGACGTCCTTATTCATTAAAAGAGGAGATTTTTTATTCTGGTGGTGTGATGCTGTTAATAATGGGCAATATATGAATGAGTCAAAGCAATTGATTTTAATTGTAGATTCACAATTTTTAAAATTCATTAGCTGGCCTACAGTCTTAACTATAGAAACTGACAACAACAGTTAAATAACCCCAAACTTCTCTGGATGCAAAAGTTCTTTAGTAATGTAAAGGTCACATATTCCTGTTAGAAAGTGGTTCTACTATGGCATCGCTCAAAGAACCTTTTGTAGCACCTTTATTTTTAGTGCATTTGTGGTTTCATTTTTAGTTTGTTTGGATGTAGAAATGATTAAAATCAGTTCTAGTCTCAGTCTCTTGTCGTACAGATCTAACCTGCAACTTCCTGTGATGTGAAAATGCACCCTGCTATTAACCTCTCCTAGTGAGTCAAAACACGCGTGATGTCCTTGCATTTGCTCTAGTGAGAAGCATTGCAGGTAGAGATAGGAAAACACTAGCAGGCCCTATAACATCTATTCACATTAATAAAAAAAAGTTGATTTCAATATGTAGCATATACACTATATGGCCTAAGGTACGTGGACACATTTCGTAGTGGGTTTGACCATTTTCAAACCCCTCCGTTGCTATTAGGTGTACTGTCTCTGTTCAGTGAACTTGAACTGCTGATCAGTTAGAGTAAAATCTTTATTTATTGTATGGTATTTTATACAACCTGGTGTCACAAAGGAAATAGTAAAACATGCAACCCCAAGTGAGCATATAAGAAAACAGATCCCTCCTGTCTTTGTATATTCTGAATTTTGTGTGTATTTTGTATTTATTTAATATATTTTTTATATAACTTTATTTTAATATGTTTAGTATGTATATAGCTTTGTCCTCCTGTAGAACACCAATCTGAGCCTCACCACAAGCATTTCAATGCATAAATGTCCTGACATGTTGTGCAAATGACAAATAAACCTGAAACTAAAAAAGCTCCCTCCCAGCTGGAGGAAGAAACCTTGGCACTCACAAGAAGGAGACCCCTCCTTTGGTCAAAACCATTTTTTGTTTTATTACTAATACATGGTATGAAGTCACCTTAACACCACAGTGTTACAAAGGTCCTAATATAACACCTGATATTCTTTGCAGTAGTATTATATATTAATGATGATTCAGTCCCATCATGCATCAAAATGTTGGTAGATCAGGATGGCCGAGCATTTGACACATTGTTTGAGCACAGCAGATGCTGGGAATGGAGGGTAGTCACTGGTCTTGGGAAGGTAGCAGGAGATCCGGACAGTCAGTCTTCCATTGTCTTTACTATGTACAGTAGTTTTTATTAAATATTTATGATGCTTGGGTAACAAAACAAACATTGCTTATACCGACAATAAAAGCAACCACATATAAACATATCAGTATCGCTAAATTTGCTAAAATTAATAAAGGACTAGTTTTATTGCCCATCCTTTCAGTTCTAAAGGGGGATTCTCCATACAAAGTATGCTCAGTTCAGACCGGTGTACTTGCTAGTACTGGCTGGGCAAGTTGGACCCACGAGTAGAAACTCCTGTACGGTCATTCTGCAACTGGAACAGCAGCGTGGTGCGTAATGCATTTTGAGATGCTTGGCTGTGCCAAAACCATACAAGTCACGTCCTGATGCATCCTGTATAACACAGGTGGAACAAGAACACATCCGGGCATTCAGACTGTTCTCGGCTGGAAGTGACCTTTCGGATGCAGCAGTACTTGGGCTGAAACTGAGGACATTTCACAAGTTCACAGGAGCACAAGTACAGACAAGAACGCAGGTTGAGAACTGGCCAAACTTTCCAGATTCACTGCCAATGAAGATCAGCTGTGAGAAACAGCTGGCCCATAAACAATGCATGAACAATGTCTGAAATGCAAAATGTTGGCGTTCAGATGTGTAGAGACGCCCATTAGCAAAGATACATTAGCATTAGAGGCTAATTTAGCATATTTCTGATATACAGATACAGCCCAGGGGTCACGTTGGCTGCTGCGCTGCCGCCATATTGGAACGGTCCAGAGTGCGGTCATGCCTCCTACCCAGTGTTTAAACAGGTTCTGGCCTTATGTGTAGCAATGTAAACGTCAGCAGAAGCATTTTAAAGCTATGAAGGGGTTAATATAATACTCTCTCTCTCTCTCTCACACACACACACACACGCCCTACTGGCTAATTTAGCATATTTCTGATATACAGATATAGCCTAGGGGTCGCATTGGCGTCTGCGCTGCCGCCATATTGGAACGGTCCAGAGTGCGGTCATGCCTCCTACCCAGTGTTTAAACAGGTTATGGCCTTATGTGTAGCAATGTAAACGTCAACAGAAGCATTTTAAAGCTATGAAGGGGTTAATATAATACTCTCTCTCTCTCTCTCTCTCTCTCTCTCTCTCTCACACACACACACACACGCCCTACTGGCTAATTTAGCATATTTCTGATATACAGATATAGCCTAGGGGTCGCATTGGCGTCTGCGCTGCCCCCATATTGGAACGGTCCAGAGTGCGGTCATGCCTCCTACCCAGTGTTTAAACAGGTTCTGGCCTTATGTGTAGCAATGTAAACGTCAACAGAAGCATTTTAAAGCTATAAAGGAAATAGACAAGAGAAAGTATATAAATGTGGCGTGTGCGTGTGTGTATGTGGTCAAAGAAGGGGTATGTGTGTGTGTGTGTGTGTGTGTGTGTGTGTGTGTGGGAAGAAGGGGATAAAGACTAGAGTGAGAGAGATGTTATCATCTCTGGCTCACAATGGGCCGGTTTCTATGACGGGACAGTTACAGATGTGTGTGATCTCTTCTCTTCTCTTCGCTGTGTGTGTGTGTGTGTGTGTGTGTGTGTGTGTGTGTGTGGTAATGGAAGCCTGCCTGCCAGCCGGTCATTATGAGGTCTTTTGTCCTGCAGAGCGCACGAGCGCTGTCCATCACGCAGCTCATTTCGCGTCTTCTTTGTTGTGCGCGCTCATGCTTATTGCCATGGCCAGTGGGGACGCGCGGAACCGCGCGCGCCTCTCATTCTCGCGCGCTCATTTGGCCTCTTTGTGATCCATCTGAACCGGCGAAATGCAATTTAAGGAAGAAGGGAAAAGCAGAAGAATATGAGGTGAAAATCAATCTAATCCTCGCGGAGACGCCGCGCTGTCGTTTGGAGAGGTGCTTTCGATTGGGCGCGCGACACAAAAGCGGATGGGATCTAAATCTGGCTGCTCGTGCCGGAACCATTTTTTTCTCTTAGGCTGACACGCATGCAGTGGCTTTATCCGCGAGCTCTCACAACAGTTTAGCCCTGCGCGTGGGGGCTGTGGAGGAGTGCGGCTGCTTCCGTCCCTCATTCAGGTGAGGCCTTTAGGAGCGCGCCTGAACACCTGTTGCTCACTGCACTGCACGTGCTGGGTGAGGAATAGGCGGGGCTTAGCCAATAGTGGGCAGTGGTGGGCAAAAAGTAGGGCTGGGCGTTGTGGTAAAAATACTATATGACAATATTTAAAGACATTTTCATGATGATACACAATATTTATTATGATATATATATATATATATATATATATATATATATATATATAATCATAGACTACATCCATCAGTAACGACAGATTCTTAAATACTACTATTCAGATGATGTGAGTTTTATTCAGCATCTGCTGCTCCTCATCAGTCTAATTAAACCAGTCTAATTACACAGTTTGTAATAACCTGCAGCTGATCAGTGTTCTTTAATATCCTCGATATGCTTAGAAAAGCATATTGCATATCACAATAACACAATTTATCACAATATGTTGCCCAGCCCTAGCAATATGTGATATCCAGTAAACACTCATTTCTCCAGGCTTAGTCTGATAAAGGTGCACATATTTGTCACTGTACAGCGAAATGTGTCCTCCGCATTTAACCCATCTGTGGTAGTGAACACACAGAAAGGTGGGCAGCCAACTCCAGCTCCCGAGGAGCAGAGAGGGTAAAGGGCCTTGCTCAAGGGCCCAACAGTGGCAGCTTGCCGAGCCCGGGAATCGAACCCACAACCCTGTCATCGATAGCCCGCTAAGCTATTGATTTATTAATCTTAAACATCTATTAGAACGCATATATTCAGTATTTTAAGCTTGCATGGGCTATCAAAATCCAGCCAACAGCCTCCTGTGGGCAGCATCCTGTGACCACTGATGAAGAACAAGAGGATGACCAACACAAACTGTGCAGCAACAGATGAGCTGCTCTGCTGCCTCTGACTTTACATCTACAAGGTGAACCAACTAGGTAGGAGTGTCGAATAGAGTGGACAGTGAGTGGACCCAGTGTTTAAGGACTGCTGTGTCTGATCTAGGCATACCAGCACAACATACACTAACACGCCACCACCACGTCAGTGTCACTGCAGTGCTGAGAATGACCCACCACCCAAATAATACCTACTCTGTGGTGGTCTTGTGGTGTTCTGACCATTGAGGAACAGGCTGAAAGGAGGCTAACTAAGAATGCCTAAGTATGCAGAGAAACAGATGGACTACAGTCTGGAATTATAGAACTACAAAGTGCTCCTATATGGCTGATCTAAGGACTTCATTAAAACTAAGGGTGGTCATAATATTTTGATAGGACTGTGTATATTGAATAGATTGAATGGAGTCAAATTATTTTAATTTAAAAACCTTTTGAAAAGCTAGATTTCCCCAGCGTTAACTGGCAGTGTGTGTGTGTATGAGTGTGTGTCTGCTTGTCTGTCTGTCTGTGTTCAGGTTCAGACAGCATTGCGCAGAGGGGAGTCCTGCTAGTGTGCAGCAGGGAAGCAGCGTGCGTGTGAATAGGGGCGGCCCTGGAGAGTCGCTCCTACACACACACACACACACTGAGCACTGAGACTCTGCTTGGTGCTCACTGATCAATAAGTACAGCCTGAAAGAGCTGAGTGAATGAAAGGCCTCCCAGCCACACTTTTCCCTATTTTCCCCTCTGCCTTTGTGCTTCAGCTAAAGCAGAGCAGGACACGGAGAGCAGCCAGATCAAATCTTCACTCCATTCGAGAGGAACAATGCACTCTCACCATGTGTCCATCCGCACACACACACACACACACAAGCACAGACATTTATCTAGGGCCTGTGACCCATTCGATAGGACAGAAATGGAGAGAGTAGGTTATCTCTGATGTTGTTGCACATCGCACGCTTACTGACATGCAATCTGAGGTGCTGAGGAGAGCGTGTGGTGTGTGTCGTGTAGTGAGGTTGCAAGATAAGATCTCATCAGGCCAAGTCATTTTCACCCGCCACAATGGGTCTCTTCTTTAGAGTCCACAAACTGTCTTGCACTTCTCAGGGCAATGCTTACCAAGGCAGATAAGATCGGGAGCAGCCTTTATTAACACATCCTACTCACTATCGAGAGTGGAAGAAGCCTTTATTTATTTATGCTCCACTCTGTGTCACCTCTTTCAATGAAATAGCCATTTAACCTCTACCGAAACAGCATGTAAAGCCAGCACAGGCACAGCTGTCCAGTCTCCGATCACATTAGCTGATAAAGAAGAGAAGTTTCAGTGTGTTGCTTTAGAGGGCCATTCTTCTCGTCAATCTTTTGCAAGACTATTTTCTAGGATTGATTGTATAGGAAGCTCATTGTCAGGGTTGAATTCGGTTCATGCTGGAAAGAAAAGTCTCCTGTGTTTCCTGAACCGCAGGCCTACGCCATGGAATACTGCTGTTAAAGTGTTTATAGAGTTACCAATCACTGCTGGCTGATAACATCAGGAGGCTGATTGCAGAGCTTGTCCTCATATTGGCACGCCATCAGACTCGGTGTCTGCCAGAGTAGGTTGAGATTTTTTAAGAGTGGCCCTGAGTACACCAGGGGGCAGTCTAATTCCATTACAGTGAGAGGAGGCTGCTTCCAGCCCTTTCTTCAGTCAGGTGAGTGATCGTCTGAAAAGACCTGTGGAAATCTGAACAAAGAACTCACAAAAGGCTGTATTTTGTTGGTATTCTCACCCTAGGCAGAGCTTTGAGACTGGGCACATTTCATGAACTAACACTAGACAGTGCAATTAACCAGAAGTGGATAAGTGCACTGATTGGTTTTAGAGAAAATACAAATGTAAGCTGATTACAAGCATGAAGACTGTCGCTGAGTCAAAGACGTCTCTGAGGAGACAGAAACAGAAGTCTGTTTGAGATAATGAGCTTTTTTCCCCTCTATTTATCATTAATGTGTGCTTGATCCTTGGCAAGCCATCTGACTCCCTTTTGGTCTCTGCTGAAGCAAAGGACACAAACTTTTTTTTTGGCAGAAAAAAGCACCAAACAAATGGACAGACATCTGGAGACGAGAGATGGAGGAGACTACACTGTTTGTTTATCTGCTCTGGAATTTTTGGTTTAATTAATGATCTATTCTTTGCCCGTTTTAATCAGTCACAAACAGAAACACGTTCCCTGCCGAATCCCACATAGCATCGCGCCCTCTCACGTTCTCTCCTTCACACACAGCTGCCATCACTGAGCTCCAGAAGAGTCACTTATTAAATTGGCACTGTGAAACAGCAAGCGCCAGCCTTCGGAAGTTCAGTCCTGAGGATGCAAGAGAATGACAATCCGGGGGGGAGATGGCGTATCAGCAACTGAATAGGCCTGTGCAGCTGAGATGAGCACTTATTGTAGTGTAAAATTAGGAATTTGAGGGCAGCCATTCTTTTCGCCAGAGCCCATTGTCATTGAGAGCGGCACTAAGACGTATGATATGAGGCACACGGCGAATATACCCTTCTAGTAAGCAAGACAGAGGAGGCAGAGAGAGTTGTCTGAGCTCACACATTAACCAGCCACATTATTTACAGCAGAGTTAACACGTCTCGGCAAAAAAGCAGCTCAGCGCTTCATTTTCATACCAACTGCCTGTGCATCCCTGGAGGACGGCCTTTTATAAACCCATTCATTCATTTGTGTCACCGGTCTGTCAGGTTTGGCCACAACTACCGCCACCGTGGGCTCAGAGGAACCGTACAGCACCTTCCAAGCGCCATCACCAACCTCCAGCTGCTGCCACGGCAACCCTGCCCAGTGCCCTGTCAGTCTGAGTGACTGACAGCTGCTCCCCCTCTGGGCTGCTGATTGGTAGCACCGGCGTGGGCGATGCCGATAAAGCGGGAGGGCTGAGGGCCGCCATCAGAGACAGTGGCCCTAGCACTCCGCCGCTGTCATCCTGTCCCCCTGAAGAAAGGCGCCATTGAATCCCAGCCGTTACTGGCAACAATGCAATACACAGAGGGCCCACTTGTCAGTATATACCCTTAGTTCTTTGTTTACTTAACCGGTGACACTTTTGACACATGAGACAGTCTTGAAAAGACCACCGTGGCATTTGAGGAGCGCATTTCAATATGTCAATACACAGAAGTTTGCCACGGAAACCCGGGGATAGATTGGCCTCACGCGCATCATGTCAATCTTCATAACCGTTTTCATAATGAACATCCTCACAAACAGACCCCAGTCCAGTGGGGGGCTGCAGGAAGTATTTGTGTATGTGTGTATGTGTATGTGTGTGTGCACTTAGCATATGACAGCAGGGGTCCAAACACTTCCTGCTTGGAATGGCTGGATGCTGTTTGTGATGTGACGGTGTGTTTCACTCCACTTTAGTGTGTTTCACTCCACTTTATGGCGGATATGTTACAGTCCACATTGAACAACAGCCTCCTTTCAACAAATGTCTCCTTTCATTTGCAATACTCTTGAATCCCAGACAAGAAGAAAAAGCATCAAAACACCTCATTAAAGTTCATTAGGTTCTACAGTGGCAATGGCATAATATCTGAAAGGGGCCTTGTAACTCAAATGGTGTGTTCTCCTTCAAAAGCCAGAGCTGTTGATTGGGTCAATTCCGAGACAGTTTCGTAACAGTCTTTACTATATATTATATTTACATCCCCAAAATTTATATACATTCCTGGTCAAAGTGATGAATGCGATAAAAATGGTGACCACAATGGGAGAATATGGTGTCGTTAACAATGGAGAGTAGCACATCACCACCAGACCGCTAGATATGGGAATATGGGTTGCTACGTGAACTAGCCCTCAGACTGCAGATTTTCCTGTGTAAGTGTCCATAGAAAGGGAGCTCAAACCATGCATGCAATGAAGTAAAAGCTGGGTGAGCAAACAGGGATCCACGCTAGGCTAAAAGTTAGCACTAGACATTGCTAGCTCATATTATGTCTTTTACTCCAACGTCTCCTCCCTCAAAAACAAACTGGACTCCACTGACTACCAAACTGGAGTTGACCACAGATCAGAAGGAAACCTTTTTACCAATTATACTTGAGAAAGACAAAACCTGGGGAAATGCGTGGAGGCAAGGCTAAAAGCTAACTGACTAGAGTCGAGAGGACATATCGAGAGGACAGCAACAATATTTGGTGAGACTCTGGATTAATTACAGTGTTTTTGTTACAGTGTTAAAACTATGCTAGAATCTATGCTATGCTATGCTAATAAACCATAAGGTCTCAATAAAAAGAAAATCAGCGTGTTGTAAACAGTGTTGTAAACAGGCTTGTTAAACAACTAATTATTTTTCCCCAAAACCGGAGCTACATACTTACTATTTATACATCAAAGAACAACTTAAATTAATAAATGCATTCTTTGGCACCTTTAAATTGAGCGGCTGTGAAGGATAGACGTGGAATTCACCTCCTGCTTTGATCCCACAGAAAGAAATGTAGCTGCTTATTCATTCCCAGCAGGCCGCACACAAAACAAAGCATGCTTATTTATGCGTAATATTGTTATTTATTTCCTCATGGCTTTGTGAGAGTTGGCGGCAGTGCAGTATCTTTGGATCAGTCGAATGGCAGAGTCTAGGAGGAAATCTGTGTGACGTGTAGGCTGTGATATATCAGTCCTATGTGCATGTCATCTGCTATAATAGCCCAGCAGCTGCTGGTGGACCACATAGGTAGACTGATAGTAAACAGGCTCTGAATCAGACAGGATTCCATTCAGACTCAGCTGATGTGCTAACTGTGCCATGGGCTGCTAGCAGCAGGGTGGAGGAAATGATGACAAGATGCTATTGTGGCTCAGATAGTTCACAGCAAGCTGTTGCTTAAGGAAGCTGTATGGGAACATGACGAAAGTGCATTCATCTCGAGCCTTCATTTGCTTTGCTCATATCTCTGCCGACAGCAGCACCGGCGAGCCTTATTTCAGGTGTTTATTAAAATATCAGTAAAATTGGTAACACCTTTGTTTGAAATAGGATACCTTTAATAGGACATAACTTGTAGAAGCTAAAAATACTCTTAACTTACATGCAATTAAATATCTGTGAAATGTACTTTAGAGGTGCTAGAGGATGCATTTATTTTTGAGTACTTTCAGTTGTTTTTTGACGTATAAACGGTGAGTATGAAAAATAGCTGCACATTATAGACACATTTCCCTTCTGATGTGTGTTTAGCTCCAGTTTCGTAGTCAACGGAGAGGAGAGATGGTAAAGGCTAGCATTTACATTTCATTTACATTTATGGCATTTAGCTGACACTCTTATCCAGAGTGACTTTCAGGGTTACTCGTATTACAGAGGTGGGTCAGTGTAGTGTTAGAAGACTTGCCCAAGGACTCTTATTGGTGTAGCGCAGGACAGTTACCCAGAGTGGGAATTGAACCCCAGTCTCCCACATGGAGTGGGAGCTCAGTGGCAGGTAGTGGTGTTATCTGTTGGGCCACACCAACCACCGCGTCGGCTAGTGTTGGCTTTTAGCATAGCTCATATAACTAGAAGACTCTTTACAACCCATATAACTAGAAGACTCTTTAAGTGATGTGCTGCTCTCTAATATCAACAAGTCAGTAACACCATATTCTCCTGAAGTCTGTGTCCCGTTTTAGTTTCGCCAGCTTTGACTAGGGCTTTAGCTAGTGGGCTGGGTTTGGCTTTTTTGAGGGTGTAATTATAAAGAGTCATGGCTGTAATGAAATTGTCTTGGGGGCTTGGAATTGGCATGTTTTCTAGCACTGTTTTGGTCATGCCAGATTTTTCTTTTGAAAAACGACACAACAGCATTTGAGGTTCATGAGGTTCCATTTACTGAACTCTCATTATTCCAATAGGCCAAGGAAAATACAGGGGAAAATCTAAGGCCCCTTTAATCTCATCCCACAACTTGAACCTAACCCTTAATCTGGTCCTAATCCTAAACCTAAACTTCATCAAAACTTAATGAGAAACAACTAATTTCTACCAGACAGTTAAACTATTTGAACATCTGTAGATAATCTGTAGAGAGCGATTCAAATAAAGTGCGACAGACTGTTTACAGTGAAGGTCTTATTGACTGTATATATTGTCTATTGACAATTAGTTACTAACAGCAGCCAAAATCCTGGCAATTCAATTTAAAGCTTGTTTGATAAACTCCGCTAGAACCAAGTCTCCAAACCTTAAGTTTGAAAGATGGAAAACAGGTCTCAAATATTTGCAAAATGGTCACTTCTGACCACATTCAGTTTTTTCCTGCTTGAAGAGTGAATGAAATCCAAAAAATGGAGCCTGCTCTCCATTTGTGACAAAGTGACTCCCAGCTTCAGTTTCCATAACAACCATTGGTAGGTTTTGATTGCTTAAAAGACAGAAACATGAAAAGAGCTTTTATAGAATTGGTCATTTGATGATATGATGGACGTGGCAATTCAGGAGCTAACACCATGCAGAGATCTAACGTTCCTCGCAGTGCCTCACAGTTCCCGAAAGTGAACTCGCTTGCCACTGTAATAAGCCATAGCAGTGTTTTGAGCAAGGTCATGGTCACACACTATCTCATGGCCAAAGTCGATATGACAATAATATACAGAAAAAAAGCCAACTCTGAGAAAAGGTAAGTTCAAAAAAGGTTGTAGTTGATTTAATTGGCTTTGAGCTGTGCTGTATTGATATTATGGCTCAGGCCCACAGCACCTACGGGTTCTGCAGAGCGTAGAGCGGCCTTGGCCTCAGATGAGATTTAAGAACACTGATAATGAAAGAGCTGGGAGTAATATGACGGACAGAAAGAAATCCTCTCCATCTGCCTGCCTCTCCTCAGGCTGGGATCAAACCAGCTTTAACAATATCCTTATCCCTTCATAAAGCCACCTGGCTGGAGCAGGGAAAGGCCATCTCAGACCTTAACTCAGTCTCACTAATGACACTGCTTCTCATATCCACACTAGAACACAGTCTCAAACCATGATGAAGTTTAAATTAGGTAAGCTCCCTGAAAGTGCATATATTGACCTGCTTTCTTTATAGACTCCCAGAAGAGTTGTGATAATTGATTCGGAAATGAAAAACAAGGATTTCATATCGGAGCCAGAGATCGAATAATACCCCCTTAATGCAATATGAGAGGGTAACATATAACTACACCATGCCTCTACCTTTCTTAGGGGCTGCAGACATGTCTAAGCCATGATATTATATAGAGTGGAGGCATTACGAGGGCCTTGACTTTTCTCATGGGCTGTGCATGAGAATGAAATGCTTGGCTAGGTGAAAGGAAGCGGGCGTGTTTGTCTAAACGCTGCTCTCATCAGTGTGGCGCAGTAGGATTTAATAACGACCCTCAGAGACTCGCAGCAAACATTGAGAAACACGGGCAGACATTAGAATGATGTATGAAAAATCTAGGACATTACTTCAGCAGATCCCGTTGTTTGTTTGTTGTTTTTGCACCCTGGTGATTATTTATGGAAGAAGCAGGCTCCATGTTTTATGCTGAATGCAGCTGTTGGAGGAAGTATGGAGGTTTGCTCAGAGACGGGCTGCTTATCTTTCAGGAACTGGTTCTGCAGAGCAACAGCAGCAACGTCCCAGTTGACTGTTTTCCTGTGCTGCCAGACGCAGCGTGAAGCCGAGCTCTGCGCACTAACTGCGTCTAAACAATTAGTGGAGTTGCATGTGCTTGGCATGTTTCTGCTGCACGCACAACGGCAAATTGAATGACATAGATTTATGAGGCATTTGTAACAATCAGAAAGCCTGCTTCTACATTCTTAAAGCCACGCTTTGGCAAAGTATCACATTGACACAGTTTCCCCATAACATAGTTGTAGTCAGTCAGCCAAGACAGGTTAATGTATTAATGGTTAGTGTATCTAACAAGTAATAGACGTTTATTGCCACAACTCTTTACTATAGAAATAGACAAATGTACTAGTTTTCACTTCAACATGCATAAGCTAGCAGGTGTCTGTCAATTGAACTCAGATGTTTGTGGAACCAGGTTTAGGGTTCATTACACACAATTGTTTTGGTTAGTTTCACATTTCATTGTAGAAGCATGCCATGTGACATTACAGCACGTTGCAGGCTGCCAGTTGACTGCACACTGTGAAAATGTGAAAAATTTAATAGATGAGAAACTTTTGAAAGTTTTTCTTACAGTGCTTTAAGGAACGTTCAAGGAACCTATTTCTTCGAAAAAACCTTTTCTTGAAGGTTCCTCAAAGCACCTTAAGAAGTTTCGGTTTCAAACTGAAGAATCTCCAAATGTTTCTCAAGCATCTCATACTTTTAACAGTGTAGGTTACAGTTTCAGCTTATTAGTTTTTTGCCAATATGATACTTAAAAAAATGCAGGTACTGCATATCATCAGAGATGATATGAGCTAGCAACGTCTAGTGAACTTTTAGCCTAGCGTGGATCCCTGTTTGCTCACCCAGACCACCCCCCCAACCCCCCCACACACACATTTTTGTACCACATTTGTTGAGGGAAAGGGAAGAAAGCAGACTAGTTTATATGCTGGTGGGGTGATATTTTAGTTTTAATGCTGTGTTGAACACTAATTTGATTACAGATGTGAAACTCAACACTTCTGAACCTTTCAGAATATTTGGTCTACTGGATTCTGTAAGTGACGTGTGTATTTACCCTGGAATTTAAACTGGTGCAGTCCATCACCATCTCTATTTCTTAGAAGAACTTGCAATGTTCATCTAAGAACTAGCGCTTCATCACTTTCAGTTTAGTACAAAACGGGTTTGTACATTCAAATTTTGAATACTAACCTGCAAAACTCTATTTTATACAATATTATACACATATAATATTATATATATATTATTATATAATATTACAATATTATGATTAGCATGTATAGTCTGTTACCTACAGTGCTAGTGTGTAGTACGCAACTGGGATGTAGCCTCTCTCTCTCTGTCTTTCTTTCTCTCTCACTCGCTCTCTCACATCGAAGCAATTTGACCAGTGGTTGATCTCAGTGCAGGTACATAATATAGGCAGGACTTAAACAGAGAAGCTTAAAGCTGTAGGAATCCACACACAGAATGCTTAAGCAAGCACTAATGTCAAAATCAGGGGGGAAGTCCTAGACATGTTATATATTTTTCATGTCAGCAGCTTGTGAAAAGTCCTGGCACGTAGAAGTTTAATATACATTGAGAATAAGTTGGATTTGCAGCCAACAGGGTCAGGATTATCTAGACCAAGGATTAAGTCTCTACCTGGGAAAGCACAAGTATACACCAATGTGACCTCTGTAAAATGATATATACTGGAGCTATATATATACATATATATCAGGCACTTTGTGCCTGATGCCCCTTTTTACCTTTTTAAAGAAACACACACACACACACACACACATATATATATATATATATATATATATATATATATGTTTCTCTAAAAAGGTAAAAAGGGGCATCAGGCACAAAGTAGTATCAAACTGTTTCTAATACAGTTGCATACTGTAAAACGTACAGTGTGGTCAATTCCATTATAACAGTTTACAGCATGATACTGTGTTATTTTTTTACTGCTAGGTAAACATCCAGTGGCAATTGACTGTGCGAATGAATTGAGTACCAGAAATTCAAAAATACAAAATATATATTGAATACAAAAGAAAATTAAGCTTCTGCCACAAACACTTAACTGATGACAACATTACATGATCACTAAAATCAAGGAACACTAAGTACTGGACTAATCATGCGTTTCCCAAAAATACACTCTCTCTACCAGTTAAGATGCTCTTCACACTAAGATAATTTTGGGAAACCAGGCCCAGAAGCAGACACTGACCATGATAAGTGTTTACCTTCACATTAGCACCACAGGATGGCCTGATAACCTGAACACATCTTGGCAAATAAAGTTCATGCCTATGAAAGCACACCTTCAGCATAATAAAGCATATTTAAGTGAATTCTATTTGAAGATAACTGATTAGCAACTAAGAATGCTAGATGCTTAGAGTGCCAAATCTACTGCTAGTGATCTACAGTTACACAAGAGCTTCTGACACTGGGCCAATGGAAAAGACGGAGAAACAGAGACAATACAAGCTACATTAGACTCCAAGCCTTTCCCTTCTCTCTGGAGCTCTGCTGCTTCAGCCCTGTTATTCTCCCCAGGTGCACGCCCCCAATCTGAGGCTGCCCATCTGTGTCTGTGAGCGAAATAACTCCATCAGATCATCCCATCTGACCAGGAGAGTGACGGGCCCCCTGTGAGGGCCCTAATCTCCAGTTTTATGGCCAATCTGGTGCATAGCGGAGGAGAAAAACAGTGCACAAATGGCGCACAGAAAAAAGAGAGAAACAGAGAGAGAAACAGAAAGAGAGAGAGAGAGAGAGAGAGAGAGAGAGAGAGAGAGAGTTTAAAGCTCCTGGCTTTCAACTGTCTGGACACCACTCTAGAGGAAGAGATGTGCCGGACTTAGCGACTTAGTGATTCTTCATGGGAAACAAATTACGTCAAAATCACAAACATGGCAGCCCGGCCAGTGAAGATCCTTCTATAGTGTCTTTCAGTCGAACGGACAGCTCAAAGACTGAGACGCATGGAAGGTCTCCAAAGCACCATGGCGTAATCCTACACTTTGGTGAGGCCAGCTCCTTTTCAGAATGGGCCAATTAACTGCAAAGAGTTGTGGTTAGTGGGCAGGGAGAAAGGGGCAGGTGCATTGGCAGGCCGGGATGGGTGGGGAGAGAGAAAGAGAGCGAGGAGCTGGAGTCTGAAGCTCTGTCTGGCCTTGTGTGGGTGGGCGTGTCTGAGAAAACGCCAGCCTCGGCCGCGTCGAACAAATCAAACATCAAAAAGCCCTGTCCGTCCGCTAGTCCATCTGTCCAAAAAGGGCTGGAGGCGCGCTTCGTGTGAAGGAGGTGAGAATGGCACAGCTCTTTCTGCTTTGTTCCAGGCGGCTGCAGTGGCACTGCCATAAACATAATAATCCCTTTGAGAGTGAGCTCCAGATAAGGAGCGAGGAGAAAGAGGGGCGGGTGCGCTGGAAGAAACTGACACTCCGGAACGGTAAATTATTCCAGCCATCCTGTCCAGCTTCAGAAAAATGTTCTCTCCTTTTCACTACCCTCACTTTTTTGGCTTTCTTCTCTTCTTTTTTTTCTCTCTCTCTGTATCTCTCTCTCTTTCTCTCTGTTCTTGCTCTTCAAATGTTCCCAACATTCCTTGTGGGCGTGGATATAAATATTTAAAAAGCACCAGTGTAGTCGCATCAGTCCAGCAGTCACTTGCAATTACAGCAGATGACGTGCTGGTTTCCACCCGCTAATGGACACCTAAACTGGCATGGAGCTTCAGGGCCTTCTTTCCATCATTGTACATCTGTAGCCAGTCCCCCTCTCTCTCTCTCTCTCTCTCTCTCTCTCTCTCTCGCACACACAGACACACATGCACATCCACTGGGGGAACATAAAGACAGCGTGCTCTCGAATTAAGACCTGTAGCTCCACTGCTGTTAATCTCTCCTCCCCCTCAGTGGCAAATGGTGCCAGCCAGCCACATAGGCCTTAATAAATGTGCCTGCAGCGAGGCCGCAATGAAATGTGGAGCTCATAAGACGCTGAAGAGGCGAATAAGTCAGACACCATGTGGATTTACTGTAGAGCACATGAAGCAACGGCAAAGAGCAACCACATATTAGAACTGCTACAAAAATCATCCCGAAACATTACAGAGAGAGAGAGAGAGAGAGAGAGAGAGGGAGAAAGAGTCAGACAGAGAGAAAGATATATGCAGAGAGAACGAGAGAGAGGAAGAGTCTTAATTCAGTGCATTAGGCAAATTCAATACGTGTCTCGACAAATCTAAGATTTATGGTGTCAGGGTGTAAATTTTCGAATGACATGACAGACTAATGATATTTCAATATCATAGGAAAGGGTGTGTACATGATATGAATAACGCAGGAATGAGCAGTGTTACAGACTGCAGTGGAAGAGTGATAACTTTGAATAAGATTCTTCTCCACACTCCTGCTTAACCGAGATCAATAGGAGGGCTGACTGTAGATTTGTGCTCATTCCTCAGAGCAGAAAGGCTAATGGTGGTTCAGAAGACTGTCGATACCGAACTGCCTGCTCTGAAGTGATGGAGCTCTATCCAATATCTTTGGGATGAGTTGCATTTGTGATCCAAAAGGGATAATCTAACATCAGATCCTGACCCTACTAATGCTCTCGTGGCTCTTGATCAGTACCCCAAACTTCAGAAGATACTTCGAATTCCGAGCCATGCCACTTTGCTATCAGCGGCCGGAGTTTTGTTGATGCTCTCTCTCCAATTGGTGTTCTCTGTGCCAACTGTGCTCTCTTGGACTCTGGATGCCAATAGCATAGCGTGGCTTGGGATTATAAACTTGTGAGTAGAAGCGCTCTCTCCCCTCACCACTTTCATGCTCGTCGGCACAGGCATCTGTTAGCTGGTGTGGCTTTCCTCAGATTGGGTTGGCTGCCTTGCGATGATGCATTGGCAGCAGCTTGAAAAGAGGTTTCTGGAGCATTGTTAGTGCAGCTACGAAGGGGTAGGTGAATTGTTTGTACCAAATTATAAAAAGGACACAAGTATTGGGACACCTGCTTATTCATTGCTTGAATTAGATGTAGGACCATCATTCTAGAGAATACAGTTCCTCTGCATCACAGCTCAGTGCGATGCTGCTTTATACCCCCCTTGCCCACACCTGGCATTAGGCATGGTACATCTCTGCAGATACTAGACAAGCTGTGTGTGTCAATTTGCACATCTGGGTCAGCAGTGGGTGCAACTTAAAGTAGCTGAATGCATTAATTAGAAGGGGTGTCCACAAACATTTGTACACATAGTGTATGTTGCAAGTCTTCTAAGTGGACAGCACAGCACTTCTGTAAGTCGTTCTTGAGCATCTATGTAAGAGCATCTGCTAAATATGTCATAAAGGCATATAGGCATACTCTGTAAAGAAGTAAAGTATCCAGCCACTGGGAGACTGGTTCATATATGTACAGATTTGGAGTGATCATAGAGTTATTATATTACTGAAGCATCTGTTTCGGCTCGTCGGATTCACAGCCACAGTGTGCTTTAGCTGTCTGACATTTCAGGATGAAGCAGGAAGGAAGATGGGAAGAGAACACTTTATCCTCCATATCCACACGCCCCTTTCATCTACCACAGGGGGTTTAGGAACCCTGTGGGGTCAGGTGTGTGCTATATGTGTCTATGTGTTTGGTTCACACAAGTGTTGCTGCTGACGCTGAATACATAGCTTTAGCTTAAGGCTCGTCCACTTCCTCTGTCTGGTCTGAAAGCACCCCCCCCCCCCTCTTTTTTTAACCTCTTTCGGCATCACATTCCACCAAAATAAAACTCCCACAGGCAATTCCTTTTCCCCTTATACATATTTAACACCCTCCATACATAACTGCATCACACTCAGACCTAAAGTGCTGGTTAAGCTGGAAATAGGTGCCTCGGAAGAGAAATCAATTCATGAAACAGCGACTTTTAAAAAAGGGACACATTAGGTATTCCCAGAGTAGCTTAGCAGAGGCTAAGCGCATCAGAATGTGAATGCGGCGGCCACGTGGGTCCTCCCTGGCCTGGAGGGAGGTCACTGCTCTGAGTCTTTGGCTGCAAAACAAGATCTCTGTTTTTCTTTTAATATCTCTCTTATTATAATAAATGTTTGGCTCACCTCTAACGGGAAACTCACAGGAGACAGCAGCCTGCGGCACCAGGCTTGACAGCAATCGCAATTAGCTTCTTCGCTGCACATTCAAAAGTGCTCTGTCTCTGTAGCTGCTGCACTAATGAGAAAGTGCTTAGGGATTCCAAAAAGGGTCAGAGAGATGTCCAGTGTAGGCACTCTTGATTTAAGCTAGTGGGTCAGTGCTGAGCTGATGGATGCATAAGGTCAGTTCTGTGCAAGTGGACAGATAGACATGACTACACGCAAGGCACGCAAACGCAGTTTTGAAAATTACAGATAGCCTAATCACTCTCTCTCTCACTCTCTCTCTCTCTCTCTCTTTCTCTCCCTTTCTCTATACACAAGCCTACGCCTCTCTTCACCGATGGAGATTAATTGGAGCAAAGCAGTGGTGGGTGCACGGAGGGCAAGAACAGGTTAGCTCTGGCAGCGGGCTCACACTGTGCTGCCACTGTTTATTAGATGCATTACCATTTATGCTCAGACAGTTTAATGGAGCCACCTGCGGGCGGCCCTGACTCATCACCATAGAGATCTAATGAGACACTCTGAGCTGTGCTACTGGGCTAATGTTACATTGTATTACAATACACACTGAGGGCTATCTTGGGTGGAGAGTCCATGTAGCTAGGAATAAGCATTCTCTTGTCATCTCATTTTGAACACATGATCATAATAAACACTGAACTATGCCTATAAAACTACTTGGCGGTTATGAGATTGAATGAAGTCATTATGTAGCAATTGTGCCTTAAAGTGACAACAAAAGTCGTTTTGACGGTACACTGACTTGCAGCAGGGAGTAATAGGTCTCTTTCATTGCCGCTCCGGGTCTGGAACATTGCTACTGTACTAGGTAATTTTGGTGGAACGAGGCCTCTTGGGAGAAATGCGGAATGCTGCGTACTCTAAGTCATATTTGTGTAAAAATCCTGCTGTGTTTCTCAACTTTGTCCGTCCACATGCTTCTTTCACTTATTGTGTCTGTCCACAAATGCATGTGTACTGCTGTCCATGAGGGGTAATTCGTATTTACTGCAGTGGAGTAAAAGGGAGAGGGAATAGGGAGGGAGCCCAGTAGCAGAAAAAGGAATATTTCTTGCTTAAGCCACATAACTCATATAAGCTTGTTGTTAAGAAACAGCACGGTTTTCTAAAATCAAAAAACAATGTTTTGTATGAGGTTGTGTTGAACTCAGTTTCTCTTGGTTCATGAACTGTGTAGTAAAAGAAGGTTGGAGACAATGTAACTTGATCGCTGAGTGGTCCAGTGGAATAAGTGGCTGTCACTATGACCAGAGGATTGCTAGTTTGAATCCTTATCAGAATGCAAACCATCGGTAGCCGGGACACTGAGAGAGTGTCTCCCCACATCACTCCAGTGCAATGCTGGCCAGTACTGGCATCTGCTGGCAGGTGCATCAGAGCCAGGTACACATCTCCTTTCCTCTGAGTGCGTTGGTTGCGTAGTGGCATTGCATCAGTGGCAGTTCGGAAAAAGAGACGGTGGCTGGCTGTGCACATGGTGTGTGTCAGTCTTCACCCTCCCCGTGTCAGGAGCATTGCATGTGATGGGGACCTCCATTTCCTCTCCTTTTCTATCATTTGTAGTGTTTGGCTGAGAGATTTAGTTTGTGCCTATGCCAGGGAGTTCAAGAGAGCATGATTTGCCTTGCTCCTTTTATTTATTTATAGGCTTTTCAAGAAATCC
Organism: Salminus brasiliensis; assembly: GCF_030463535.1. Taxonomy (NCBI): domain Eukaryota; kingdom Metazoa; phylum Chordata; class Actinopteri; order Characiformes; family Bryconidae; genus Salminus; species Salminus brasiliensis. The sequence continues at coordinate 13,110,332 of NC_132885.1, read as the reverse complement.
GATGAACACATTAAAAGTAATACCCCTGCCACCCTTCCCATACCTGTTACACGCCTCTCTTTTCACAGAGACAGCCCCTTCTAAGTAGACAACCCTCCTTCTCCCCCTATCATTCAGCATGATGCCATCTGGCACAGGAGTCAGTTAGCTGATGTAAGAGAATTGGACTTTAGTGTTCTCCTCCAAGCATGTTGAGAAGTCTAGTTATGGAGTGCTAGAGGCAGCTTGAAAAAATGTGGTGTTGCTCCGCTTTATGTCTTAGAAGAATTATGTTCTAGCCTTCACCGTCCCAGCTGTGTGGCACCATGTAATCTAGCAATTAGAGATCTGGCGATTGGAAGAAAAAAAGATAAAAATGATGAACTTTTTTCAGTGGGCAAGGAAAAACAAACAATCAATCAATCAAAAGCAATCTCACAGCCTATTACACAGTACTTATGACATTATGACAGAATCTGGTTTCCATTGTGCTTTTCTGATGTGGAATTTATGTTGTGATGTTGCATTTGTTGCAGGTCTGGGTGAGATTTCAATTTCAGCCTCATGACTCATTATGGCTGGCCAGATTGTGTAGGCCATGATCCTCTTGTCTGGTTGTCTGGGTCACTCGAATGGGCTCGGAAATATAAATCCATTTCTGCAGTCGGGCGTCTGTTGCCTGGTAGGGTCTGACCTATGTCAAACCTACTGTGACGCAGCGGACCCACCACTATCTCATTATAGTGAGATTAATCCCAAGGCCATGTCCTCTTGTAAGTGCTTATCTTAAACCTGCTGTCCTCTTATTAACAGAACCCAGACCACCTAAGGCGAAAAGACAAGTGGAGATTAGATCAGCACACAGGTGTGTGAAATTTCATACCCTTTTTCACTTCACTTCCATAAGCCAGTTAATTTCAATACAAATAATTGATGAGGTCCAGAGTTAGTAGGGTATCAGTCATTTTACACTGGATATGTTTTATGTGGAATTACACAATTTATTATGTAGTTTAGATTTGATTTACATTTTGTAGTGACAGTAATAAGTCATAATAAGCCAGAAATCAGACTGTGTACAATAAGAAAAAGTATCTGTGCATCAAATTCCATTTAATATAATAAAGTATGTTTCCTTTGTAGGCAAATATTCTTTACCTATAAACTTAAATGTGATGTAGACTGATGGGAAAAAAATCTGTTTGCAATATAATTGGTCCATTTGCTTCAATGAGCGACAGGTGATAAATATCCATCCATCTTCTCTTCCACATCTTCCTGGTCAGGGTCATAATGGTACCCTGAGCCTTCCCCGGAATACCCCCTAGACAGGGCAGCAGTTCATCACAAAGTACAACATACACCTATTCACTCACACTTACACCTAAGGGGCAATTCAGCACAGCCAGTTCAACATGTGGACACAGAGAGAACACACTACACTCCTCACAGACAGTCACCAGAGCGAGGATCAAACCCACAACCCCCTGGAGCTGTGCAGCACACACACACTACCTGCTGCATCACTGTGCTGCTCTTAGTGAGACATAATAAAAGAAAACCCAAGAAGAGGCGCTTCCAGGCGTACGTAGTATGGCCTCTTGTGTTAGGGGATGGGAGTCTGTATGACCCCTCTGTGACCCTTGTTTAATGGCCTAAACAAACCAGCCCTTTATCTGGGTTTGTTATGAATTTCCATGAGAGAATGTTTCCTGTAGCATATATTCTTGTGTATTGGCAAGTTGGTCTTATTTAGGTTTGATTTATTGGGGTATTTATACACACAGATTTCATCTTTTTGTCATCTTTGTCTGTTATTGTTTAATGTGTTAAATGTTTCTTCTTACTATCCCATTTTATTGCATTTAGTTTTATTCCCTCATTTTATGTTTTGAGCTGTATTTCACATATCATCGCTGTCCCACAAAAAAAAACAACCCAAAAAAACATGTATCTGTATTGACCATTGATCATTTAAACCTGGTAGTTGTCCTTTACATTGTGTCACATTTGCCTTAGGAATAATCCAATAGAAATTCCCCAAAATGACTTGGAATGGACCTTATTATAGTGAGATTAATCCCAGGGCCATGTCCTCTCGTAAGTGCTTATTTCAACCCTGCTGTCCTCTCATTAATACAACCCAGACCACCTAGGGCGAAAAGACAAGTAGAGATTAGATCAGCACACAGGTGTGTGAAACTACATACCCTTTTTCACTTCACTTCTATAAGCCAGTTTATTTTAATACAAATAATTGATGCTTAAAGGTCCAAAGTTAGCACGGTCATTTTACACTGGATAATTATCTATGTGGAATTACACAATTACATAATTCATTACATAGTTTAGACTTGATTTATATTCTGTAGTGACAGGAATGAACCCCCAAAACCCATACTGTGTTCGATAAGTAAAAGCTACTGTGTATCAAATTCAGTAGTAAAGTATGTAGTAAAGTATGTTCCCTTTTATATGCAGTGCCTTACATATAACCTGAAATGTGATGTAGACTAATGGGGGGGGGGGGGGGTTGCATTGGCAACAAAATTGGTTAATTTTTTTATGAGCTACAGATGATAAATATCCGTCTTCCTGGTCAGGGTCATTCAGTTGTATTCTCTCACATTATTATGTTTTGAGCTCATTTTCAAATATCATTGCTGTTCCACATTTTTGCTGTTTTTCACATTTGACAAAATCTGAATCTGGCCAGCTAGGAATGGACCAATAGAAATGCAGTATTACTTGGATAATTGCATAAAATCTTTTCACATTGCCTTTTATTGAAAGTTAAGAAGGCTTTTCCCGTCTTTTATAAAGTTGCAGTTTTGGAGATGTAATGGTTTTGTGTGATATATTGAGTTCTATATGAATAAAGTTTATAGTTATTATTAAATGAAGAAAATCAGCATCAGTGCAGACTGTGATTCTGGAGGCTTGTTTAAGTGGCCAGCCATTTGATGTCCAGCCTCTGCCATATCCTCATCCTCCTTGTCTGTGAGTTAGAGTTTTGAGTGCTGAGTTTTATGGGCTTAAACCCCATCTCTACAGTGTGTGTGATGATGTGTCACCTGTGCCTGCTTTTACGGCAGTGCTGTGTGAGCTGAAGATGGCTTTCACAGGCTGTCTGCCAGCATCAATCATCACAGGCCCCCTGCTCCTCCCTCACCGAATACCCCCGAGCCTAATTAGCACTGTAGCCACCTGGATCTCTCCGAGGGCTGTGCATCCGCCCGCTTCGCTACTGAAAGAAAACAACCAAATTAACAAAAACAACCTGCTACTGCCTGCCAGTTTTGTCACACCAGATAACTGAGAGAGGGAGAGAGAGAGAGACAGTGCACGCGAGAGACAAGAGAGGGAGAGAGAGCACATCTGTTAATAACTGCTTAGATTTACTGAGCCATTTCATCTGTAACTGTAAATCCAGCTCCCACAACACACACACACAAACATATACACCCCCCCCACCGAAGAACCCCACTGAGCAATTAATGCACACAGTAACAACAGGCCTATGGAGAATGAGATCAGGTGGACCAGTGACACACAGGAGAGTAATTCAGTGTGTGTGTGTGTGTGTGTGTGTGTGTGTGTGGTCGAAAAAGCAAACACCTATGTGGGACTAGAGAGAGGGAGACATATGTGGGTGTAAATAGGAGTGGAGAGTAATGTGTGTGTGTGTTCCCCTGAAGCTGTGTATGCTGCTGGGATGCGCTCTATAAAGCCACAGGGAGGAGCTGAAGTCTGGACCAAACTGACTGTGACCCCCACTGCACAGCCAGAGCCTGCTGGAGACCTATCACTTTCTCACCATGTGGAAAGCATCAAACACACACTCACGCCGGAAAACACACACACACACACACACACACACACACACACACACACACACACACACAAAGCTACTGTAGTAGACAAAGAGGAGAAATTAGACCATTCCCACAGGCCACTTTTCACACCACAGGGTAATGATCTTCTATTACTCTCTACCTCCCTCTCTCTCTCTCTCTCTCTCTCTATTCTCTTTATACTTCTCTCTCTCGTTCATTTTTTTCTTTTTCTTTTACTCTTGCTCCCCACCTTTCTCAATCTCTCCCCTTCTCTCTCTCTCTCTCTCCCTCTATCTATGACTAAATTGAAATGAACAACATTTGCCAAAGCGATTAAAGAAAAGCTTCATATTAAACCTGGTTATAATAACAATAATAATAACAAAATGAATACAGAAATGCATACACATCATAGACACACACTTACAGACAATACACACAAAACAATAACCTCTTCGAGAACAACACCGAAGGTTTCAGACAGAGTCTGACTGAGAAGGGGACACTTTTTCTTTTTCATTTTTAATAAAAAAAAAATGCTTCTCTTATTTATCAGTGTTTTGGGTAATGTAAGATAAAGTGTGTTTCTCCCTCTATCTGTATCAGACTGCAGTGTGAGCAGGTTCACTCCTTTCAAGGCTTTCTAGGTTCTCCGTCTCCAGTCTCCAGTGTTTACTTATTCGATATTTTGTGAGGATTTTTCTTTCCTGCACGTGTTTGATGTTTAGATGGTGTGCCAGTTTGGTGGTGTGATTTAGGGGACACTTTACTTTTTACATTTTACTTGCTGATTTTATTAATTTGTCCAAATTTTATTGTTTTTGAGGGTAAGAGATTTGCCAATTACTTTAATGCTGTTTGTGGAGGAGGAGGAGGAGGAGGAGGAGGAGGGGTTTAGATGTCTGAGAACAGGTGATTGGCCAGAAGGGCTTTGTATTATATTGAATTTGGATCAGCCTGATTGAGAGATTATACAGCCAGTATTTTACTGATCTTTTTGGATATCAGTGTGCAGCGAGTAAACGCCCGATTCTGCTCTGCAGGCCATTTGAAATGTTTCTGTGCACTCCTAGAATAGTTTTAGAAAATCCCAATAATTTTTTCAATCAGGTTTTTATCCCAGTTTCTTAAATCCCTAAAAATTTCAGATCATATAGCTAAATTGGTTTTATTAATATATAGAATTTTATCCAGATTTTAATCTGCCTGTTTCTCCTTTTCTCTGTCATTGTCTTTCACTCAAATATCTATTTCTGTCTCTCTCTTTCTCGCTTACGCCTGTCTCTGTTCTCTCTCTTTCTGTCTTTCGTTCTATTGTTTTTTCTGTAATGTCCTCTACCTCTCACTCTCTCTCCCCTACTCTTTCTCTCCTATGTCTCACTCCTTTCTCTTTATCCTTCTCGCTCTTGTTCACTTACCCTTTTTCTTTTACTCTCCCTCTATCACTCTCTTTTACTAACAATCTCTCTTTACCCTTTTCTCACTCTCTTTCCTTCTTACTCCCTCTGTCTCACTTTCTCCATCTCTCTCTCTGTCACTCACTTTCTATTTTTCTATCTCTCTCTCATCTCCTTTTTTCTCTCTCACTGCAGTCTCTCTCTTTTTGTCATTTCATCTCTTTCTATCTCTCCAACTCTCCCTCACATTTCTCTAATTTCTCTCCGTCTTCCTCTCTCACTCTCTTTTTATTTTGTTCTGTTCCTCTCTCACCCCCTCTCTCACTTTACCAAGCTCTTTCTCTCGTCATACAGGTGCTACACAGCGTGTGTGAAAACACCTTTCTGTCTGTCCCCTTGCTGATATGTGTGAGGTGTGTGAACTCAGCTCCAGAGCAGGATGGCTGGATGTTCAGAATGGAGGGAAAGTAAACAGAATGTGTGAATTTTCCATGCGGGGCCGCTGTAGTCTGCAGTCTGCCGTCTGCAGCAGATTCATTTTGCTGTTCCAGTGTCATTCCGAAGGATTTTGAGCAGCTGATCTGTAGGAGATGGAATATCTGTGTAAGTTCAAGTTCCAAGATCACCCTCACTCTGCATTACACAGCAGACGCCACACTCAATAATGACACCACATAAACACACGCACGCACAGCAGGTTCTGTTTTTCCGTCATCACGGATTTGAACAGGATTACCATTACTGAGGGCTCAGCCAATAACAGAAGGCCATTCATTCCATAATTATTACTGACAGACTGGTAAAAACCACAGACATTCGATACACACCGGTTTAACCTTATGGATCTTGTGGCCAATCACTTAAATTGCCATATGGAAACCCGTCCATCTGGAATAGAGCTTAACATTACCTAGACCTGCTCTTTGGATTGTATTTCTATGCACAATACATGTGACAATGCATCTGGGTACAGGCCTAATGTCCTTATGAGCTAGACTCACACATGTAGTACATGTGTGTGTGTGCGTGCACAGGGCATGGAGAAAGTGCCATATGTACAATAACTGTGTGTGAGAGTGTGTGTACTGCAGGCCCAAACAGCTGGGACAGTAGTAAATTCCCTCCTGGGGTGCTGTTATACTTTGGTTTATGGGGCCTTGTAGAGCTCCCCACCCTGCCTGACATACCAGAGGAAACCACACAACACACAAATGGCATTCCAGAGTGTTGTGAACACATACACACACACTGAACAATCATCTGACACTCAAACCCTAATGAGTCCAGCTATGTCTGAGCCCGTTCATCATTATCATGCTATTCTCAGGAAAATAAAACACACATGTGCGTGCACACACACACACACACAGTTACGGACACACAATTCTACACATTGTCAGCATGTGGGGTTGTGTACACATTATACCAGTAAATCTATTATAGGCCTATATTCTGCAAACTTCAGAGACCACAGGGCCTCTGCGTGTATTACATTTCTATTTAAAATACCCATTTAATCATTAATGTATTTTAGTGCAGCTTTTAATATAGTAAATCATAAGAAGACCGGACTCACCCTAGGCCTCCTAGACTCCTCATAATTTAAAAATGGTTTAACTCATACATAACCAATAGAATTGTTTGTTTCATAAGGAAGTTATTCATCAAAAATAACTATTCTTCTGGAGTCCCACGGGGTTCAGTTCAAGGCCTTTGCATCTCATTTATGTAATATATATCCAGAAATGCTATTAGGTACAAGCTGTTCTTTTTTAATATCATAAAAAAGCAAAACATTGTAACCAGTAATTCTCTGTTAAATTGACATGGTGTTGCTAAGTGGTTGCTGTGGTTTAGTAGGTTGTTGCAATAGTGTTACAAAGTGTGTGCTAGGTCATTGCTGTGAAGTTGCTATGATAGATAAGGTGGTTGCTATGGCGTCTCAGATGATTGCTAGATGATTACTTACATACAATCCTCAGCAACTGAATATATAATCTCTAATCAGTGTTCAGCGAGTCTGTCCACTGTTTATTACAGCTTCTGTTCTTTTCTGAAAGAAATGTATGCAGAGGGTTTTCCACATCCCAAAAGGTCAGTCTTAAAAGCATTTTCACCATCCAAGTCATCTCAAACACATTCAATAATGTTGATGTCTGTGCTCTGGGGTGGTCAGTCCAGAACACCAGCTGCTGCCTTGTCTCAGTCACTGCTTCTTGATAAGGTTCTCAAATGCTCATCCTTGCTTCTTATCGTTGAAGGATGGACAGAAACACATTTTTTTTTTTTTTTTTGGTGGAGCTTTTGTTGGTCTGATTGTGGCAATTTTGGTGATCCTGATTTCTTGGTATTTCTTAATTATTCATTGAACTCCATAGGAAACATGTACATAAAGAATAGGAAAGGCCATACATTGAACTTTGTGAACTTTGTGTTTTGATAAATAATGTTTTGAATGGAAATTGAAGAGGCACTCTAAAGTCTACACAGTACTCTATACAGTATGTTACTATACATACATATATATATATATTTATTATATTTATTATATATATATATATATATATATATTTTTTTTTTTATTCTAAGCCTAGCAATACATTTATCTATAACATACACACAGTGTCCAAGTTTGTAGTCCTTAAAGTATTTGGACTGTTTTTCTTGTGTTGTTTTTTTAAATGTTCATATTTTCCATCTAGAAAACTCACGGCCTCTACAAAGAGCTAAAGACATGGCCAGCAACACACAAAGACACACACTGGGAGCAGATCTTAGAGCCTGGTCCAGAAACTCTAACAGTCTGTGATTGATAAAACATGTCCTGCAGTTTTGGCTCAGTGAAGGAAGCGAAGAACATTAGGAGGAGAGGTAATGATACCTTTCCCCCCGCTGCCGCTCCCTGAGCTACCCCGGGGCATTATGGGACATTTCCCCTCTTCCCATGGCCTTACCGAAGCGATGGAATGTTCAACCCATTAAATGGTAGAAAAAGTATTGAAGGAGGCGTGGCAGCGTTTGTGAATGTGTGTGTGCTTTGTATTACACACCGTGGTTCACGCTTCCTGGAGTGTTCAGCAGCTGATGGCTGTGACCATGGAAGCACACATACACACACACTGGGCCCATAGACTGTCCTGCTGAAGCCTTTACTAGACCACAGAGTGGTGCTGGAAACTTCTGGAAACAGATTGTAGACATGAATGAGAGGAGGGAAGGAGTGTCCACATGACTGAACAGACAGTAGAGTACAAGGGCCCAAGTGTGTGTGTGTGTGTGTGTGTGTATGGGTAAAGTTTCAGTGCCAATGCATCTGCCCAGTGTACCCATTCTCACCATCTGTTCACTGCTGCCAAGAAAGCTATTATTCAGATCAAAGGCTTGGCTTCTACTAACATGCCCCCTTCCACAGACCCTCACAAACGGACAGTTTTGCTGGGTTTTTTACACTGAGTCGTGGCTGGTGTCCAGTTTTGGCTATGTTATTTAAGAAATGGTAAATGGTACTAATTTGTAGCATAGACCTTTACTGTAATTAAATTTTTATCATTGTGACATAAGAGACCCCATTCTTTTTCAAGGGAAAAATTAAATCCTATGGGATCCGTCCAGCAAAACTCTTATAAATGGGTGCAACAAAGGATTCTTGCAGTGTTGCCATAGAAGAACCACTGCTTTTGTAAAGGATTTGTGAGTTTAAAGAACCTTTGTGATCAACTGAAGGGTCTTTAAACCTTTTTAAGGTTCTTCAATCTCTTTTACAAGCATGGTTCTTTAGGGAACCAAAAGAGGTTCTTCTATTGCATATATTTTAGATTTTATTTTGCATTTCAGCCACAAAAGCACACTCTTAAAATGAAAGGCTGCAAAGGGTTATTTGAGTGATGCCTTAAAACAACCACTTTTGCTTCTAGCCATATTTGTAATAGAGATGTGCGAGTGTGACAAACATTTTTAAGATTTTTGGAACCTTCATGTTCTTTCCCAAATTAAAAGATTTCTCACACATCTCTATTATATGAAATGGTTCTTTATTGAACCAAATATAATTCTTTTATAGCGTTGCTCAATGAGCTAGTTGTAGCACCATTTCATTTATGAGTGCATGAGTGAGGTCAGACACTGGGTCACAACCGCCACTCCAACCTACCCCTGAACTACCTGCAGAATCTCTCTGTCGGGTTGACACCTCCATCAGGTGTTTCTGCTCATGTGAGATGAGACCATTTTGATCACGTGGAGTCACATTCATGTGCCACTGACAATCTCTTATGCTTGACCTGCACTCATCTTTCACCTCCAGATAAGACTGATAGCCTTGTCTGGATGTGTTTACTGAACAGGCCTTAATCACTGACCTTTCTATGGACTGTTTTGGCTGTGCTCAGCTGTCTCCTGAAATTGCTAATACATTTACCTCTGAGAGACTTCTTACATCAGTATTTGATTAAGCCCAAATTATTTTAAAATTGATTAGTTTATATTATTAACTAATGCATTTATTCATTATTATCTAACTTTTTGTATGTTACTGTTTTGCTGTCCAGTGTCAACCAGGAGGTTTCTTCCTCTTGCCCTGAGGGAGTTCTGTGAAACTGTCTGTCTTAGCATGCTCACCAGGGGCTTGGACCTGGATTTCTGTAAAGCAGCTTAGTGACAATATCATTTCTGACAAAGTGACTGAAATGTAGAATGGAATTGAATCCCAAATAGTGTGATATTCAGTCTTGCTGAACTACTCTATTTGGCTTCTAAACTTCATAACAGTTAATTGGTTTAGAAAAAGATTTTGCTTTTGAACCGTAAATTTAACACAGTAATGAAAACATAATTATAGCTTAATTATCAGAAATCAGAAAACCCATCCACAGTGTGCAGTCATTACACGGCTGACTGTTACTGGCTGTAGACTTAGTTTTTTTTTTTCATTCTAGCTGGCTTGGAACTGATGCTGGTACCCGAGTGCATTCTGGTGGCTCTTGTCAGAGAAGTCTACCAGCATGAGCTGATTGGGTAAAATTAAAGTTTGAGCCAAAAGTGAATGCATCATGCATTCCAAAAAGAAGCTGCAAATTAACACCAGAAAAGTGCATTTGCTGAAGGAAACGCAGAATCATTGCCACTTCCAGGCAATCATTCTAAAGCTAATATTTAGGCTACATGGTTTTGGCAAGTGGCTCCTATAGGGTTTCTGGGAGGTTGTTAGGTGGTTGATATGGTGTTGCTTCGTGGTTGCTAGGCAGTTTCAATGGAATCCCAGTATTTGCTATGGAATTGCTAGGTGGTTGGTAGATGATATAGTGTGGTTTTGTATCCCAGATGGTTTCTATGGCCTGCTAGGAGGTTGCTGTGGAACCCCAACTGTCCTATTAAAACTCACAACCAACTAACAACCTGCTGTTAAAAGGGTGCTAATATCTTGTAAAAAAATGGGAGGAGTTAGTCTGAAAAGCAATAAAAAAAAATATAAGGCCTGAGGATAGTTAAGGGATATAATGGATACCAGTATAGTTGTAAAGTTGCTTTGCACTGTGCAACTATATTAATGCAAATAAGCAGTGGGAGGGGTAATAAATGAGCTTTATTCTGTTAGCGTTGCTTTAGGACAGTTAAATTAGACATCACATCCATTACCTCACACTTTTCATGCCAGATAGAGAGAGAGAATGGAGAGGGAGCAGTGGAGAGAAAGAGTGGAAATCCACAGTGAACAGAGAAAATAATCATTTCTCAGAATGGCTGTCAAAATGTCAGCTACAAAACTCTGAGACTGCAGTTCAGCGGCATCATAATGTAGAGCGTAAGAGTGCCATTTTACTGCTTCTCTCTCGCTCTCTCTCTGTCTGGAAGAAAGGAAGGAGAAATATGAGCAATGAATGGGATGTCTAATTCAACTATCCCACAGTTACACTAACAGAATAAAATGATGCATTATTTATACTGCAATTAAGCATCCCCTTCTACAAATTCATTTCTCACACAAGCCCTCTTTCCCTCTGTCGCTCCCTCTCACTATCTCCTGCTCTCACACAATCGCGATCATTGCTTTTTCAGATCGGAATTTGATTATCTTCTGAATAAATAATCAACAGAAAAGATGATTTATAATGTAATAATAACAGAAGACATTTTTACAGCTTCAATATAACAACGGCTTTCTCTTTTTTATGACCGTCTTGAAAAATACATTTGGACGAGCATAATTTTCTGCGAAAACAAACTGAAAAAACTGTAATTTGATTTTGCCAGAAATGGTGGAGTCGAGGCCTTGGGAAAGACTGTGAGCAAACTGAAAGCTTGGTTTCCAAACTCAAAAACTGCCTATCAGGGGGCACCTCCACACATTTCTATGTGGAACAACACTCAGATGGAAGTGGAGAGAGGAGGGCAGCTCACTGTGCTTTTAAAAGTGGTAAATTTACTTTGGGTGGGAGAGATAATTGTGGTGCAGAGCTAAATGTACTACAAATTGTCCCTGCAGGTTTGGTGCAGATGGAGTGATCCTCAGTGTCACCCACACACCATTTTACAGCTTCACAGATGCTTTGACTTAGTCACGGAGGCGCTCAATGACATATCCAAACAAGTCATTTGCAGTGTTTGCCCAAAGGTAATGCCAAAAGACAACCGTCCCTTAACTTCTTAATATATTATAAAGGAGATCCACTAAATTTTAGTAAGCTGCTGTCCAATGAAAACCATGTATCTTCATTTTTGTCCGTTTTCAGTTCTCTCCATGGTTTGAACCATGTAGATGCTCTGTACTCTGTGTAAATATTTTTGGATAAATGGACCAACAGAAATGCTCACAATTACTTGGAATACATTGACTTCCATTTAAAGTTAAAAATATTTTTGCCTGCTCCTGTTAAGTCACCCTTTTGGAGATACATGTTTTTCATTGGACTGTGATGAAATAATTAATCAGTAATAATTTCAGCAACTTCAAGCAATGCAGTTCAGTACATCAATTTTTTATTTTCTTTTGTAATAATGTGCATGTTTAAGATTGTAAAGGCAGTCGCATTAACCATTAACCATTAACGTAGTGTTAGCTGGCCAGGACGTTAATGCCAGCCATTGTTTCAACCAAACGAAGCAGTTGTGTCATAACTGTCCGTAGTTCAAGCATCAACCATTCCTACTATTCTAATCCATTCCAACCAGTCAGAACTCAGTAGCAGCAATGCTAGCGTCACTATTGGCCGCTTACTGTAGAAAAATGGAAATATATAGCTTCGTTTTTGTTGCTTTTGTTGTGAAATACATCATTCTACTTTCCAAAATGAATGATTCTGGAAGTATTTAGACACTATTTTAACTATTTCATCTCTATTCACCCCATTCATTGAAGTCTCATTTGCAGACTCCCTCTAGCATTTCATGTTTCATGTCATTTTTTTATACAAAGGCTCTCCATGTCAGTGGTTTTATTGCTATGACTGATGTATGATGGTGTATGATACATGTAGCGCATTCGTTGCAAGTCTCTTGCCTTTCGCATATGATAATAAGCCAGTATTATAATGTGAAGTACATATGCAGAAGAATTAGCATGTAGTTTGGCATGTAGTCTGATTTAGACTACTTAACTACCTTCTCTTCAAAATATACAGTGAAATCTGTTGAAAAAAAACTATTATAGAGGCTTTAGCACTGATTGATCGCTATGGTGCAATTTTTTAAAAGCTATTCATTTTTTTCAACTGACAATAGATATCTAGGGCTCGTCCAGATGCTAACCGTAAACTACAGAATGATGGCCCATTCTCAGGCCCATTCTCCATTTCAACATGTGCAGTTATTAATCTTGAGACTTACCATCTACTTTAAAGATGTTTAATTCCTGCTCCTCCTCAGCCTGTGTCCTTCAGTAATTAAAAAGAGCAGTGACAACAGTAGTAGAAGCATTTCAAAGCAACACCAATTAAAAAACAGAAACACACTGGAGCAAATCCATTCACTCTGATAAAAGGGAAGACTTAAGGTACTTCTTACGCAATGGCAACCTCAGGAGACCCCTGGGGAACATTCAGGAACCTACTGGCCCTGGAACGAGATAAAGCAGAATAACCTAAAACCAGGTGTGTCAGATGTTTTGTTCTGAAATATCTCATAAGCAAACTGGCTTTTCATCATCATGTCCAGCCCAAATGAAAGCAATGTGGATAGACAATCAGAATCAGACGTTGCTTTGAAAACAGGTTTTCATGAAAGCGGTGATAAAATGCGCCGTCAGTGGAAAGATCTTTCCGTCCGTTATTCACCCAAACTTTACAATGTTTTTCAGACAAGGCTTTTTAATAGAGGAAGAATCCTTTCGCTTTGAAGTGCTTGCAAGTGACTTGTGGTGTGCAGTTTTGGCTGGAGAGTGGAACAGAAGTGCTGCTTTGAGCTGACCCACATAGCCAATGCCATCCGCAATGGCTTTTAAGCAAAACTGAAGCTATCTAATAAGCCCTGGCATCGTTTGCCCTGGATTCAACCACTTGTGTTAGAAGGTGTCAGTCAACGCAGGAACAATCCCTCAGCAAACAGACGACAGGCACTTATTGGAGTCAGGACACTGAGGAAAGTCCCTCTCTCTTCTTAACTCATCATCAAACAAGTGCATACGCACAGACGCGTCCACAAACAACTCCGGTCCCTCATCAGTGGCCTATCAGTCCATCTCTCAGCCATCTGCTACTGGGAGACAGTTTGAGCTCCGTCCAGAAAGAATCCCAACAGCTCTCTCTCTACTGAACCCCTCCCACCCTGTGCAGTTCCTAATGAACCATTTGTCTGTATAAAAAGCACACCCCATTCAGGCTGACTCACACTTTGAGGAAGTGTAACTAGCGACCAAACAGTTTTTTCTGTCCATGCATGTTCATTTGCTTATAATTTTATGTCTTTAAAGCATTTTTCAGCCAGTGTTTCTAGAGCGTTGGCCTTTTCATAAAAGCATGTGCTTTGATAGAGAGAAAGCTGCAGAGAAAGAGGGGAAGAGGAGAATTTAGCTTTGATGTTTTCTAAAGATTTGGACCTTCTTGAGTAACTGCCTCCGTACTAAAAAAAGCAAGGACAGGCCCAAAATGCTTTCAGTATAAATATTTTGTCGCTGCCATGCAAAAACCTGCAAGCCTAGTTTTGCTGGACCACCCAGCTGCATAGAATTATCAATGACATTTTAATAAGGGTGAGTTTATGGGGTGTATATCTATATATCTATATACACATTATCGGCATTTAGCAGACATTACATTACATTATCAGCATTTAGCAGACGCATCTTATCCAGAGCGACTTACAAGGTTACATGTATTACAGAGGTGGGTCAGTGTAGTGTTAGGAGTCTGGCTCAAGGACTCTTATTGGTGTAGGGCAGCGCAGTCACCCAGACTGGGAATCGAACCCCAGTCTCCCACATGGTGAGGTAGCCCAGTGGCAGGTAGTGGTGTTATCTGTTGCGCCACACCAACCACCATATACACTATATTGCCAAAAGTATTTGCTCGCCTGCCTTCGCACGCATATGAACTTCAGTGATATCACATTCTTAATCCATTCATGTTTAAATGAGCATACGTTTTAACGCTATTATTGTACTTTTATAACACCATGAAACACAATGGCTCTCGTTACATCCTTCCTTCTTCCTCTGTGCATGGCGCTGTTTGATGCTGTGAATCGTCTCCCATTATGTTGACATGATGCTAATGAAGAGCAATGGCAGGAATCCACGCCATTGCGCATCCCTGTGAGTCACCTGACTGCTGCTTTATTGCGTTATTGGCTTGCAAGCTGTCAGAATCCAGAACAAAGTAATTACGCAGACGGATCATTAGACAGGACGGCAACAAACGGCCAAAAAACGTTCCCGTATGCTGGGATCTGGATTTCCTCATAGGAGAAGCTTTGAGCAAGAGAAAAAACTTTGAGAGAAGGCTTCTCTGTGGCAAAGAGCAGACTCTGCTAGTATGTGTTGTATGAATTTGCCTGGAAGTACATCTATTTAGTCCATGTTCTAGTTGTTTATTATGCAGCTGGGTCTGCCAGAATAACAGGTCTGACCTTCATCAGGATGAAAGAATGAGAGGAAAATGAAGGGGTACCATTGCTAAATCTCTCTGCATATCCTTGTTCTCTCTGTGGATGTCCTTTACTTGTCTATTATCAGAATATGTGTGAGCTGCTTTGCATGGCTGCTCTTCTTTGCAACCTCTTAAAACTGACAGTGTGTGTCTCTGAGGGCCGGCGCTCATGTCCCCGCTCACTCCACCTCGGGCGCGGCCTCCGGAGGCTGCGGTTTGATACTGATTTTAGAGAACATGATGAAAGCTTACTAGATAAAAGGTAAAGCCCTTATACCAATGTTTTTGGTTTTTCCCTCCAAGATCAGAGAGCACTGAGGCATATTTTACATTCTGCTGTTTCTCCGAGCCAGGGAGGAAGAGGAGGATGAGAGGGAGGAGAAGGTGAAAGAGGTTAGCTTTGCTGGCAGCATGTAGGTTCTGAGAGGGGTGGTAGTGTGTGTTTGTGTCAGCAGGAAAAGCGATGAGGGTCAGGCCGCAGGGCAGTTTACAGCTTTAATCAGATGATGACTAGCTCCTAAATGAAAGGCTCTGCTGTGCTGAGTAATTTGGGAGTAAGGGAATGAGACTGATACGTCAGGGGAGTGCGAGGTGATGGTGAATGTTCTAGGAACAATGCCAACACACACAAACCACCCAAGAAAAATAACAACTCAAACATCAGTTATTCATCCTTTATTAAATAATAATAATAATAATAATAACAATAAAAAGAACATTTGTCTGTACAAAGTCTACAAACAGCAAATTCTGAATGATCTGACCAGTGCCGGGATGTCCATGTCTTTTGGTGTTGGCCCCCTGTCCCAGACAGAAGAGGTAATACTTTCACAGCTCTGCAGCTAAGCTAAAACAGGTCAGAGCTCCAAGGCACTTGGAAAAGAGTCAACAGAGTCCAGTGACAACAGAGCTGGACACACCGTATCTCTCTCTCTCTCTCTCACTCTAATTGTTCTTTCTCTCTCTCTCTCTCTCTCTCTCTCTCTCTCTCTCTCTATCTCTCTCTCTCTCTCTTACTGTCTCTGTTTGTCATTCATTCTCTCCCTTGCCAGCTGAGCAATCCTTATCTGCTGCAGCTTTCAGGGCCTCCTAATCAGTGCGTCCCTTCACACAAGCTCCCACAACTCCCAGCATGCCTCTGTGGGGTGCTGCGGGGGCAGCCAATGGAGAGATATAAGCTCATTTTTAATGCATTCACTCTCTCTCGCGCGCTTCACTTCCAGACAAACATGTTGTGAAATTTCCACCCATTCTTCGGGTTTACAGCAAACCTGCTCTCTCTCACCCTTCCTTTCCAACAGCCTGTAAATATAACACATGTAGTAAACAGAAAGCGTGAAATGAAAGAAAGCGTAAGGCCCGATTCCACCAAGGCCCCAGAGGTTTTAAACCCAAGAACTGGTGTTTCTCAATGGCTCTCCTCCAAAGACAGTTCGCTTAAGGCTCAAGTGTGGGTCCATATAAGAGGCTCAGGGATCCCCCCCCTCCAGCTTCATCACTGAAGTCTCTCTCTTTCCACACCGAGTCCATTTGTTTCAAGGTGTGGGGTGGGGTAAAGGAGCTAGGATGAAGTAAAAGTGGTCAATCTTGTCTGCGGGTGAAAGAGCCTCTTCTATCTCCTCGGTCTCTTGAAGTTAGTGGCTCCAAGTTCTTCGCAATCCATAGGTTGCAATTAAACACAAATTTGCAATGGCTCACACAGTGTTGCACTATGTGTATAGATTAAACAGTCAAAAGCAAAAGAAACACCATAGACAATCCTAATACTTAAATCTAACTTACTCAGCCAAAGGATTTTCAACCCCCCTCCCAACGTAACACCACGGTTTCATTTCTTCATCTACCCGCTTCCGGTAACGACGGCTAACGCTTCACAACAAAAACAGTGTTCTAAACAGACTGAACCCAAGCGTAAGACTGGCGTAAGAAGGTTTCGACACAGCTCAAAAAAGATGGCTGTAAATGGAGGATGGCTACGATAACTTAAGCGGATGTGCATAAAGACACAACTAAACAATGTCCACGATCTTCTAGGCCACGTCTTTCACGAAAATGGAGGCCAAGGTTTCACAAGCGATGATCCGTCTACAAGGTCCTAGTGCCACTTCTAAACTCCCATTAACCACTTTTAGATTTTTTTCTTATCTTTACAAATCTATATTCATATACACTTCTTTTATTTATTATTTACTTATTTTCTGTTGTTGTTTTTTTGTTTGTTGATTTTAGTTTTTTTGGACTAGGCATTCGATTGATATGTGTTGATATCTTTTCCCACCCACTGAGCAGTCCACTGGGAGCACCTCAAGCTAAGCAGAGATAGAAATCTTGCTTGGAGACAGTGGCATGTGGGCCATGGCAGGAAAGCGAGGATCGTTCCCAGTCTTTGATTGAAGCAGGCGCCCGTTTGACAACTGGACAGAGAGAAAGAGTCAGCGGAGAGGGGACATCCAAACTCTCCTCAGGCCTCGGAGCAGCAGCGCTGCTGGTTGATTTTCACCTTGTGCTTGATGCCGTCGTACAGCTCGAAGTTGTAGTTCTCCAGCGTGGTGGAACTGCGCGAGGACAGGCCGTTGTAGGAGCAGGTGCAGTAGAGCAGCAAGCCGGCACACACCGCCCCCAGCAGGACGCCCAGGGAACTCATGACGATGATGGTGACCAGAATGGGGTCCAGCGTTAGCAGCCAGGCGTTGTCCTTCTCAGAGATGCGCGTCACTGGAGGGCCACGTGAAGGCCCGGGGGTGCTCCATGCAGAGAACGGAAAACCTGGAGAGATGGAGAACATGTTCAAGCACCTTTTCATAATAATCTAAGCAACAGAACATTTACATTATATAAATATGAATTATATATATATATATATATATATATATATATATATATATATATATATATATATATATATATATGTGTGTGTGTGTGTGTGTGTGTGTGTGTGTGAGTATTATTAGGGAATATTATTAGGGAATCTCGCATCACTTTACATGGATGGTCCATTATAGATGCCTCATAGATGCTCACCTGACATTTAACTAACATTCAACTGAATATGTATTAAATGCAACTGAACTGAACTAAAGTTAAATATAAATGGCTGTCTCCTGAATGTAACTCTAAACCTAACCCTAACTTTAACCTAAACCTTAATATCTTACCCTAACTCTAACTCTAAAAGGGTAAGGTGAAGGTTAGGGGGTTATTCATAATAATTATATTCATTATAATTATACAGTTCAGTTGCATTTAATACATATTCAGTTTACATTTTAGTGGAATGTCAGGTGAGTATCTAAAGTGAACCATCCAAGTAAAGCATTACCAGGAAACCTTCTGTACTCTTCAGAATGGGATTTGAAACTACCATGTCTATGTACAGATATTCTAGAAACTAGAGATTTTTGGCTCTACAGAGAAAATGTGGTTTTGAGAAAACTGAATGTAGAATTATATCTCAGGAAACATGCTTCATTTGAGGGAATGGTGCCATTATAACAAAGGAAAAATACATATTTGGATATTCTAGTCAGCTTCCAGTAGAAACAAGCTTTTCACTGATGTCTGACATGACATGACAGAGAAAAGCCTTCATTAAATGTGCAAAATTTTTGAAAAACAGTTTGACGTAAGTAAAATGGAATTGATAAAACACACTGTAGCAAACACTGTTCTGTCGAGTTTTGACATTTTTATGATTATAGTCTACACGAAGGCATGTTATACAATCTAACACACAACAGAGAGCCTTACCTTGATCTAGGCGGTCTCTGTCATGGAACAGAGGAATGTTTCCAAATTCAACAGGTCTTCTCTCTAAATGGAAAAACACAAGCAGTGGAACATTTAGTGGAGTTCAACTAGAGAGACCACAACAACAAATAAAAGAACGACCTCATGTGTTTTTGCCAAATGAGTCAGTGTTGCTCGCTGTGACTAAAGCACTAATGGCATGAAAATATGAGGCAACACTGAATAAGCAGCCCCAATACCGGACTGTTTATTCGCTGCTCACTGAAGCTCTGACACATTTGCAGTAAATTGCAAAATGCAGAGGTAGGGAAAGTAAGCACCATCAACAGCACCAAAATGAAGGTGTGTGCAAGGTCATCTGCAATCAGCTAACAAATGTACCAAATGAGGGCTGTGGTAAAACACTCCAACACCCAGTTTGTAGAAAAATATCACTTTATTATTACATTCCGCACAACATTTTCCAAGACCATGAAATTCAACAGGCTAAAATATTCCTCAAATCTTTTGAAACAGGCTGAAGTGCAGTATGAGAAATGGCACATAAACAGACGATCACAGTCAAGGCCCGATATACACGAAGAGAGAATGCTGGGTGCACACAGTCACAGACCTTTCAGAGCCTTCACCAAAAAACGTGGAATTGCAGCAGAAAAGTAAATGACGTTACCACATAGCTCATGTTCGGTAAACATAAAAAGACCCAAAACCAGACAGCCTGGCTTCCATTTTCTAAACCTGCTGTCCGAAAAAAAGCGCTTAATCATTAAAAACCAAACACCAAAATCATCTCAAACCGACTCAGCTTTCCTAAAACTCTTAAAAATAAAGGTGCCACAAATTGTTCTTTGAGCAATGGCATAGAAGAACCACCTTTGGTTCCATAAAGAACCATGTTTGTCATAGAGACAGTGCATGAGTGTGGAAAACTACAACCAGTGAAGGTCCTGAACTTTATCAGACCTAATGTCTCATAGTCTTAAAATAGTTCTTGGCTTTGACTCGCAGTTCCAGGAAGCCACTTTAACTGGTACAGAACCTTTACCATAGGCTGAGGTTCTTTAAAGATTAAAGAACCTCTACATAAGGTACAAGGTTTCTATCACATTTACCTGGAATCGTGTGCTCTAACCAAGAACAACTTGGGAACCTATATTTTCTGTGAGTGTGAGATGTCAGGTATGATTGGGTTATAGATTAAGGAACCTCAATTTAAGGTAAATGTTCAATACTAAATAAAGAAACATTTTTCCTGAACTGGACATTAGGAACCTTTATTTTTAAGAGTCTAATTGGATTAAGCCTTTAAAATGTTCCTTACACTCACACATCGTCTCTATTACTAACAAATTTGGTTCATTGTGGAACCAAAAGAGGTTCTTCTATGGCATCCCTCAAAGAACCCTTTGTGGCACTTTCATTTTTTAGAGTGTAGAACAGCTGATTTTTCAGAAGTAACATTTCAGACCAGACCATGGCCTCCTTGCTCCGGCTCTGAGGGCTGAGAGCATGAGCTGAGAGACAGACTCTTGGCACTGTGAGGCTACAGTTCGGGCTAAAGGGCCCTCTTAAGTGCTTTTTCTCGTTAATATTATTTGAGGGACGACAAAAAGGAAAGAAAGAATGCTTACGACAGGCTTAATAAAACGTAATCAGACACATTATCTAATTAGAAATATTAAGAGCTTCAAAAAAATCTCAAAGGAGGCAGCCAAGGCAGATCTAAAAGCACATCACAACCATTAGATTGAGGCTTTTTTCCGGCAAACATTTCAGTTTCATGGAAAAAAATTAAGAAAGAAAGAGCAACTGATTCCCTAAGAAAGAAAAAGATCATAAATAAAAGACAAGTTAAAGCTGACACTCCTGTAGAAATATTGAATACACAGAATGAATAAAGAAAGTGGGTGAAAAGGCCCTATGTAAATGAACAATACAGGCCTGTGAGCTTGTGGAGGCTGCAATGAGAAGCCACAAAACAAGGAACTGCAGGAGAGAGGGTGTTCTCTTATCTGGACATTTGACAGTGATCATTATACTGTACAGCACTGTGCAGATGTTTTGGGCACCTAGGCCAGATCACATTAAAACAGTAAAGTAAACATAAATCCAGTACAAAGTAACCAGAATTTCTCATTTAGTGTGAGCTAGCCTAAGGAACAAAGCTTGCAGCTTCCAGATTTCTCTTGGACGCCCATAGCTGGCGCATGGATTTGTTCAATTGCATCACCAGTTCACCTGATTTAACATCATTAAACACTGATTTACCAAACCAGGTGTTGGATGATCCTAAAAAACATAATACTTGACTCTTGTAATAAGAGCACTGGGGATGCTTTAATGAACACAGTGGAATGAAACCAATGCTTTATAATATCTGTATTTATATTAGTGTCTTACTGAGCAAATAAACCTGTACTGCCCAGATAATGAGCTTTTTAATCCTCACAGATGCCTAAACCTTTGCACAGTACTGTACAGAGGTGAGAGGGGTTTTCTAGTTTTCCAGCATTCTCTTTTGCATTGTATCAGAGACACAGAACACAGGGAAGTGGGTGAAGAAAGAAAAGAGAGATATGGAGCCTTCATTACAGCAGACTGACCTGATAAATGCTCTTGGCCAGTGTTTTAGCTCTGCTCTCACTGAACAAATGTCATTGTAATTTCAACTTTAAACCCAGTCAAATGTCTCCAACAATGGCTCTAATGAGAGCCAGCAGTGCGCATGACAGACAGCCTAGCTTCATTACTGTGGCTTTAATTCAGTTAACAAGCATGTGCCGGGATTAGGTAAGAGAATGAAAATGGAGAATCGGGGAGGGGGAAAAAAAGAGAGAGAGCAAGAGAGAGAGAGAGAGAGAGAAAACGGCAGGAGAGAGCGAGAGAATACTCGCTCCTAGCTTCGTCACGGGTCTGCCAGGTCAGGTGCTTTCTCTGGCTGCCTGCGAGGGGCTTTCATGTGCTTTTGTGTTCTTAAACAAACCCCTTCAGACTCCGGGCCGAACCGGAGCGGGCCTATCTTTAGAGCGGCCCCCTTTAGCTTTGATCTCCCCTTCCATCTCTCCACACATTCTTTTGTGAAGAGCAGATTAATGGGGAGAAAATGGCCAGCGTCTCCATGATGGAGGATTATTTTCACCTATTGCCAGATGGAGGACATAACAAGATAGTGGGATTTGCTTTCTCCTTTAATCCCCGAACGCTTCGGATGCTGCCAAAACCTGAAGCGGCTGCCTGACAGGCTGCTGCTGCTGCCTTTTCTCCTTTGCTTCTTTTTTTTTTTTTAATGATGGATGGTGCCTCAAACTCTTTATGGCTAAAAAGGAACAATATGTTTATGGAGAGGTCTTGGGTGGAATGTCCATGAATCTCCCTCTAGGCTGTGTATCTTGGCCGCATTGCGTGTTTGTTCTATATATTATGAAGGTCTTATGATTCACACTAGACATGTGAGATCAGTACATTCTTGGATGATGATCCTTGGGCCATCCTAGATGTTTCAACGTTACAATGAATTGCAGTGAAGCATAAAAAAGGCTTTCATCACCAGGTACCAGGTTGAGAAGTTTGAACCATGGTAAACATACAAATGCATGTATTACAGTGCACACACACAAAGACTGGTCTGCAATTTCAATGCATTCCCAGGTAAAACTGTACAAAAGAAACACTTCTGTATATTTGAGATACAGACTTGTAAAGAACCTCAAGAAGAAACCAGCAGATTCAACACAGGGAGATGTGGAGCAAGGACGGAAAGTTGGACTGCTGTGCTGTGCAGTTTCGACACATATGGAGCCAGAGAGATATCTCACTCTCTGCAGTGCCATCAAACATGCTGAAGCCCCACCACTGTCAAATGTAAAGCACAGCAGCAAAGCCGCACATTCCCCGCTTGAATTCCACTCAGAAAAAAACAGTGAGTAGGAAAAAAAAAACACACACAGCCCGTAGCAGTCAAACCCTCGAACCAGTAAAAGAAATGAAACAGTTAGAAGAAACATTAGCACTGGCTCTTAGAATAAGCCGGACATTAATCAGTGCAACAGTCATCGGCAAATGCATTTCATTTCATTCAGCCTTTCAGGTAGCAACCATGACAAATTAAATTGGGAATTCCACAGATTTTTCCAAATTTCTGCATAATTCAGTGGTTGAGATTTAAATTAATTCCAGTATATTATATGTATATAAAGAAATTCCGGGCGGCCCATTTCTTAACAATTCACGGTGGTGTTGACTGTAAAGCGGGGTTGTGATGTCTACAATGCAAATATTGTCATTTTTATGAACTATCCAAAATCAACACTTCTACATATTGCTGTCCAATGAAAAACATCTCCAAAATAGAGGTCAATGTAGAATAAGAGTTGAATCTGAGTAATTTAGAGTATTTCTATTGGTCTATTCATCCAGAATTATTCACACAGTGTACAGAGCAGCTACAAGGTTCAAACAGTGGAGAAAACTAAAAACAGACAAAAATGGAGATACATGGTTTTCATTGGACTGCAGCGAAATTTTATGTTAACAATGTTAAAATAGTGAATAATAGAATAAAAGTTTTTGGAGAACTATTTTGTCATGTAACGCCCTGCTGCATACACCTCTCAGCCCAGTTCAATAAATAATAATAAAAATCTATCATTGAACAGTGAATCCGGCATTGTATTTGTGACCAGTTTGTGTAATAACATTACAGCTTTAATAGGCATTAAACTCTTTAGACAGCAGACAGACGTCTGATTCCTATCACCACCACAGTGAACAATTCTGATTTGATGAAATTCTCTAGAATAATTAATTTATGCAGAAATTCTGGATGGAATTCCCCTTTAAGTTGAATATAAAAATATTACAGAAAATAAGTAGCATATAAAGAGTAAAGTACATTTAGTAAAGTCCATTACTGAAAAAACGAGGCTCTATAGTGACTGGCGTTCAACAGCCCTGTGCCACTTGTGTGTTTAAGGCTAATGACGCGACTGAGCGATCGTGGGCTTTTTAGAGGTGTAGTCTGGCTAAGGCAGGATCGAGTGACTTTTGCATAAAGACGGAAAATGAAATCAGACCTTTTTTGAGATTTTCGTAGGTGTACCAAAGCAGTGCCTACAGAGCTTCAGGGATGGTATGGAAATCGAAAATTTTAATTTACACACGAACAGACACTTATAGATCCTCCTTCTCAGATAAACTCTTCAGGATGGAGATGGGAACACTGTCAGTGCTGCACATCTGGGGTACATAGCTCACATACACACCTCATACAATCAAACACTCTCACACAGAGAAAGACACACACATTACAAGCACCCAGCCAGCCACACACAGGAAAGACTGCTTCCAAGAAACCAAAGGATTTGTTACACTGCTGCCTGCCATAGCCTGAATGCATCTCTTTCACTCTATCACTTGCTCTCGGTCTTCCTCTCTCTCGCGCTCTCTCTCTATGTCTGTCCCTCTTCTCTCACTCTCATGCTTGAGTTTTAAGAAGCACCTCTCTTTAAACGAAGCTCATCTTTTGTCATGTCAGAAATGTGTGTGTGTGCATTCTGCAGTCCACATGCAAATGCTGCCTTGTGACGCAGTAGTATCCTTTTGCCCTTCTCTTTCCGCCTCTCTCATATGCTGTCTCTGTTTTCTCTCCATTCTCAGTCTCTGTTGGCAGCGGTGACGGCGGCCCTTCATCACCGGGCAATAGGATTGGTCACGAGCAGGGGATTAGAACCCTGCAAAGTCAGGTTCCCATCGAAAGAGAGAGAGAGAGAGGCGAACACATCACACACACACACACACACACACTCTCAGAGACACAGAGGTGGCTTCCTGTCACTCAGGATTGAGGCTGTCTCTTCTTTCCGGTGAGCAAATGGCAAAGCCAGAACTGCCAGCGCAGCGCAAAAGGGTTCAAGAGGGCAGCATATCCCCGGCTCTGCTGCCTGAGCGCGTCCTTCTTTATTCCTTCCCACTCTAACACTTTCAAAAGTCTCCATTCGCCAGCAACAGCAGCGCCCCAGTCCTCCAAAATAAAGAAAAAAAATCCCTCCTGAAGGACACCGCACTGGGTCTCTGTGCCTGTCGGTTAGTTACGAATCCGCAGGAGAATGGACAGAGAGAGAAAGAGAGAGCGAACGAGAGAGCCTCGGTGACCCCTTTCCACAGTCTCCATCTCTCTCTCTCTCTCTCCTCAGCACTGCGAGCATGGCTCGTGCTTGTCTAGTCTAATAGTCAGCATGGGCTCCACCCCAGGCCCGGCCAAGCCGCTGCTGGGGTACTGCGTGCTCTGGTAGGCCACCGAGTGCTGGCTCTTCTTGGCGGCCAAGTGGTATCGATGGCAGCACAGCGCCATGACCAGCGCCACGGAGGCCAGCAGCAAGAGTGCCCCCCCTCCGGCTATAACGTAATACCAGTAGGTGGGCATGGGCTGCAGGGACACCGTAGTGTCCACAGTGGGGTCACTCCTGCCAGGTAGGCCTCCCCCTGGTGGAGAGACACAGAAGAGTTGGCTTGGGGTAGAGAAGCATGCAGACTGCAGAGCTTATAAAGCCAAGCTTTAGATTTTTTAGATTTTTGAAATCTGCTTCATTTTTCCTTGGCTCTGATTGGCTGCTGCACAGAAAAGGGAAAACAGACAGTTGCTGCACACAGACAGGCAGATGCGCATGCGTGTTGCCTCGCCTTAGCCCTAGCCTTGCACACGGATGACCGGGTTATTTTTTGTGTATTGGTGCTTCTTTTTTTGGAGGTGTTTAGTCTTTTGAAGGCTATATTGGACCTAGTTTTAATGGAGTATGAATAGACATGATGTGTTTATATGGAGGTTTAATAAAGCTGATGTTTACCTTTAATAAGCATTATCTTGCAATTGGGAAAGTAGTGTTTTCATATTTGAGCATATGTCACAAAACAATATTAGGCTCAATAGAAGACAAAGGGGCAGGTTTCCAGATCTAGATTAAGCATAAGCCAATATTAAATAGGGTTTAACAGTATAACAGCACTGCTGTAGCAATGTAATCTGAGACAAGCCCTAATGCATGCCACCAGCACCAAAGTCTTACAGCAGCACAGCATTTATTTTTTAAAGCTATATACTATATGGACAAAAGTATTGAAACACCTGCTCATTCACGGTTTCTTCTGAAATCAATGGTATTAAAAGAGTTATTCCTGCTTTTGTTGGAGTAACAGGCTCTACTGTCCAGGGAAGAAGGCTTTCTACTAGAGTTTGGAGGTGCATTGCTGTGAGAATTTGACTGCATTAAGTGACAAGAGCATAAGTGAGGTCAGAAGGTTAATTGATCTACACCCCACTTCATCCCCAACTCTCCAAGTCATCCCAACAAGTATTGGATGGAGCACCATCATTCAAAGAACACAGTTCTACTGCTCAACAGCTCAGTGCTGGAGGGCATTATACCCCATTAGGCATGGAGCCAATAGGGTCATGTTATCAGCTCCAGAAAGTCCTATTCTATTGGTAGTTGGCTGTGTGTGCAACTCAATTCAGTAGCTAAATGCATTCATTTGAAGGTGTGACCATAAACATTTGGACACATATTTGTATGAGTGTATTCAGTGGTCTAGGGTGGAGCCCTTGCTGACCATTAAACTCTGTGCTATGTATAAGTACGCATGCACATGCATGCATGTTCTGTAGAGGAGAGATGTCCCCTTTTATTTGGGTATTTATACGTGTGTGAATGTGTGTGTGTGTGTGTGTGTGTGGGGGGGGGGGGTGGTGGGTATGTGTGTGTGTGCAGGCTGGTCTTTTTCAAGGCTAAAACTTCTGTTTTCTTGCATGCATGGATCTGTGCCAGCTTCGTCTGCCTCAAGCCAAACTCCTCCATGAACCCCATCCAGCATTGCAAGGAAACAACTCACCCATCTTTTCCACACACACACACACACACACACACACACACATAGACAGAATCTACCAAACCTCTGCCATCAAAAGCCCTCCACCACCTTACTCTAATCTAATCTCTTGTCTGAGAACTGGGAAATAAAACAAGCGTGTAATTTGGGTTGTCTGTGTGTCGGGCTCATCTCTCGTGAAGCTGTCGGAGGATATGGGCAGCCAGTGAAACTAAAACGAATCCCGCCAAGAGGAGTCAGTCGCACATTGCTTTTGAGTGCAGACGATTCCATATATGGGCAGAGAGAGAGAAAGTAAGAGAGAGGGAGAGAGAGAAAGGGAGATGGCGAGAAAGAGCAAGGTAGAAGCAGAGAGATGAAGAGGGACAGAATTTCACAGAGAGATAGAAAGAGAGTGATGACACTAGTGGATTAAGTCATTATGGAGCCTGCCACCCTGTACATTAAGGGGGGGGGTATCTGGGGGTTGTGGCAGAGTGCTCCTTGAAGGCACTGCTCCAGCCACGGGGCATATCCCTCTCACACCATAACTCCTATAAGCTTACTGCAAATAGCGGACAGCTCTGTATCATCAATACAGTGCAGAGGTAAAACACACTACAGGAGGAAACCTTGATGGATGATGCAATACACTGCCATCAAAAGTTTGGGGACACTCGCTTTTCAAAACGTCTGAACATATTTACGTTATCTTGTTACACAGGTAGGTGAATGTAGTGTTAGTAGTCTAGGAATTGAACCACAGTATGCCACAGGTAGGGCGGTGCTGCTACCTAATACACTAGACTGTACAATACAAATTAGTGTATTCATTATTGCCTACTGTATCCTTATTTAGCAATTCGCTTCAATACACACAAAGCTGGGCACTGCAAAATACACCCAAAATATTAGCAACTGCTTTCTGTATCTTAACAGAGTGTCCCCAGATTTGACAAGGCTGCGTATGTGCAGTGAGAACATGGTAGTGTATCTGCATGGAGGCTGCAATCCTTATCACCACACCGACAGCAAGCATCAACATCAGACAGAATGTTTACCAAAAAACTAAGCTTCTGTTGCATGCTGGGATAGTGTCCATGCTTAGGAAGGTGAAGGTGATGATGATGGCGAAGGTGATGATGTTGGACGCGATATTGAAAGTCACTCAGCACATGTCTCCCACACTTTTTTGCCAGACATAATGGACCTGATTGGGCCTGATATAAGTGGGTTCATAAGCAGTGGCTCTATCACACCTAAAGGTGCAAAGCTGGACCAACGCAGGGTCTCCTCAGAGCCAATCAGCTGCCACAAGCTGTGCTGGGCAACAAGCAGGAAGCACGGACATCTGCACAGGAATATGACAGACATTTGCACAAGAATATGACAGGAAGACTTACCCGTCATCTCTGGTGGGAAGGCAGGGAAAGGTTCTGAAATCAGAGAGAAACAAAGAGAGTGTGAAGAGCTGATGAAAAAACAAACAAATCAAACACAACTTTTAATTCAATAGATAGAATTGATAACGATTCAATACATGTCTAAAGTGTCTAAAAAAGGGGCCTTATGTCATCGGTTTTCCATTTCTAGTTAATTAACCCCCTAACGCAGCAAGGCTTTTTACACACTAAGGTGTACTAAGGATTACTTAGTAACTACAGGGACTTCTGTACAAACTGGTGGGGCTATTCTTTGGTAATAGTAATAGCACTTTCAGTCCACAGGTGGGCCATAGGCTTTTTAAGGGTTAAAGCATTCGAAAGATGTTACAATGAAACACATTACAGTATGAAATGTGTCCAGAAGTTCAGCATCAGTGTTTGAAGTGGACAAATCTATACAAATCTATATCCTTGCTGCCAGACTAAAACCTTATAAAACGCATCTCTAAAATAGCAACTTTCATTGGTGCTCAAAGTAAAAAATATTTTATTCCAGGCCATTCTGGAGTAGTTCTATTGGTTAAATCGTCATGAGATTTTGACACAATATAAAGAACAATTGCCAGGCTCAAATTAAGTCAAACAGTAAAAAACAGCAAAATGGAGATACTGAAACTGGATGTAGCCGATTTTATGTCTTTTTTTTAATACCAAAACTGTTTGTTTCTAAAGCGAGGCAACATCTGCCTGGATAAACACAGGGATGTGAATCCGAATGGGACTAAAATGATCAGAGTTCATAGCCCTGAGAGTAGGTAGCCCTGCCTGTAATTTTCTCAGAGGACGAGAGAGAAAAACACGGCAGATCCAAATGGAAATAAAATCACCACAGAATTACCCCAGGACCCCATGTAAATGTAATCCCGTCTGAACAACGCTTATGTTTGTATATAGGGTAAAGACACGCTTGAAACCCTTGCTATTGTGCCACAAGTAGAATGTTTTAATGAGCTGGGGGTTCGGTTCTTTTCTGGCAGAAATTTAGCAGACTGACTTTGATTAAAAATATGCATTAATCTTTGGCAATGCTTGCCTCAGAATGAATACTTAAAAAACAGATGCTAGTTGACTAGAGCATAAAGCATCCTTCCCTTCTGGAAGCCCTTCAGCTCCTCACAAACACATTACAGTGGTGAAGAAGGCTAAGCTGGTGATGGTGT
Source organism: Salminus brasiliensis (assembly GCF_030463535.1). Taxonomy (NCBI): domain Eukaryota; kingdom Metazoa; phylum Chordata; class Actinopteri; order Characiformes; family Bryconidae; genus Salminus; species Salminus brasiliensis. The sequence goes on along the minus strand of NC_132885.1, from coordinate 13,080,832 downwards.
TTGTGGGTTTGTGTGTGAGGAAGATAGGGAGTGGAAGAGAGAGAGAGAGAGAAGGAAGGAAAGAGAGAGGAGACTGTAATTGGGCTGTGTATAATTTGGCAAAGAGTGGAGTGTTCTGATCCACAGCCGTGATTGAGGAGTGCTCTGCACATGCTCAGAAAACAGAAAGGCTGTTTAGAATGGCTGGAATGCAGACACAATTAAAAAGGAGCGGTGCAGAGAGACCAGGCTGGCAAGGGTGCCAGGACTGGGGTGTGCATGCTGAACAACATTAATTGATAAGAGCGCTCCCAAAGCTGGGATTAGGAAAGGATGAGGGTATGCAAGTATATATGTATGTGTGTGTGTATTGGGGGGGAGGGTGGTGTGTGTATGGAACTGCTGCTCTAATACCATGGTTCAATGCAATGCTGCAAATAAACAAAGCGTTTTGGCAGGCTGGCCTTTATGTACATCTTGGGCGTGACTGAAAGGTCTACAGAGGGAAGCTCATGTTTTTGCCTATAATAGGCATTCGTACCATACACATGCACTGCTTAGCATCAACTTGAGCGAGCAGCTACAATGCTACAAACACTCGGACTCCTCTGGGACATCCGAAGGCATACAAAAAAAAACTCGCCGTGTTTTGTGACCGACACGTCGGCTGTCTAGTAATTCCCTGCTTCAGCTTTGGAAGGCTCTGTTTACAAATAAGAGAGAAGACGGAAAAAATCTGATGAAACATAGATTAGGATCTGAGCCCACAGGGCAAGAGTGGCCTACTTTCCAGCGTTCGACATGAACGGAGAATTTTGAAAGTGCCTTCCGTCTAGCAAACCTGTTTTTTCCCCCCACAGTAAGTGTTGGTCCTTCTAAGAAGCATGAGCATGTGTGAAAGTAGTGTGATGCGTCTAGGAGGGGCGAACAGAGTGAAAGAGAGCATTCAGGACTTACCAGTGCACTGTTCCAGCTCCGTGCTGGTACTCATGTGAATGTTGTCGATCCAGATGTGGCCTCGGCTGCCGTGTTCGAAAAAGCCCTCGATGACAACCTGATAAAGCATGAGAGGGGTTTGGGAGGGGTAAGGGAGAGAGAGACGGGTAAAAAGACAGGGAAAGGGATTGAGGGAGGGGAACCATGATGCAAATAGGTACAGAAAGAAAGAAACAGAAAAAAGAGAATTAAGGCATGGAGTAAGAACTACTGAACATAATTACTTCAGAAGCTCTTAGATACTAAAGTAGTACCAGTACTACTACTAATAATGACTACTACTGTTACTACTAGTACTATTTACAGGATCCAGTAGTAGAAAAAAAACCCTAAAACAACACTGACCTTCAATAAATACACTGTAAGTGTTCCAAAAATAATAATAATAATAATAATTTAAAGATCATCATCAACACAGACCCCATTGAACAGCTCACATTTTCTGCCAGTAGCTATTATTATTGCTGTTGTTGAATATAACTAAAGAGAAACTTTGCCTAAAATAAAAAGACTTGTATATTGTATGAATAAGAATGTATATTGTATGTATAAACATATACTCATATCTCACATATCACACTTCTCTGTGTGTAAGAAGCTGCGATATAATATAGGGGTCATTTTCTCACCTGGTATTCTTTGGGTGACTGCGGCAGGATGGCACGTCCCTCTCTCCACCTGTGGCCCTGCTCACCCCTCAGTGTCCACAGCAGGGTTTCATCATGGTCGTGGTCTCGTATCAAAACCCTCAGCGTTCCCTGAGCCTCTCCCATTAGCTGGTAGAGGAAGAGCAGGCAGAGTGGTCCCCTCTCAGGCCCTACTGGTGGGCTTAGTAGCCTGGCCCGCTTGTGCTCCGTCTTAGGACTCGCAGCCAGGTACAGGAAATTGCCATAATCTGCACAGATAGTGGGAGAAGAGTGAGCAAAGAGACCTTTTCTCTTCAGGGCATTATGGATTTTCTGTCTTGCTAAACACTTGGTGGTGGTGAGACTGATGATAGTGGTGATAGTGCTGATGTGTGATGATGATTACTAGCCCTGAACTTTATCATTGAAAGGAAAATTCAGACAAAATTTAGCCACATTTCTCTAGAAAAATCGAATTTACCCAAAATCATCCCATGATCAGCTTCGTTTGAAGAAAAGGTAAAGCCATGGAAATCAGTTCTTTCACTATACTGGGTTTCCTAGGTTTATTATTCTGTTATTAATCAAAAAGCAATTATTTGGTTTAGCATATTTTGTGGAGTCCCGCAAGGTTCTATTTTAGGGTCTATGAAACTGATGTTAATTATGTGAGAACTGCAGCTACAAGGGTGAAGAACTACAAGGTACAGAATTTTAAGGAGTTAAGTTTGTCTCCTTACAGCGAGACTGACAGAGCTACAGCTACAGCAGTGGGCTCTTCACCAGCTGAGGGCTGTGGTGCACCGCTAAACCCAGCGGAGTGTCACTGTATCTTTCATTTGCACATCCGTCGCTATCATCAGAAGATCTGTGCTAAATAGATCACAGGCTTCTAAGTGCCGCCGTCTATTTTTAGCCCTCCTTTCTTTGCGTCTCAGCATGGCACCGTGACTTGAAGTACACTTCGGTTTATGTCCTATTTATGTTCTGATGAATAATAAATAAATGATCAGGCTGGTTCTCATCCTCAGTCAGCAGAGGAAACATGGAATGTGCTTTCCAAACAAAAGCTCCAGCATTATTTTGCAGACGAGGAGTGCTTAGCCTCGGCAAAAATCAAGTTGGCTACTTCTAAAGTGCGGATGACACTTCAGAGAGAGAGGAAAGGTTGAGAGAGAGGGAAACTAGGTTTGGGAAGAAGAAGATAGGAGGGAGGGAGAGCGTGAAAGAGAGAGAGATAGGCCAACAGAAGAGTTGATCTGAATGGACAGCATGGCAGAAAAAATAAACACTTCTCCAATATAAACATCCTCTTATCCCTGAAAGGTGCCACAATCTTGCCTCTTAAATAATACAATCCTTAAATAATACAATCTTCACTCCTCAACCTCATGAAGCATAGTAAACCTCTGCTGTACCATAACAGTCACAGATCATAGCAAGCTACTGAACATCTGAGAAGGCAGATTAGACTTCTGCCAGTGTTTGCTTGTGGGTTTAATCCATGGATAAACATTTTAGAGGAGCCTAACTCACTGTGGAGGAGAGACTGTTTGGCCCAGCAGTCTGCTCGGCCTACGCTCTTAAAAATACAGGTGCTTCAAAGTTTTTTTTCTGAACAATGCCATAAAAACACTAAAAGAAATACATGTGTGAGGAACCTTTTAAAGGTTTAAAGATGTCTATGGTTCTTCACAGCTTCTTTACTAACAGTTTTGAAATAAACTAAATGTGGTTCTTCTATGGCATCCCTCAAAGAACCATTTATAACACCATTTTTTTTTGAGTGCATATGGGCACAGCAGGGCGGGATAGGCTGGTCTTTGACTTGAGCATCACTGGAAACTTCCCCATCAGAGTTAATTAAGCTGACACAACCTTTAACCCTCTCACCTCCTCCATGGTTGGAACGTTAAGGTCTCAGTGCTCCATAATGTGAGTAGCGGTTTTCTAGAAGACCCCTGTGCTTCAGTTCATGTTCATCTGCTTAATGGATGTGGCTGAACCATAGACTGAGTGAGTTAAACAGGTCAGGTCAAACTAAAGGTCAGCGAAATCTTTGTTTGGGAAAGGTATGAAATGTGAAGTGACTAGAGTGTGAGAGAGAGAGAGAGACAGAGAGAGAGAGAGAGCGAGAGAGAACACTTAAAAGGGAAAATCGGAGGCCCTGTTGATTTTGGAATGTTTTAAACAGACGTGAATTCTTTCCTCTCTGCACCTCGTTCCCTCTTTAAAAGCCCACAGATGGAAAACAGAGCAAGAGCTTTTTTTTAAATCGTCCTGACAGAGAGTGCGGACAGAGGAGATCCTCAAGAACAGAAAACGCATGTGTGTGTGTGTGTGTAAAGACTGTGTGATGATTTCTGGAAGAACTTGTCCTTTTATTTCCCAAAGGGATTTAAAAGAGCATGAGTAGAAACAAGGGGGATGAGCGGATGGTCAGAGCAGACAAAGAGAGAGAACGACAGCGGCTATTTTCAGACCTCTGCTATCACATTAATTACACTATAATAAGAAGAAGACAGGCTGCTGAAGGATGGAGTGTGTGTGGGTGTGTATGAGTGCATGTATATATGAGTGTGCAATTTCACCGGGGCAGCCTTATTACATTAAGCCCCGCTCACACCTGGCATTGGCACAGGTGTTGCGTGATGTGGTTATAAGAGGTCATAAGAGGACAGCACTAAGTACAGGTGGGAATGGGGTCCAATGCTCCTTGGACACTCATTGTGATCCAATTCCTCAAGCCAACATTAAAGGTGGTTTGGGAAGCATGATCTTCATTTTTTGATTTTCTTATCCCTGGTCAAGGTCACAGTGGGTATGGACCCATAGCCAATTCACTTACTATGTGTATTTTTGGGAAGGTTGGAGGAAACCAGAGAAAACCGGAGTATGTGGAGCAAAGACGCATGGAAACAGGGAAAACACACCAAATTTCTCACAGACAGTGACTGGAGTAAGCACTGAACCCACAACCCAAAGGCTGTGTGACACATGTACTCCGTGTGGTGCCACCACGCTGCCCTATTTATGCAGCAGGTCTCTTCCCATTGGCACAAACCTAAACCCCAGCTGTAGGGTGCAGAATGCTGAACTACGCCTTTACCTGCTGCTTCACTGACTAATGTTGCCATTAAGTTCTCAGCTGCTACGAAATGTTCCCATACCTTCAGCTCCCAGTGGCAGGTCCATATTGGTGCCGGATGAACTGTGCAGTGCCCAGTTCAGGTCAGCCGTAGGGTCATGAGTCCAGCCGCACATATTCTGCTCAAAGTCACACAAGCCGCCCAGAGACGACAGAGTGGTGGGGGCTAGAGAGAAAGAGGGAGAAACAAGATAAGTTACATTCATTACTTTCAGAAAACCCATATCCTCCAGTCTAAATTATACAATTATACACATACAGACACACACACAGACACACCCCAAGAGTCCATGTTTCATGGCTTTGATCAATGCCCTCTGCCTCTGGCCTGTGAAATCCATATTCCTGTTCCAGAAACTCAACAGGCCTAGAAAGCAATGACTTTCTATCTTTCTACCACTGGTCTGTGTGTTTCTGTATATGTATGCAACACCTGACCTCACCTCTCTCTGTGTGCACTCGCAAAAAAACACACACACACATCTAATTGTAAAGGATTTGTGAATATGTGCATATTTACAGCAAAGTTCTCCAATTAAGCCGAGCAAATGCATGAATGCCCGGCTTACACGATTTCTATTCCCGGCTTCTGTTCCTCAGTTGCTGTCAGCACTTCCTACCCGCCGTGCCGCCGTTCGGCATGCGCTCATTCCAAATAACATCAAACACTTTGCAGTTTCATTGAATAGCTAATCTGGCTGGCACTTCCGTTATTTCCGTGCGCTCGCAGAATGCTGAGGTCTAGCACCTTTCCTCTGTCTCTCAGCTCCTATCAGCTCTGTTTGCGCGGTCTGAGTGGGTGTGAGAAAGTTTGGCAGGGTCTGATCACAAGCCCCCTCACTGCAGTCTGCGAGCCATAACTAGCATGCACACACGCTGAGGTGTATTCTATTTACAGTATGACTGATGACAGCTGTGGCAGCTGTGGTCTGAAGGTTAGAGAAGTGGGCTAGGGATCAGCAGGTTGCTGGTTTGATTCCCTGGACTGGCAGGAACAGTGCTTTCCTCTGCCTCAACATTCATAGCTGAGGTGTACCCAACCCCCAATTGCTCCCTGCCCAGTCACTGAACACTTGAAAATGACGATGCTTCAAATGTTTTTTTTTTGAGTGATGCCTTAAAAGAACCAGTATTGGGTCCATAAAGAACCATGTTTCATATGACACAGATGAAGAGGATGAGGAATGCAAATTCTGCTTGGCAACAGATGAGCCACAGGCTCTAACCATACAGGTATATAGGCCCTGCAAGGTAGGAGGTTTCTAATAAAGTAGCTATTGAGTGCATACATATGCTCACATATCTTAATGTATGTATACTGATGTGCAAAAGTGTATCTTCTGCCCTGCTGGGCTCCACTGTGCGGGTGGGGAGCGTGGGGGCTGAGTGACTATCTGCAGGTAGAGTTATAATGCGGCTCTTCAAAGCCTGCAGACAGAGAGAGCGAGGGAGGGAGGGAAAGAACGAGAGAGAGCTAGAGAGAGAGGATCCAAGCCAAGCAGAGCTGCAATGGCCTCATCTATATGGAGCCCCGCACCAGTCCTCCATCAGCAATCAATCCAAACAGAGGGGGCAAACACTGCCAGGCTGCTTAGCATAATGTTAGCACCCATGCTGCGTGCTGCTGCTCATCGAGACATAAGCCTCCACAAACAGAGGTGCAATCCATTATTATCATGGGTGCAGGAGAGATGGGCTATAGTTGTGCTGCAATCATCTAGAAGAATACTGTAAATAAAAGGAGCTGAGTGACTGTGCTACTATGCTCATACACATACACACATACACGGGAACCAACACAATCAAACACAAACAACAGCAACAGAGGTGATAAAAGGCTCATTATTCACTGTCAGGCTCAGACAGGTATTGATTAGTCTGATTGGCATTGCTGATAGCGTTTATTGATAGTTATGATGAGGGAAACTCACTGCATGCTCATTGCAAGCTCCCTCACTTCCACAGGCAAACTTAGCAAGGAAATGCTCTGGAGCTGCTAGTGGAGCTTCAGCTGTGTGCTGCGAGTGTTGCACCTATGACCAACTATACAGATAAACCTTGAGAATGTATTCATTTTATGTATAATACAGTAACATGTTTTTGTCCAAATGTTTGTGGACAGTCCTTCCAATGAATGCACTTAGCTACTCTAAGTTGTAGATATTGCTGACAGATATGCAAACGCACACACGCAGCTTGTCTACCTATATAGAAGTACTGCCAATTGAATAGGATTCTCTGAAGCAGATAAACATGAATCTACTGGCACCATGACTAACGTCAGGTGTGGGCAAGAGAAGTATAAAGCCCCCCAGTATTGAGCTGTGGAGCAGTGGAACTGTGTTCTGTGGAACGGTTGTGCTCTATCCAATTCTTATGGGGTGAGTTGGGGAGTTGAGATGAGTTGGGGACTTCTCACAGCAATGCCCCAAAATCTTGTAGAAAGCCTTCCATGGACAGTAGAGACAATTACTTCAACAAAAGCTCCTTTAATACCCTTGATTCTGGAAGAAATACAAGGTTTTTGTATGACAGTGAAGCCATAATTCATCTCCTGAAAAGCAAGCCTCCTGCTGGAATGTACTGATTGGTCAGTGTATCAGTCACTCACCTGCTGCTCTGTGTGCTGTGCTGGTCTCTTCTTGCTGGGGTAGAGTTGGGGTGGCTGTATCAGGAATAGTAGTGGATTCTGAAAAGGAGAGAAGAAACACATTTTGTAAAAACGCTCTGGAGAAAAAACGTACATTAAAAAAAACATAAAAACTCGGGACCACTAGTGAGTGAAACTGAGAGTGGTGACCAAAGAATAACCCTTTAAACTTTATACTGCCTGAAAATGAACATAGCGTCAGATATCAGCCAAAACACCTGGAGAGGTTTAATACTGGGTTACACAAAAGAAGCTTAACTTTTCACTCCCACAGCAACGAATCTCTCTTTTTCTCTCTCTTACACACACACACACACACACACACAGTACTCCTGCTGCCATTGATGAATGCTCCAGCCTCATTGACCTTGGATTGCAGCTGTATCCCCTATTCCTTCTGTCACTACCTACCAAACACACACACATACACACATGATCTAAGCGCAAACTATGCACAGTTCATGTGCTAAAGATAAAACTAGCCTGCTGATACACACAAACAAGGGGGGGAAAGTGCTCAAAAGCATGCTGATTCAAACACACACGCACACAGCTGGAAAACAATTCAAAGCACATGGCCCTCTGCAAGTGTTTAGTGAACGCTAATGTGGATTAAAACAGTTCTTACAGGGTTAGTGGGGGGAGTGAGAGAGATATAGAGAGAAAGAGATGCCCTGTGAGTGATGTAAGGGAACATAAGGTTCTGTTGTTTGAGTTTGAGTAGCGTGAGTAAACATTAGTTCGTCCTTCCAAAGGACTGGTGCCAGGCCCTCAAACTAGTTTACCACCATTATGACCAGACTCTAAAAACAAATCTTGTCTCCAATAGAACCAGGCCTTAAAACCAGCCTTACCCTCATTACCACCAGGATCTAAAAACAGCCCAACTGCAATTATGACCAGGCACTAAAATGTTACCTCCATTACCACCTGAGTATCCAACCTTCCCCTCATTACCAGCCCAGCATAAACTCATACACAAATACCACCAGACTAAAATCAGCAAACTTTATGTCCATTACCATCAGTTTTAAATCCAGCCTTATTTCCATTACCATCCATCTTTAAATCCAGTCTTACTCCCATTACCACCACTCTTTAAATCTAGCCTTACTTCCATTACCACCGGGCACTAAAGCCAGCCTTACTTCCATTACGCCCAGTCACTAAATCTAGCCTTACTATTATTACCACCAGGCGTTAAAACAGCAATACGTTCATTAATGCCAGCACTAAAACCATCCTTACCACAGTACCATAACACTCTAAAGTCATATTTCCTCTTATTCATACCAAGCCCTAAAACCAATACTCACGGCAAATTACCACCCCAGCCCCAATATCAGCCATAATCAGTTATACCACTTGAGGCTGCAGTATTGACTAGTTTGTAATACCAGAACTGAAACTGTAATGCTGACCAACAATGCAATCAACCAATGCTAACCTTGCTCACGCCCCCTACACATCCAATCTGATCCCACTGCAGCCTTTCATTATCTTCACTTTTCCTGAATCACACAGCTCATAAATAAATGTAAGGGTTCATTCCCTCAATACCTGTCCTTTTTCTCGCCCCAGCTCTCTCCCTGCGTAGAATAAAGTAGAGCAAGTGCCTAAACTAAAACATGACGAGCCACTGTGAGTGAACAAACTTCCCAGTGTCACGACCTGCCCCACTATTCTCATGCTGTTTGCACTGTGCTAATGCGTTATGCCACAGCATGTTAAATCAGTCTCACCATCTCTCCTGCTTCCTCCGCGGGCAATCTAGCAAGGGCAGATTTCAGAAAAACAAGGAGCTAAATGACTAATGATTGTCAGCTCTTAGCTTCATTAGTGTCATTACACTTTACAATTCGCTGCTTAATTGGCAAATACGTGCGCGGCACTACTAATCCTGCCGGCACTTCGGCGGAACATGAAAAAGAGAGGCCAGCTATGTAAATATATTATTAATGTCTAGAAGCAGGAGGGGACATGAAAGAGAAGCCCCAGCTGGTTGTGTTTCTGACATTAAACTCTATTAATTTGATGCCCTTTACAAATGCAATTAACCCCACAGCAAGGACTGCATCTTGGGGAAGTGAGCTCAAATGCGTGCAAACAGACACACACACACACACACACACACACACACACACACACACACACACAAATACACTCTTCCTACAATATCCTTTTGTAATTAGTAAGGGCAAGTGTGCCCCGTCGCATGTACCCCCCCTGTAGAATTGCCACACTCCTGTCCCCTCTTGGTATAAAGGTCGTCTGTTGTCAGAGTGTAAACACAATGCCCTTTCAGACACTTCGGGCCCGTCAGTGCTGACAAGAGGGCAGCAGAGCGAAGGCCGGCAACATGAGACCCATCACCTTTACCGAACTGCTGAAAGTACAGCCAGGAGCTTAGAGGGGGAGAAGAGTAACAGAGCGTCTAGCCACGTCCAGCAGCCTGCGGATCCCGGCCGCAGCTCGAGACAACTCAGCCAGCAGAATCTCCGATCGATGCAACATCCAACACCGCCGCTTTGCGTCAGTTTAACATTCATCATTGAGCTGAGGATGCATTAAAGCCTCAGACCATACTACCCAACTTAGAAAAGACACATCAGCAATTCCTGTGATGCTCAGGTCCCACTGATCACAGGAGACCGCTATGTTGATTTGTTCCTCTAGTCAGGTTCTTTAATGCAGCAGGCACAAAGAAGAGACAAGAGGGTCCACTGGACAATTACATTCTTATTCTGTGGTTCCTTCTAATTGATGCTGACAAGGACAGAAAAACACAGTCACTGTCTGAGAAATAGTGGTAGTATTTTGGGGATCTTTACAGAAGAAGGCAAAACCGTTCTTATCTTTTAATGTAAGATAATGAAAATAATCAATATTTTTTAAAATACTAGTTAAAGTAGTATTAAGTAGTATAATAAAGTATTTTTGAACCATTTTGACTGGTCCATTTAGTAGGAAATGTGTATCCAATATAAAAGACAGCTGGTGTATTTAAATGATTAAATTATGAAATATTATTATAAATAATATTATAAATATTATTAATATATAAATATTGAAAATAAATGGAAAATCCGGAAGACAATAATTTCAACGCCCTTTAGACTGTTTAATAATGTCATTATGAATGGACCAATAGAAACCTTACAAAAAAGTCCATGGTATAAGATCTAGTAGATTACTTAACATTAATGGCATTTGACTAACACCTTTATTCTTAGTCACTTGCAGTGAGAAAATGTATTACAGTAGAAGTAGAAGAATGTAGAGAGTCTGGCCGAAAGAAATCTTATTGGTGTATTGGTGTGCTTGCCAGCCAAGGAATCAAAGCCTAGTTTGCCACAGGGAAGTCTTTGTTACCCACTACTCTACACCAACCACATTTATTGTACATGCTTCTTCCTTCCCCTAAAAAGTTACCATTTCCAAGCCCTGTTCAAAAGAGTATCCCTGCCTTGCGCCAAATGATTCCAGGTAGGCTTTGGACACACCGTGGCGCTGACCAGGAAGAAGGAGATAAGAAGATGGATGGATGGATGTTAAGACTATGCAATGTACTAGTAATGCAGTGTCTGTAGCACTGCTCTCATTCTGCCCAGGATAACTGCAGCACTACTGCAGAGTAACGCCCACCCCTTCACCCCTTCAGTTTCCTTACATCGCAGAACACTCCAAAGTCCTGTCGATGCGGCCAATCGATCTGGATGCTATAGCTATCAAAGCATTGTGCTTGGCACTTTCCTGAGGCCTGACAACCCATTAAGGTCAGGATTCTTGACCTTAAGACTCCCTGATGCCGAAGGGAGGCTTATTTGACAGGCGTGGGCTGATTTTAGGGTCACTCTTGCCGGACCAAAAGCTTAGCTCTCGTTTAATCTCTATCTGAAAGCAAGGGAACGGTATTAGCCCTGTTCTACCTCAACCGGCCTCTCCGCCTCCATGGCTCCTGACTCAGCGTTTTCCACACAAGACAAGGCGGAAAAAAAAAAAAAATACTGTTCAATTATACAGAAAGCCTTAGAGTAAATCTGCACCTCTGGCAAGCAGGCAGACAGGCAGAAAGCGAGAGAGAAACAATGAGAGAGGCTCAGACACTGCAGGCCTGAACGGCATGCTCTGTTCCTGGGAAGGAATCCTCTCAGCTGCAGAATAAGAACTGGAGTCAGGTCAGCAGATGAGGGGATGGGTCTGATAATGAGAAACTGATGTGAAAAGCGGGAAAGCAATAACAGATTGAAGAGTGTATGAGAAAGTACAAAAGTTTATCTGCGCAGGAAAACCGCAGTAAAATTAAGTACAGCCTTTATGTCCTCTAATGTTTTGGAAAATTACTTCCATAAAAGCTCCCACCCTGATGATATTATATTACATACATTACACTACATTTATTATCAAACTGCGAGTAGTTGGATGAGCAAAGACGTGCAAACAACAGGGAGTTACAGGTACACTATTGCGACTGGTGAGTGTAGTGATTAACATCACTGCTTTTACCATGGAATACTAGAATAGGATACCCTGGCTGGGCAAGCCCACCACTCTATACTAGTAAGAGTCCTTGGGGCGAGACCCCTAACACTACATTTCCATTACTTGTGTAACTTTCAAATGTAAGTCACTCTAGATAAGAACGTCAACCAAACGTCATAAGAAAGAAAATGTATCACTGTCCAGATATTATGTTCTTTAATATTTCAAGAATAATTACGTCTACAGTAATATACTTTAGCTGTAAAATAGTTCTAAAATCAATCTAATGTAAGTTTTCTCCTTTTTTTTTTATTTGTTGTAGACTTTGCCAAATTTGTCAATTTTTCTCGCCAACTGCCAATTAAGCCACCTGTAACACCTTTGCTCCTGACACTAGGAGCATAAGGACTTAATACAGGTATCCTCAGCTACATGCAAAGTCAGCCACCACCTATTTTCGTAGCAGGCAGCTGACGCACTCAGAGAAAAGCGTTGGGTCTGTAGCTCTACCGCACCAGCTAACAGACACCAGTGTTGTCTTAAGAGACATGAGGAAAGAGAGAAATAGTGCAGCCAGTTCTTCCCACAGCCAGTTGTGCTCTCTCTGACTCTGGCTGCTGGTGGCATGGCTCAGGATTCGAAGCTGTAAGGCGTTTCCAGAACCATGTACAGAGTTCAACTCAGAAAGCTGTAGATAATAAATTAGCACTAAATTAATATCCAGACTCAACAGTGTGCCTTAAAAGTAATGATCAAATCTCACAGCAGAACTCTAGACAGTAAAGACCGTCAGTAGAAAAATACTGTATACAGTAAATATGCAGTATTCAGTAACACGGCTAATTTATCATTAAATAAATGTTTGTTCTCCAATAATACTGCATAGAACATAAAAAATATTATTTTTTCAAAGGGTATGGTATTGTGTACAGTGTGTTTGCCTGCAAGCACACAAACACTCTCTTCAAGACCTAATTACACACTAAAATAAAGAAATACGAGGCTTCTTCATCTTCAGGATTAAATAACAATACAATCACTTTCCGAAAGCAGCAAACCAATTAAAATGTTTGCCTCTAATTCATTTACATACAGATGATGATGAATAGATGATGAATGAGGTTTTATCATATTTTAGCATATTTTGTTCTTGTTGAAGTAGGACATTATCGCACTGTTGGTGCATTCTCCTAGTGGACCGTTCCACATTCAGACTGCCAGCAAGCCTGTTTGTTTGGTCTGCGATAAGGTATCCGACCCAAGAGCCATGAAACACAACAGATCATCTGCAGGTGATGAATATCTAATACACTGTTCACACACAGACTATTGGACATGAGAGAGAGAGAAAGAGCGAGAGAGATATTCGTTTCCTCAGAGACCCATGATCCAAACATCAGGCCAATATCTTCTTATACATTCTACAGCGTATGGCTGCTAACCGAATCACAACAGCGCCGCTATGAAAGTGAACATCCAGGGCTTTGGAAGAACATGATCTGGGTAATGGAGAACGACGGGGGAAAACAACAGAGAAAGAAACACTTTAAAGTTTTGAAGAGGAGTGAAGAAGCTGTTCCATTTATGCGGCTCCTGCCAATCCACACTCCTCAGAAGACAGGCGGTCTATACCGTCGGAATGCTGGAGGGAGGAGAAATGAGGAGCTGAACCTATACTGACTCTCAGAGGATATGAAGAGCGACATGTGAGTTTATCCGTGTGTGTGTGTGTTTGTGGGTGTTTTCGGGTGTGTGGATCGTGCATGTGTGTGTGTGTGTAAGCCTGGGCCGGAGGCTAGTGCCCAGCACTAAACAGAAACATGTGGAAGATAACTTCAAAGAGCCAACACACATTGGAGGAGGAGAGATGCTGTCCTTCAACCCTCCTACACCTCACCCTGAGAGACAGAGAGAGATACAGGGAAAGAGAGATAGAGAGTGATGGAAAGGAGGAGAAAGAAGAGGGGGGGTGGCAGAGAAAGGTGTAAAGAAAGAGAGAGAAGGGGAGAGAGAGAGAGCAGAAAGAGAAAGGGTGGGAGGGGGTATAAAGATAGGAGAAAGAGAAAGGTAGGGACAGACGGAGAGAGGGTGAAAGAGAGAAAGGGAGAGTAGGGGAGGGGAGAAAGGAAGGACAGAGAGAGAGAGAGAGAGAGAGAAACGGGGATTGGGAGAAAGATGGAGAGAAAGAGATCTTTGGCAGAGTGATTAGATCCAGCTAGGGGAAAGAGGAGAGAGTGTTTTTCCATCCCTTCTGTGTCCTGCCAACAAATCCGCGTCCTAAACCACACCCACTGCTCCCCTAACGGACAGCAGGAGACACCAGTTCACACATGTGAAAACCATCAGAGCTCTCCACATGTTGACCTTCTCTTTATCTCGCTCTCTCTCTCTCTCTCTCTCTCTCTCTCGTGGTACAGTCTGTTATCTATGTTCTGCCCACAAACTCGCTGTTTGGAAGTTGGACCAGTTTTAAAGAATGTTGGCAAAAATCCTGCCCAACATAATGGAGAACACATCTCAGTGTTTCTCAAAAATACCTGCATTCACAGCCTGTTATCCATCTCATTTTACAAAGCTCACACTGTTAGATCTTTTGTTTGGGTTGTGTACTCAAGTTAATGTTAACAGTGGTAAATTCATCATTTCCACTCTGAAAAACAACAAAAACACAGTGAAGTTCACTGGTATAGCATCTGTTAGCCAACTTCTCTTTAGTTGCCATTAAAAAATTGTAGTGGAAAGAGAAATAGGCTGCAATTTAAAGCAGCATTATGTGGGACTTGATATTTCTTGCTCTTGGGCTCCCCCTGCACTTGAGGTGGGTACTTTACTTTTCTACCACTGCTGTAAATACAAATATGAGCTCCCCCTCACGGACAGTCAAAACATGCATTTGATGACAAGATAAGAAATACAGAACTGGCAGCTGAAGTGTAAAAAGCTTTTACAGAAATATGACTATTTACGCAGCATTACTCTCTAGATGTTTTGTGCAGCTCCACCAAAGTTAAATAGTGCAGTAGCAGCGTTCCAGATTCTCTGGCAATGACCAAGATGTCATTCTCCTTATTACAGTCAGTGGAGTATCAGCATAATTCTAATCTGCTATTTTAAGCTAAGATTCCTACATAATGTTGCTTTAAGGGGTTAAACAGTGGGGCAGTGGAAGTAATTGAAGTGAGTTAGACAGGAGAGCTCAAGGAAGCGAGGACATGACCTACAGTGAGTTTGGTCTGTAGAGACCAGAGTGTGTTTAAGTAGCTCCTGCAGAGGTCACTGTTCTCTCTCGTTCTTAAGGCGCCTGTCAGAAGAAAACTTGTGGCATGGCGTGGAGGCCACTTATGAATAATGGAGAGGCCGGTCTGATTGAATTATCTAAAGTCATTCTGTGTGCCTTTCACGCTCTCACTCACGCCAGTGCTGTGAGGCCTTTTATTTATTCATCAATTCATTATTTCTGCCTCTCCTTATTTGTCATCATCCTTCCCTCTCTCCTTCCTCCCTCACTTCTTTTCCGCCCTGACAGAGGTCATTTGAGCAGGTGAGTGGCTCTGGCCACTGCACAGAATGTCACATAACCTGTGTGAGATAAGGTTTGAGAGTTCTTGAGAGAACTCTTCTACATGAGTGCAGACATGTACACTACGTGTCCAAATGTTTGTGGATGTCCCTCCTAATAAGTGCATTCAGCTACTTGCATTTCGTACAGGTGTGCAAATGCATATACACAGTTTGTCTAGTCCCTGTAGAGAAGTACTGCCAATAGAATAGGACTCTCTGGAGCAGATAAACATGAACCTATTGGCACCATGCCTAATGCCAGGTGTAGGGCAGAGGAGTACAAAGAACACCAGCATTGAGCTGCGAAGCAGTGGAACTCGGTTCTCTGGAATGATGGATGGTGCTCCAGCCAATGCTTTTGGGATGAGTTGGGGAGTTGGGAATCAAATCCTCCAATAATCCTCTAAAAAATAGTAGCAAGCCTTCACTGGACAGTTGGGACAGTTTTAACTCTTTAAGCAGTATTAACTCTCTTCTACAAACCCTTGATTTTAGCAGAAACAATGAATAAGTAAATGTCTCAATACTTTTGTCCACATCTGTGAGTGTTTGGCTGTATGAAGTATGTCCAGCCAGTCAGCATTTTGCAGTGAATGCATTAGCAAACATGGCTATGTGCATGTGTAGAGAGTACCTCCGAGGCGTGTGTATAGAGTAACCCCATCAGGTCAGTGTAAGGCTGTGAATGCAGCAGCAGATGTGTCTGAAGTAAATAGTGCTGTTCAGTGGAGTGGAGCTGATGTAGCCCTCTGAATATTTAACATCTCTCTCTCTCTCTCTCTCTCTCTCTCTCTCTTTCTCTCTCTCCCCATGTCTAACTCCCAGCCCGGCCCAGCTCAAGGGCGGAACAATAAGAGCAGTAGCCGCCACATGCTGTCCCACTCAGCGTCCATTTCTCTGTCCTTCTCATCTCTTCTCCTTCTTGGCTGCTGCCGGCAAGCTCAGCTTCCACAAAACAACGGCTCCGTCATGCTGGAGTGCACGCTAGAGTGGCGAATTTGCTGCGCTAAGAGGCATACTGATACTCAAACAAGCACTTACTCTGTGGCCTCTGCTAAGCTAAGCCTTTAAAGAGGTATTTCAATGGAAAATCAACTTTACACACTTTTCTCCTTACCTCAGATAGAGTCAGGCAGCCAAGACACGCTTTTACTGCCTACAGCTTGCTTCGTCAGTGCTGCACTGGAGCTACCTGGCTAATGTAGTTAACAAGCAATGGAAGCTTACAGTCAACAGTCAGCATTGTGCAAAATGCATGACTAAATATTTGCTAACTTGCCTTTAATTGCATTAGAGTGCTATTAGAGGTGTAGCGATCCACAACATTCAAAACTCCATACGATTACAGAGCATTTCAAAGGGTGCAGCTGTAATTGCTTTAATTTGTCCACTGTTTATTTCTATCTGTAGGTTAGAACTCCCCCTATCACACAAAGAAAGCCTTTGTATTTTCAGACCCATGACCATAGATGGCTGTGTTGTTAATGGAATTTGAACTTCTGACCTCCTGGCTCTTGACAAGCAGGCAGTTAGACAGTTGCGCCACTCTAGATCTGTGAACTCTAAAACGCAAAGGTAAATTTACTCAGAATTGTATGTTTGTATGTAGTGTAATTCCACAGCTCACAGTGGTCACAACGATCTAAAGGCCTGCTTATCCAGTGTGAGATGATTCCAATGCCAGGGGGATCTAGGGAGTTCTAACCTCCAGATGGAAATAAACAGTAAACATTGAGGGGAGGGACACCGCCTAAAATCTTACACAATTTACTCATTTACTAATGTTCTTGAAGATCAACAGAAACTGTATTTTTGACCAAGCTGAGATGCAGAACTACAAAACTTTAGTTACGTTAGTAAAATTCCTGACTAAATTTAGGGGAATTTAGGGGAATCTAAACACCACACTATCACTTTAAGGATGGGTCAGGCACATTTTCATGGGCTAACTATTCATACAGATACCACATGATGCATGTGTGTGTGTGTGTGAAAGAGAAAGAAACAATTGATCAGTAGTAGAGGTTGTGTTTTCATGCATGTATGTAGTGAGTGTTTGTATGTGTATGTGAAACAGAAATCAAGAAAAACAGGAACAGCCTTTGTGTGAGTGTGTCTGTGAGGGTGTTTCTTTGTGTGTGTGTGTGTGTGTGTGTGTGAGAGAGGTAAGGTTAGGGCTGGGTGTGTAGGAGCAGGCTCAACCCCCTGTGTCTCACACATCTGGTGCACAGACAGCTCTGCACGGCTTTATTACACACTCAATCAGTCACTCTGCTGCTTCTACAAACCCGACACACTCTTTCTCTTTCTCTCTCCGCAGACACTTCTTGGCTCACTCACTCTCTTACTATCTACTATACTGTAAAGAATACACATACACTTCTGTACCTACAGTGACCTACACTCACAACACACCACATATCCCGGACAAGCTTTCAGCTCTTTCCAAGGTGCTGAAACCTACACGGCAGCAGTGCTTCTGTTGACTTTTCCATTCATTCATAAAGCTCTAAGATCTAAGCTGATCTGCAGGTAAATATTCAAAGGCTTAGAGGTTAATAGGTGTAAGTCAAGAAATAAGCAATATTTTGCAAAAGGCATTCAATCAAATTGGTTTCCAGTCATATAATCCCATGCCAGTGTCCCCCTCCTCCCCTATAGCCTCACCATGAGGAGACTTAAAATTGTATCTCTCTCTCTTTCACTCTCTTTCACCCTCTCTTTGCGTTGATAAATCTCTGCTAAAGCTGGACACTGCCCCAGGCTTCCACCCCCGGCAGTGTAGCCTGCGTGCTCCTGGCAGCGATGCGGACACAGAGGCAGGACGACAGGCTGTCGATGGCAGCCCCGGGCTCCTGCTTTATGGAAGCTGGGCAGGCCCGCGGGGAGCAAGTACCTGTCCTAGCCACTGCTCATCACACTGCGACAGGTGCCACATTCAGCACGGCAGAGGAGGAAGAGGAGGGGAGATGAAGGACAACAGGGAGAGGCGAGGAGTGCACAGGCTCAGAGGCCTTCTACACAGTTATGTCGTTAAACTATGCCTTTAGAGCATGTGTGTGTATCTCCGATACTTGTAGTGAATGACCCCATTTCTAAATTCGGGCATCACTGAGGTTTCTCACTAATGGGGTCAGATTAGAACATTATGGATGAGCTCCAGAGGTGGAGGAACATGTGAATGTTTGATTGACAGGTGATATCAGGTGCATATTCCAACCTGGCAGGTCACAGCCCAGAATTTCCAGTCTCATTCCGATGCCAGCAGGCGACCACCTCTCTGGATACACTCGGATGAACTGGCTCACAACTTCATCGAATCGGCGGATCTCTGGAGTGTCATAGTGTGTGTTTCCCTCGAAAATCTGCAAAGGAGGCAAGACACATGGGATTTAGCACAGCTGAAAGAGAGAGAGAGAGAGAGAGAGAGATAAAAACAGAGAAGAGAATATGTGTGGGGATTTTCTCCAGGTTTAGGGGCCTCCAGTGGCCTAAGGAGGGAGCTCTGTTAGCGAAGTTTTAATTAACACAGCTGTAAATGATTTTGCTGGAATGTTATCAACGCCAGCAGTATAATTGAATTCTGCTCTCAGAACAGACAGGAACAATGTTAAAGGGAAGTGCTGAGTCGCTAAGAGGAATAAATACGAATTAAATGACTGTTACTTCTCACTATTGATTCAGAAATGGAGACTGTTCAGACTGTTCAGCTAGGTGCAGATAAATTTCACAGCATTTTAAATAACTAGTTCAATATTGGTTGTATTTTCAAATTAAGACATGCCTAATAGATTTAACACAGTGGCATGGCTCAGTCAAGCAGGTGACTAACCTTTAAAGGTCTAAAAGTATTGCTTAAAATTATTACTTAGCTGTGGTGATTGAATTGATTATATTTTTTACAGAATTAAATAGCACAGACATGCAAGTCATTATATTTAAAGCAGCATTATGTGAAAATTGGTATTTTTTGCTCCTGGGCTATGGAATGTAATTCACTTTTACACCACTGCTGAAAATACAAATCGTGCTCACCCTTGTGGATAGCTATAAACATGCATTTGCTGATACAGCTCAGAGATACAGAACCGATATCTTAGGTGAAAGGAGCGGTGAACAATCCTGGCAGAATAATATTACAGCATTTTACACAAATATGACGGTTACACAGCGTTGCACAGTTCTAGCTAGAGCGCCTCATTCAGTTCCACCAAAGTTACATAGTGCAGTAGCAGCACTTTGGGCCTAGAGGGGCAATTTTACAAGTCAGTGGAGCATCAACATGATTTTGAAGCTGTTGTTTTACAGTACAGTTGCTACATAATGTTGCTTTAAAGACTGTACTGACATGTGAGAACCCACATTTCCAAATAGGACAGTTTTATTTGACTTTATATGCATCCACTCAAATGTCTTGGCTGGTTGTAGACATACAGGGTATGAGTGAGTGAGAGTTATGCTAGAAGTGCTGAAGTTGCAAGTGGGACCAAGTGAATGCCTGACCTTGGGCAGGCCAGTCTTTGGATCAGTGAAGAAGCTCCAGTCTTTTCCGTTCATGCTGTGTGCTAGCCGGTACTTCCTGACAAAGGCACGGTTTTCGGCGCTGCTGCTGCCATCCACTCCGCGGGCGCCCTGGGTGATGATGCCCCTCACGGTCTTGGGGATACCCAGGTCCACCTGCAGCCACTCCTCGCCGGCCACGGGTTGCGTAGGGCTTGGGAACCATCCGGAACGGCTAGCCACCAGACGGGCTGCGCCTGTAGAGCCGTGGATGTCCCGCATGGAGGAGGCGGAAATCTGTGAGTCCGGCAGAAGACCTGAGAGCATGCCCTGCATCTCTGAACACGGGGCATCTGAAAAGAAGACGAGGGAGAAGAGATGAGTGATAGGCAGTAAGATAAGGATTGACAGTTTAAGGCTAGAGGATCAATGTTTTATGCGGTTATGTCATAGGAGGAGCCCGAGGTGTAAATAATAAATAAACAGAAGCAGTTACAAAAGCAGCTTTGAACATGCATGGGTGAGTGTGTGTACAGAAATGTGCAGGTCTCTGAGTGGGAGCTGGTGTGTGTGGGTGCTGTTTTTATTTTTTGTTATCAGTGATATCAGTGATTGTTATGCGTCCAGGTGTTATGAGGCTCATCCCAAAAGAGAGAAGACTTAAAAGCTAGATCTAAAAAAGATCAACACTGCGAACACTATGCCCACTCCTACTCCATCGCTGCTATTCTTTCTCAGGACACATTCAGAGGCTGTGGAAACAGACATTTCTACAAATAAATGATTGATTGTTGCCTGTGGCGTAAAAACAGTGCAGAATAAAATAAAAGCAAAACACAGAGAACCTATCCTACAGCATCCTGAGGCCCACCCACACTTGGAGGGGGGAAAAAAGCAATAAAACTTTGATAAAGGCTAATGCCAGGACTTTGAGTGACTGTTTCACGAGTCTGTTTATGGGCTTGGCACGGCCTGCTCAGTCCAAGGTGGGCATTAGTTCTCCATAAGCCAGAGAAGGGAGGGCAGTTACTCGTCCTACTTGAAAGCCGGCCGGTCTGGGCCGTCTGCCCGCAGGCGATGCCCCCTCAAGGACCAGAGCAGAGCTAATATGGCGGCAAGTGCCATGTTTATGTGTCATTTGTGTCAGTGCTGAAAAAGGCCCTGTGCCTAAAAGCGCATTTGTCCTGCTCACTGTCGACAAAAATAGGAGCGAATCGCTGCTTAACGCAATAATGATTTAGTGTGATGGAGATCCGCGATAGCATCAGTGCAAAAAAAAAAAAAAAACAGCCCACCTCTCATCTGCTGTAGAAGAAACAAACAGAATTAGGGTCCTCTAATCTCCCCCATCTCCATAAATAGCCAAACTCAATTACATGCCCTGAATAGAGCTGATAAATACAGTGTTAAGTTCAGGGTGACAGGGACAGCGCCTAGCTCCGTCATCTACTGTATACCAGACCCTGCTGTGCGCCTGACCACTGATGTTGGAAATAGGGGAAAGAGGTACATATATTGGATGAGTATGCATGTTCATAACAACTGGAAATATGGATCTTGGAACAGTTCTGTTTTATAGATGAGCTGCATAATAGAATTATAAATAACTTTCAGCAGTAAAATCTGCTGCACTTTCTTGCATAACACGTGCACAGGCAGACTGTGCTGCATACTGTACTGTATAGGGATGTGCCAATGCAATCAGACATATGGGTTTTGGAGCTGCATAAACTGTATTTTAATGGATCTGTATCCACCAAGTTGAAATTCGTGACGCAGTGAAGCAAAAATCTAAATAATTGGGTCCAATAAATTACATGACTAATTATGAAGAAGAGCTGTTTAAGGTCCCATGTCTGACTCTTTAGGTTTCTGTTGCCAAACCAGAGATATCACAAACCATACAGAGAAGCGTTCTTCTGAAGTGATGCCATGTCCCATAAAGAACTGGAGGCTGTCTATCAATTTAAAGGTTCAGACAGTTCTTTATAGAACCAAAAGTGGTTCTTCTAAGGCATCGCTCAAAGATGGTCACAATTAGAATGGCCTTGAGAAAGCCCACAAGTGATAAAACTTGGGTGTGATGATAGAAATCTCCTTATGTCATACAGTAATTTATCCCGCTGTTTTTTTTTTGTATACATTTACTGTAATTGTCTGACATTTAACAAATTATCCACTGGTGGCTGTGAGGCACGATTTCTTTCCATAAGTAGGTTAAATGTCTGCAATGTGGAACTTAAGTGTAAAATGCCCAGCAGGCATTTGAGATACATGCAATGCCATTATTTCAATTGCTCTCAAGATATCCACCTTTAATTAAAATATGACTATACTAAAACATCAAGTAGAACAAGTATTACAAATAACACAGTATTGTTTTGTGTGTATGTGTGTGTGTGTTTCCACACCTGTGATCTGGCAACCATAGAGCTCAAAGCGCAGTGCGATGCCATTCTTCCACGTCTGGGGCCTGATGCGGACGAAGCGGGCCAGGACAGGCTGAGGGATGCGGTTCAGCACCACCTCTGACGGGTCTGTGTTGGCATGGAAAACCTGGAGAGAGGAGGCAGAGTGAAGCAGATTAGAAAAGAAGGCAAGAGAATTAAAGTCCCACCAGTTTCTTCCAGCTTCAGCCAGAGTGGAGAACAAACACACACACACACACGCTCACACGCACATTATGACGCGATCAGTGGGTCTTTACTGTGGTCAAGCAAGATCATCTCTTTAATTACTGTATAAACAGACACTTAGACACACTCCCACACCCCTGCATAGACACAGGAGACTTTGGCTGAAACATAAACGCTGTTGATTCATCAGGCTCCAGAGGCTAGATGGATGAGTGTTTGGAGAAAGACAGAAGGGTGTGTGTGTGTGTGTGTGTGTGTTTGTGCATGTGTGTGTGTGTGTGTGCGTGTCAAAGTGTTTGTATGTGTACGGGTTTGAAGTTGAGAACTAAGTGTCACAAAGTCTACAGTAATGCACAGCCTCCTATAAACACAGGCCAGCCCACACACTTCAGTACTGCACTGAAACACTGAGGTCTAATTGTTTCTAGATGTGTGTCTCCAGCTGTTTAGTATGGGTTTAATGGTTTCCTGCTTGAATCTAAACCCAATCTGACCCACGGAACGGTTATCATTGATAAACAAAACAACAAAATAAAACCTGAATATCCAATTTAGCTTTATTAGCATCATGTAGGTAGAAGGTCAACATGTAGGTAGAGGATCAACAGACCGGTGACCTATACAGAAATTTCATGTATGGCAATATATGCTCATATGTATTCCAAAGGAATATATTATTCATACATATACATATACATATAATACATATACTTAAAAATATTATGCACTTTTATTGTATACACGTTATATTTAGGACATATGCTTTATGCGTGGATTATACACATATTTTTGATTGGTAGGAAAATACATATATGTATATATAGTATGCAGAAAACATGGATTATAGTACATAATTAAATAAATGAATGGACCAACAGAACTGGTCCAAAATGACTTAGAATCGAATTATTTTACATCTACTTTTCCTGAAAGTTAAGAAGGCGTCCTCCTCAAAGAAATGTCAGACACACAAGTGGTAAGCCTGTCCGCAGTGTATTGATTTTCTGAAATAATTGAAATTCATAGCTGTGTAACATCACCATGGCGATGTTACAACAAGCAAAAAGAGAGAACAGCAAAGGCCCTAAAACAGAACTTTGTGGGACTCCATAAGCAATGATAAGAAATGCCCTAATGATATTAAGTTAAAACTCTGCTTAATAAAGCGGCTTATCAATGAATTAAAGCTGTGGTCACGTTGAGATTAACAAAACTGACCAGTACCAGGAGCAGATTTTTACTTCTGTGTGTTTCAACAGTCTTTCCTAGAGAACTGATATCACTGAGATCCCGACAAACACAGGCAGCCTGTTCCCCAAACTCTGAATGTTTGAGGCAGTGGGTCCAGGGGTGTTAAGCAGAGACAAGATGACAAGTTCAGATAACATATCTCCATCTCTCTCTCTTTCTCTCTCACTCTCTCTCTCTCTCTCTCTCTCTCTCTCTCTCACACACACACTCTCTCTCTCTCACTCCTTCCAGTGTCAGCCTTTGTCAGGCTGCTCTCTGGAGAGAGCAAAGAGAGGAAGAAGAGAAGCCCTGGACCAGGCTATGTTCTGCTTCAGTGCACACACACAAAGCCCTGGACCCTCTGGACCCGACCCACCTCAGGATCCGGTGACACCAGGGCCAGCTGGCCTGGGACTGGACCGGGTCAGGCCTGGTCTGTGTTTGTGTAGGCAGTGAAGAAGGCAAGATAAAGCAACACAGCAAAAAAAAAAGAAAAAAAAAAAAAAGCAGGAGGTGGAGGAGGAGGAGGAGGAAAAACGAGAAGCTTGCTCTTCGACATTTGGGCGGAAACTCTCAACATATCATCAAACGAAACAAACACAACCAAAGACCTGGAGTCATTAATCACACTGTGGATGGGTGGAGAAAAGTCAGTTATGGCAGGGGGAGCAGGGAAGTGAGGGATGAGAAAAGAGTGCGAGAGAGAGAGGAAGAAAGGGGGGAGGACAGGAAATAAGAGAGATGTAAAAAGAGAGACAGAATAAGCAAAAATAAGTACAAAATAAGTGAAGCAAGTAAAAACCAAGAGCGAGAGAGAAAAAGATGGAAGTAGAGAATAGAGAAAAAGAAGAGAGAGAGAGAAAGTGGGAGGGAGTAAGAGCAAGAGGGAGTAAGAGCAAAGGAAGAAGAAAGAGAAAATCGTAGTGCGAGCAATAGAGTGAGAATGCGAGAGCAAGGGAGAGTGAGAGATGGATAAAAGACAAGATATGAGAGAGAGAAAGAGAGAGAGAGAAAACGAGAGGGAGGAATAAAGGTGCATGACGAGAGAAATGAGAGCGACAAAGAGAAATGAGAGAGACGAGAGAAATGAGAGCGAGAGTGACAAAGAGAGAGAAGGAGAGAGAGACTGCTGAGCACAGGATGATGCTCAAAACCTGCTGGAGTGTTGTTTCTGTACAGCAGACTACATGAAACACACACACACACACACACACACACACAGAGGAAGCAAACTCTTACAGACTGTGACAGTGAGCAGCTGTCAGAGGGAGGACACACACAGGAGTGTGTCAGAAATCTGCTGTTGTTTAATGACTTCATGAATGACTCTGTGTATGTGTATGTGTGTGTGTTTGTGTGTGTGACCTTTCCTCCTGTCTACATGTAAAGCTTCTCACCACAGCACAGCGTGAGAGTGTGTGTGTACGGTCCAAGGTCAATCCGTGCATAATATATCATTCTGAAGTGTGTGTGTGGGAGAGTACTGCTTCTCACGTTCCAGTGACATAATCTTACACCCACCCTGTTCGGTAAGAAAACACACACTTATCACACACTCGTCTCAGGGTGTGTGAAACACGGCGTGGCCTGGTGTGCACTTGGCTCCGAGCAGCAGCAGCAGCAGCAGCAGCAGCAGCTCAGCTAAGGGCACCTTTAGTGCCAGATCGCAGGTAAACACAGCCACCCCACCTATATAATACAATTACCGCTGCGCCCCACATAACACATACACACAGTGCACACTGTTCTTATGACCTCACACACACACCATATCAGTGTATCCTGTATATCCTAGACCTCTATCTAAACTATGTCTCACAAAACTCCTGATCGCGTCAGTATGCCACTGGTCTTCTTCACTTACTAGATTGGTATTGGTAAAGCCCAGGCCCCGACCCGCCCACTACTCCCTAACTACTCCCTAACTATATTTAATCCAAACCAGTGGGAAAGCCCTGGTGTAAACTGGGAAAACTTTCACCCATCTGCACGCTCTGGGATTTGAACACAAGAGCCTCCGGCCATTGTGGGCTAAGTTGAAAGCACAAAGCTCTGCAACTGAGCTTTAACCACTGAGCTGCCGAGAGGGAGAAAAATAGACTAAAAGGCTGGAAAAGGCGTAACAGGATTGGGAAGTTCAATTATTGGAAGGGCCCAAGGGGCGGAACTGGTCAAAATGAGACTGAAGAGCAGTGATTTCCCTCAGGTCCTGTTGACTCTACAGTATGTACAGTATGTCTGCATAGAGGAGGTCGAGACTAAAGCTCTTGGCTCTAGCATTAGCTGATATGCGTGGAAAGGCAGTGGGTCACATACAGAGAGAAAGCAGCCCTCATACAGCTGGGCATGTGCAGTATTAGTCATTCTAACCTTACAAATCCTCTAACTAATTTGCTGCCAAATGTTATTTTACACTATAAGACATACAACCACACACTGTTTCGGCCCTCAGACATACACATACACACACACTAATGCATACAAGCATTCACACACACGCGCACACACACACACACACCTGGTCTTGACTTCTTTGTACCAGCTTGGTTCCTGACTGGTGTTGTGCTGACAGACACACCACTGCTGGTAACGACACACTGCCACATGCTGAAACAGGAGAGCTGCTGTCAGCCGTGCTATGAAGCCGCCCATCGTCTACTGCTACAAGGCCACCCTCTCTCACTCTCTCTCGCCGTCTATTTCTCACTCTCTCTTTCTCACTGTCACACTCTTTCCCATGATCTCTCTTGCTCACTTTCTACTCCCTGCCTCTCCTCTTTCATTTGCCTCACTCGCTCTACCCCTCCCCATCCATCTTTCTCCTTCTTTCACAAAGAGCGGCGGTTTGGCGCTGGCTGTCACTCACGCACTTCCTGCGCATAAGCATCAGAGCTATAACAAATGGCTGCAGCACATCACTGTGACATTTGAAGGCTTCTGCTAAATTGCAAGCCTGCATTAGCATGCACAGCAAGTACAGACTTTCTATTAGGTAGTATTTCAAAGGGGGAGAAGAGTACCTCCAAAACTGAGGAGCGATGGATTAGAGTCTACACCTGGAAAATAGCTTAGAAAAGTTACCACACTCTGAAAACTGAAGGTTCCAAGAGTTCTTTGGATCCACTTTTGCTTGCCTAAAGAACCTTTCAGATTGGTGAGTGGTTAACCTCTTAAACCTATGAATTTTATGACATCCCAAAGATTATTATTCAACAGCTACACAGAAAATTGACTGAATCATCATTAAGGCCTTCCTATTCCCAGACTCCTGACCACTGAGGGCTGCGTTGTTAATATTTCATGTTACATTACATGTACATACGTACATATGATCTCCTGTCTCTTGACAAACATGTAGAAAGACACATTTTCCATGTGGTGTCATTTCACAGCTCTAGATTGGCACCATGGTCTAAACTGCCTGTTCATCAAATATAGCAGGCATAGTATTGGGACAACTGCAGAATTTCTACTAGATTTTGGAGGATTGCTGAGAGATTTGATCACCACCTCATCATACTTCATTCACCACTCATCTCAAAAATCTCCACAGCTCAGTGCTTTATACCCCTCTAGCCCACATCTGGCATTAGTCATGGTGCCAGTAGGTTCATGTTTATCTGCTGCAGAGTGTCCTATTCTATTGGCAATACTTCTCTACAGGGACTAGACAAGCTGTGTGTGTATATCAGCACATCTGTGTCAGCAATGGGTGCGACTTAAAGTAGCTGAATGCAGCATTAGAAGGGTTGTCCACAAACATTTGGACATATAGTGTATTACAACACATTTAAGTACTTTCAGCTACAGAACACTGTTATAGTGTTTAAACCTGACTGTACAGCACTTTTCTTTTCCGAGTTTAGTTTCAGCAGACTAAAGAGAGTGTGTGTACTGAGGACTGTGTGTGTGTGTGTGTGTGTGTGTGTGTGTGTGTGTTTGTGTGTGTGTAATCAAAAGCAGAGACGGAAACACAGGAGGGGCTGGGAGTCGAACTGCCAGCTACAACACACACATACACACACAAACACTGCTGCTACTACTGCAGTTGTGGGGGGGGGGGGGGGGGGGGGGTTGAAAGCATGAGCTCCAGCATCCACATGAACACACACACTGTGATCACCACACACACTCACAATGCTAAAACTATGTATTACAGAGGTGCTGAGTGGCAATAGCCAAGGGGCATTTTCCCCCCTTTCTCTCTCTTTTTTTTTGCGTGTGTGAAAGCAGGCACTCATCTCATTTTCCCTCCTCCATCCCTCCTTCTTTCAATCCCCCATTCTCTTTCTCTCTCTCTCTTGCTTACTCACCCACTCACCCACTCACTCACCCTGCACACAGGTGAAAAATGGCTCCCGGTGGCGAGTGCAGGTTTGTGCTGAGCTGATCTCATTAGAGCAGACCTGACTGCAGCGGTGCCTTTAGGCTGATATACTGTACCTGACTCTGGGGGGGAAGCTGGGTGGGGGATTTACACAGCAAAGAGGACGAATCACTCAGAGCCTTCTAATCTAAGGCCTCAAACACATTATGCTAGCAACATTTTAAATCTACAAGGTGCGATGTTTCCAATTCTCCTCGACAAAGCTATCCGCACCAGCAGTTGCACAAATGCATGAACTAGGAGTGGAATAAGAGAATACAATCTGTATGATAAAAGGTCTGTGAGACTAAGGGAGTGACTTCAAACTAAAATTTAACTTGATTTCTATTTGTTCTGACACCTACATGCAAAAACACTAGCTGCCATTTACATTCGGATAAATGGGGCAACAGAAATGCAACACAATTTGATACAGTAACTGATTACAGAGCATTTTATTTTTTTAGATAACTCAACTTAGTTTAGTTCAAAGTTCTCCTAACTCACATTTGAAACTTTTGCAACTATATATATATATTGAGTATATAAATATATATTGAGTTGAGCCTCATAAACGTTAGTAAATGAGCTGGAGCTGAAAGTTTCTTAAATATTGTGTATGATTTAGTCTGGGTCAGTTTGTTTTTGCTGTTTATGATCATCTATAAGACAAACCATCCACCATCACATGGTGCGCCCAGACTGAATGGCTTTTGACAGTGGAGTGTTGAGCCCTTACTGGGATTTGAACTTACAATCTCCTCACACATCACTAAACTAAAGTCTCATTCAAAGCTTATTCTTGTGTTAAATAAAAGCAGTTAAATTGATTGTTATCAATGTACTTTTTTGTGTTTCTGGGATTGAACTGACAAACCACCTATTTACGGTGTTAATGAGCAGGCAGTTAGACTGTTGGACCACTCTAGAGCTGTGAATTTACAGTACATAAAAACACAGTTCTGACTAAATGTACCTTTCTGTTCCTTCTTGGACACAGAAATGTACAGGGTTTTATAGGCGCAACTGTCTAACTGCCTACTTGTTAAGAGTCCTCCATGGTCAGGAGGGCTCTTGACAAGTAGAAAGGCCTCCCCCATGTAATAGGGGGAATCCTAACCTGCAGATGGGAGTAAACAGTAAACAGAATATTTAATCCGTTTCAGCTGCAACTCATTTACTAATGTTTTTGAGGCTCGACTCAAACTGTATTGCTGACCAAACACAGAACTAAAAAATGTGACTTAGGAGAACTGAGGACTATACTACGGTGAGTTAACTCAAAAAACACTTAGTAATCAGCTACTTTTTTTCTGTTGGTCTGTTCATCAGAAAATGATCACAGAATGCACAATATGCTAAATGTAACCATCACCTGCATGGGCCCTATTCTCCAACCCAACTCAACTCAACTCCCTGATGGAGTTAATTATGAATTTGGATATAAAGAGCTGCTCTCTCTCTCTGGGCTCAGACAGATGGGCAGGGCAGTGAGAGCGGTCGGAGGTAAACAGGCGTGTGAATAATTGAAAAAGGACGTCTGCCAGTCCCAAAGTTGTTTTCCTTTTTTTCCGCTCATCCTCGGCTCACCCCTCGGAGGACAGTGGAGAGTTTGCTGCCTTTGGGGGAAACTCTGACAGACAGTGACTGAAAGGCTTGCATCGGACGACAAGGCATTAGACTGAGTGTGTATGTGTGTGTGTGTGTGGTCTGCAGCACTGGGTTATGGGGCCATGTCTGGTGAGGAATATTTGAGGTAGGGTAAAATTCCGATGTGAATTATTCACAGGTCCGCCTTGTGTCTGGTGGCATGGAGGGGGAGAGTTAAAATAGTAAAGACCCCCTACAGAGAGAGCGAGAGAGCGAGGGGGAGAGAGAAAGAGAGACTAGCAGCTGCCTGCCACGACAGATTTGAAAACGACCTGATGAACAGAAACCACCTCTCTACACTGACCTTAAACGCATGGGTGTTTCCTCTGCTCCGTTCACACACACCTCCTGTTATTTGCGCTTACATGTAAAACACAGATCTACAGACTGCCACAGAACGATAAAACTGTCAGCAATATTGGTGGCTCAGAGGTTGGAGCACCAGGCTATTGATAACAGGGCAGTGGGTTTGATACCAGGGTTTGGCAAGCTGTCACTGTTGAGCCCCTGAGTAAGGCCCTTAAACCACTATGCTCCCTTCCTGCCGCTTGTGTTTGCTCAGTAGTGTGTTTGTGTATGTTTGCTGCATGGATGGGTAAAGGCAGAATGGTACTACCTTTAAAAAAAAAAAGACATAAGATTTACAAGTGAATAACAAGCGGTTCTAATAATAACTAGGGTTCGAGAAGTTCATGTAAACAAAGACTTGGAATAAATCTAAAGACAAACAGAAAGTCTAGCAAAGTAAAGCGAGGTGAAGAAAGAGCGAGAACAAGGCAGAGGAGTGAAAAATATGGCCAGTGGAGGTCTGTAGAGGGATGGTGTCATATCAGGACTTATGGGAAGCTCCGGGGACTGGTTGGGTGATGGGTGACAGGGCAGTAAAAAGCAGAAGGTGAGAATGTATGTATGTAGCCTATGTAGAGGAAGAAGAGCCCTGCTAGGAGTCCGAGCATCTAAAGGCTACTGATCTGACTTTGCTCAGGACAAGCAGAGACACATTTGGGGGCGACACCAGGGCTGTACCAGGCTGGACACATCAACACCCCCTGCCTGCCCACTGCCTCTCTTTCATGCACCTTCCTTCGTTCTCTGCCTCCACCACTTTCTCAGTCTTTGGCTTGGCACACTGCCATGCTGTTTCCCCTCAAACTGATGGCACCGCTGGGAAATGTGGTCAGCACTCACAGCTCTGCTCCAGCAATTACTCTCTATCACTCTATCTCCCTCTCACTTTCTACCTCTCTCTCTCTCTGTTCGGTTTCTCACTCTCTCTCTGTTCACACTTCCTCAGTCTCTCACTGCATCTCTATCAATCCTTCTTTCTCTTGTCCCTCAGCTTCTCTTAGTCTCTCACTTTTCTCTCACCCCTCAGTCTCTCACGTATTTTCTCTCTGGCCTCCTCGCTCTCTTATTCTCTTTCTTGCTCCAATTCTGTCTCTCTCTCTCCGTCTCATTCTCTCTCCCTTTTTCCTTCATGTTCTCATTCTCTCCGTCCCTTTCAATCTCTCCTTCTCCCTCTCTCTCTCGCTGTCTCTCTCTCGCGCTCTCTCTCTCTCACTCTCTCTCTCTCTCTCTCTCTCTCTCTCTCCCTCAGATGAAGATGTTGACAGAGCAGGCTGGTTCCAGTTGGCTAGAGGCCACTGCAAACTCAGTAGGGGAGACAGAGAGACAGAGCGAGGGAGAGAAAGTGTGTGTGTGTGTGTGTGTGTGTGTGTGTGTGTGTGCGTGTAAGTGCGTTCAAAGTGTGAGCAAACACTGCTGGGGATTTGATGATGTTTGTATACAGCAGACTTCATCAATCCCTCCTTCCTCCCCCGCTTCCCCTCTTCTCCTTTCTCTCTCACACAGTCTTTAATGGCTCACACACTTCCAGTCCTTCTTTCCCTGTCTATCCGTCCATCCGTCCACTGTCTGCTGCTCGGTGTCTTTATGTCATTATGTCGCTATGTCTAAACTCACCCCCTCCACCTCAAGCAGCACTGGTCCTGGACCCCGGCCTTGCCCTCCCTCTCTGTGTCAGTGTGTCTTCTGGCTGATGGGCTGTGTGACTGTAAAGCTACACTGGTCACTAGTCACACAGTCACACTAGACATTACAGAGAGAGGCTGAGTTACTGCTGCTGCCATTTCTAGGATCAGTTTGCTGGACAAGGATTAAGCCGAGTCCTGGACTACAGCTTTCCTGGACTACACAGACAATCTATGTTCAGAATGTTACTGGTAGGGAGGTCCAAGCAAAACCAGGAATAACACAAGCATGTTGCAATTGTGTATTAACTGTCTCTTTCTTATATTCTATTGGTCAATTTATCATGGAATTAATGGACACAATTAAAAGAACAACTGCCAGGTTCACAATATGTCAAAAGTGAAAAACGCCAAATATGGAGATAAAATGTCAATTTGTTTTTTGCATGTTTACTTTAAGATACCGGATAATACAGTAGATTAACTGTATCCTGTATTTACGCTCTGTTCTACATGCTGACATCTTTTTGCCTGTGACTGTTTATTGCATTGACTGGGATTATCATATACATTAGGCAGTTCATTAGTGAATAAATTCAGTGCTTGTGGATTACAGTCGTCTGAGCAGCTAAATCCCTTCGCAGACTGAAAAAATCTGACCGTCCATACAGATTTAATTCTCTACTTTGCTCTTGATTCCTGCTTTTCCACAAGACATTGCTGAACAGACTAAAAAAAGAGGTGATTCCTTTGTTTTCACCGCTTTGCTCTCACTAAAGCATCTCAATGTTTCTGTATGAAACTATGCCTTGCACTGAGCAGCTTCTATACAGTATTTCCTGAGTGACACTTCTGCCTCAGTGTAGCATGCTGTGACATCATGAAGGTCAGGACATCAGGCAGTAGATGCCATTTGGGATTTGGCCTTAGTTCTGCATTCCCCATGCGTTCCAGCAGCAGTCAGGGAATACCCGGAGATGGACAGAGCCGTCAGGCTTCAGTCTTCGCCACAGGCGTGATGGAATCTCATACGATGGCTCTGGGACACAATCGCTTCAGGAACCTTCCCGCATTAACACACATAGCATATGCTTCTAACGGCCCATAGCCCTCTGCCTTAACAGCATATTAAACCCAATAACGCTTCCACCAGATCCACATAACGATTGGGGACAGCGGCGGGGCCTGAAGGAGCTGTCACACGGGTGTTAGAAAGCTTTGAGGTGGAAGCACAGCTCAACTGTAAATCAAACAAGGAGGAAAGACAAATGTTTGGCTTTAGGTCTGTTTCTCTTTCTCCGTTTTTCTGGACCGAGCTGAGGGAGATTAAGACCTCTCGAGTCTACATGCTTCTCATTGATCTGGAACAAAGTAACATTTGCAGAAACGTCATAAATATCACCCTGTCGCTGTGGTGATGGCTTTATCAGACATGCTGGCTCTTTTTCACAGGAGAACAGGAGTGACTGGCCACCAGAGAACGTGAGAAACACGGTTGAGAGATTGCGCTGTGAGAGTCTCAGTGTATGTGTGTGTGTGTGTGTGTATGTACATGTTCAGGACAAAAAAGTCCAAAAATCTGAGAAAAACAAGGTTAACAATGTGCAGAACAGCAAAATGACCTTCATTATTTAACATCTGGTGCTTTTTGTTTTCTTTGGTAAATATGAAAGGGCAAATTTGGGTTTCAGGGCTAAAAAACAGGTTTAAATTATTAATAGATTATTACACATATTTACAGTTATGGTATTTGTCAGACACTGTTAAAGTCGGGGGGGGGGGGGGTGATCTGAATGCAATCAAATCCTTATAGCAATGATCATCCTAAATCTAGTAGAAAGTCTTCTCTGGACAGTAGAGACAGTTACTCCAACAAAAGCAGGATAAATTCTTTTTTTTAATACAAAGAAACAATAATATACACACGCACACGCACACACACACACACACAATACACTGAATTCGAATGAGACCCATGTCTTCACTTGAGACTACACATCTCTCCAGTCTGCTAAACTGCCTATCGTGCTCAGAGACACACACTCCAAACCACTGATTGGGGGCAGAATGGGGATTGTGTGTGTTCTTATCAGACCTGATTTAGCGCTGTCTGAATGAGACTGGTGCAGGTAGTTTGGAGGAGGACAGAGAGACAGAGAGTAAGGTCATCTCTGCTGAACTGCCACAGAGACTGAGACAGCTAGAGGAGCCATTAAGCGCTAAAATGCTGATACCACACTTTCAGTGTTCTACACACATACACACACACATATACACATACACACACACACACACACACACACACACACACGGACCGACCACAAGCATGCTGACATGCCACACTTCCTCTTTACAGCTGTTGTACCAATCAGTCCCTATAGACACACACTCTCTCTCTTTGAATCTGTTTGTGTGCACTGAACCAGAGGCACACAACCACACATCCATCACCCCAGCCAGTGCCCTTTAATACTGTCCTGCTGTGCCGTGATAGGACCTTTGATTCTGTCTGTGAGTCAAACTGTGCATTAATGAATATGATTCAGCGATTCACTGATTCACAAGTCAAGAAAGTTTTAGCCTCATTTATCATTGCTGTCGGAACAAAGCCTCATACACGATGGACAAAAGTATTGGGACACCTGTTCAGTCATTGTTTCTTCTAAAATCAGGGGTACTTAAAAGAAAAAAAAAGAGTTGGAGTAACTGTCTGTGCTGTCAGGTGAAGGCTTTGTACTAGATTCTAGAACACTGCTGTGAGGATTTGATTGGACCCAGCCACAAGAGCATCAGTGAGATCAGGATGTTGGATAATATAACCCACCCCAGCACCACTCACCTCATCTTCAACTCCTGACTGAGCACCATCATTGCACAGTAGGCAGTTCCACTGCTCTGCAGCTCAGTGTTGGGGGACTTTGGACCCCTGTAGCCTACGCCTAGCCTTTGGTATGGTACCAAAAGTTTCCTGTTTATCCGCTCCAGGGAGTCCTAGTTTATTGGCAATTCCTTTTTACAATGACTAAACAAGCTGTGTGTGTGCTTTTGCACATCTGCATCACCAATAGGTGCAGTGTAATATATGTAATACCAAAAAAAAAAAAAAAAAAAAAAAAAAAATGCTGGTTCAAAAGAATGTTTCATTCACGGCATAAGGCTGCACAATCAAAGCTCAACCGAAACAACCCGGAGCACATTAACAGCTCCTGACACCCTCCATTCATCTCCAGCTCTTTGTCTCTGCACTAGTGTGGGAGAATGTGTCTATCACTGAGGGCAAGTTTGTATCGCTTTCAGTGCAGACACATTCCTTAATGTTAATCCAAATGATAGTATTTTAAATAACAAGAATGAAAATAATAATAAAATGCCTGAAAGCCTTCAGACAGACAGCTTATCTGCAGGCACTGTTGCAGCATGCATCTGTCTACATAGCATGTCAACATAAATATACGTATCTCCCAGGCTTATGAATAAATAGTGGGTTATCGGTCCCTAAATAGCGTCTGATTGGTCACGCTTGCTATACAGTGTCTGCCGTAGTCGAGACGCAGTGCCACTTCTTAATAAAGCTTAACCACGCTGAAACGTAAGCAGCCTAAACACACAGCAGCACATGGTGATGGGGCAGAGTGCGGAGATTTGCCTGCTGATTAAAGTAGGGGCTGCAGCTGCAGGGGGCCCTGGCCTAAAGACCCTAACACCAGTTGGTGGGGTCAGAATGTGAGCTTTTCCCGGTTGTCAACATTGCTGTAGTCATTTCCTTCTACAAATCATCAGCCCCACCCCCTCAAACTAAGAGATTATACAAATTTACTACATCCACAGAGAACCAATCAGCTCCAAACAGGATTTTCAGGATTTATTCTTTTGCAATACACTGCAAAATAATTTAAATATGCCAAAATGATAAAATAATAAGGTAACTGATTACAGAGTGTTTGCTGTTAATTGAACCTTATGACCTTATTACACTTAATAAGCAGGCAGTTAGACCGTTGTACCACTGTAAATTACATTGGTCATTTGATATGATAAGGTTGGACTGCACTAGGTCCATCTCCAATAGCCCTCTCTGCCTCCCTTATCTACCTCTTGGCACCTTGACCTTTGATACCCAAGTTTCAAGCACATTTAAAAAATGCATGGTAGGGAGTTGATAACGCTTGTGGAGGCGGGGCTTAGTGGGGTGCAGGCAGGATAGCAAGCATTTCATTATCATTATCATTATTATATTCATTATCTGTTGAGGTGGAGTTACAAATGCAGCAGGGCTGAACCACTTGGGGGCGCACTAGCCAGGTTCGGAACGACAAAAGTGTAATTTATTGCCCTAAGACAGCTTTAGTTGAACAAATCACTCATTTTCCCCAAAAGCTACACGTAGTGCGTGTGTGAAAATGTTTACCCGCACTTTATAGCATGTGCTATTTTATTACGCCGGGGAAAAGGACACTTTCAGCTGATGACTTGTAGTAAAAAGCACACTGCACTGCATTACAGGACTGTAACACCTGATAGACTCCATCATTTACCATTAACTTAACAGCACTTAGACCGAATTACTCTAGCTCCGCCCCCTAACAGCTCTCGCCATCTCCATTATCTCTCTCTTCGCTCTCTAATTGTCTCTCTGTTTTCCCTTTTAACCCCCTCTTCACTGTACCCCTGGCCCCCTCCCTGCTGCCTTCACATCTGCCTGTCTGCTCGCTCCATCAGTCCACGCTGAGTGCAGGAGGCTTGTGGGAAACGGAGTCCTTTGGGGACGGCCGTGTGGTTACTTTCCCTTCTCCGGTTTCTGCTCTCAGCCTGAGAACGGGGAACCCATGAGGGCCAGAAGTGAACTCTATTAGCCTGCTAACCTGGAGCGGCTACTCCGTAGGAGTGTCAGTCAGGAAGAACACACACATATGGTCACTGCTTCAGGAGAGGCGAGGAAAGCAGCGGACTAGTGGTTTCTCCGCCTCAGCTTTTTCTTCTCTTCCCCTCCCTGTTCAGGCTAACAGCTCTATTAGGGCCTCACAGTGCAGGTCTTACACACACACACACACACACACACACACACACACACACACAAACACATAGAAGTGGGTGTGACAGTGCCACACATGCAGCCATGATAAATAACCCACACAAACAACCCCCCCTCTCTCTATAAAAACACACATGTGCATATAAAACACAAATGCTCACACTCGCACAGTCATCAGCCTGCATTGTCTACCTTGTGATTCTTGCCATGGCGGTAGACCATCCAGTCCTCTCCGTTGGTGCTGACTTCCAGCTTGAAGGTGGTGACGAAGTAGGACTTGTGCGTCTCTTTGGAGATGGCGCCCTGGGTGGCGATGCCTGTCAGAACCTTCAGAAAGTGTAGATCCACCTAGAAGAGGAAGAGAAAGAAGAATAACAAAGATGATAAAGGCGATGATGATGATGATGACAATGATACAAGAGACAATATAAAGATGAAAAAAGGAGGCCCTGTGAAAGTAACTCTACAGAACTACATGCAACTAAACTAACAGGCCCATGATGTACTTTTGAAGCACAATCACATTCAGTGCAACGTGTTGGCTAGAGGAGTATAAATCCCCTCAGCACTGTGGAACTGCATTCTCTCGAATGGTAGAGCCCACTGAATACCTCTAGGAATCTATTAGCTGGAGTACCGTTTGGGATCCAGAGCTAATCATCTAACATCAGTACCTGACCTCACTAATGCTCTCATGAATGAAAGCTATCAAATCCTCACAGCAATGTTCTAAAATCTAGTGTAAAGTCCTTTCAGAAGAGTATCATCATCTACTGGAGCACAAACTCCCTAGAACCACGCTTGGTTTCAGAAGAAACGTTGGATCAGCAGGTGTCTAGTGTTAGCTAATCTGCCTGCTGGAAACAGGACCATCCAGAGAGCACATGGAGGCAGTCTGCATTCCTGCTCTGCTGAGGATGAGGAAGGTGATTCATGTGCTGCCTCACTGCAGTGTGGGCTTTCCATCAGAGATTCAGTAGCAGTAGCCACAAGCTCCAACCCACGACCCCCCCCCCCCCACCAATCCTCTCAGTAGGGTGTCATCTGAACACGAGGAGGAAAACTGCAGCGTTTGTTATCTGTCAAGAAGGCAGGTGTGACTTTCACTCACACACACGCACGCACGCGCATACACGTGCACAGACACACACACACACACACGTCCCTTTGTGTGGCTGCTTAAGGCCACAGAGAAACGCACCTAGACAAAAAATCAATAGCGCAGAGGACTGCTGCTAACTATTTATTCTCAGCAAAGGACCCTCATCAATCAAGTGGCTGTTACCATCAGAGCCTGCCGCGCATCATCAACCCACCCACACCCAGAGAAAGAGAGAGAGAGATCTAACAGAGAGAGAGAGAGGGAGGGAGAGAGAATAAGAGAGAGAGAGCTACAGAGAAAGAGCTAGAGAGAGAGTGTGAGATCCAAAAGAGAAGAAGAAGAAGGGAGAGAAACAGTGAGAGTGAGAGAGATATATAGAGAGACAGAGAGCGAGAGAGAGAGAGAGAGAGAGAGAGAGAGAGAGAGAGAGAGAGAGAGAGAGAGAGAGAGAGAAAGAGAGAGGGTGGTGCGGGGGAGCGAGAGAGAGAGAAAGAGAGAGAGAGAAAGAGAGAGAAAGAGAATGAGAGTGAGAGAGAGAAAAAGAGAGAGAGAAAGAGAGAGAAAGAGAATGAGAGTGAGAGAGAGAGAAAAAGAGAGAGAAAGAGAATGAGAGTGAGAGAGAGAAAAAGAGAGGGAAAGAAAAAGAATGAGAGTCAGCATGGCATCGGTTTCTGGTGAATGGTGATGGAAAAAAAAGAAAGTGAGAGAGGGAGCCAGAGTGAGAGCGAGAGAGTGAGTAAGAGAAAGAGAATGAGAGAATGAGAGTAGGGGAGAGTGTAGGGAGGGAGGAGATGGAGCGAGATTGTGCCTTCCCTGTGTCATTGCTGAACCAGCCAGGAGGAGCAGAGGGTGTGATGAGATCTTAATGTCTTTCACAGACAGTTCAGTTACACACTCACACTGCCTCCCCACTCTCTCTCTCTCTCTCTCTCACACACACACACACACACACACACACACAAAGAGCTCACACCTACTACACACTGCCACAGGCCACAGTATTGAAACAACTGCAACACTTTTATACCTAAAATGTCTGCACACACTTTTCCTGTAACAGAAAATACCACACTGACAGTACTTCCTTCACATGTGTACATACCAACACCCCTGCTTCTGTAGTTGACTTATTTTTGTCATGAATTATACTGATATAATTTAGTTATGTGGAAATGATGAACCCTGTGCACTGCTCTCTTTTTCAGGTTAGAGTGAAGGCTGCTGTAAGACATATGGCTCTCTGGCATGAAGACATTAATGCCTGCTCTGTGCCAAGAGGACTGCTAAGTGTGAACACAGCGCGGCAGCTGGGTGTCCAGTAAGAACGCCACCACTGACCAGCACCCTGGTATGCCTGGCCAAACACGCGCTGGGTTACAAGCATTGCCAGTCAGGAATTTCCCTTTTCTCTATGATTCCAAAGCAAGCACTGGCACGCCATCTCAGTCCATGTGACATGACATTGCTTTGAGAATTTAATTACATTCAGCAACAAGAGTGTTAGTGTGGTCAGGATGTGGAATGGTCACTACCCCACCTAATCCCCAACTCATTCCAAAAGTATTGGATGGAGCAGTCTTTGGCACCTGGAATCAGGTTTATTATTTTACATGAGCTAGAGCTTTTTTTGCACACCTGTATGTACTCTTTGTTGCTGTCCTCAGCTGGCGTCCAGGCATTCTCGTCGTAGTTGAGGCGAGCCTGGCGCGGAGTCCAGCGACCATCACCGAACGAGGAAGAGGCTGTGATCTGGTCATCCGTGATGTGGCCTGACTCCATCCCGAAAGCATTGCTGCAGTGGAAATCTGGGAGCACACAGACAGTGTATCAGCAGAGATCAGAGAGAGAGAGAGAGAGAGAGAGAGAGAGAGAGAGAGGCAAACGTAGAGAACAGATACTGAAATACTTACTGTCACTGACTTCCTTTAACGTCATGTTATAGCGGGCGGAGAAGCCGTCTTTAGCCACCGCCATATCCGTGTGGAAGGTGAGCGAGAGGATGCCAGTAGACGACTGCAGCTCAGGAGGGATCTTAGTGCCACAGTGGCGTCCGATGAGAGGTCCAACTACAGAAACAGCACACAAAATAGATACAGGTATTTTTCTTGTGCCGATTCATACTCATGTTTGTAAGTGACCAATAGGCCAGTCTGCCATTAGAGTGAACACAGTGTATTTTACTCAGTAAAATACACTGAATTAATGAACAAACTGCATGGCTCAATGTGGCTCAAATCTGATTTCTGTGTTCACACTTTTCATAATTTCTACTGCTTCTACCACTATCTTGTAACCTGAACGTAGCCAAAACACTAATACCAATCCATACAGCTATAACCTCAATACCCAACATCCATAGCTTTTCTGTTCACACACAAGTGTAATCAACAGCAAGCTTCTCCTTTCCCTCCCCCCTTTCATAATGAATTCTCAGACAATCCAGTCTGGCTGTTAATACGTTAAATCCTCATTTTACAGACAGACAGATGAAAAGTCAGACTGGCGGGGCCCTGGGGGGGGAGTCCTATAAAGAACAGCGTGGATCAGGCGCTCTGTGTGTGTTTCTACTGTAGTTGCATTGAGAGAAGAGAGGGATTTAGCTCTAATGAGGTGTTTCACTTTTCTCGTTTCACTCTTTCCAGGCTGTCCAGTCACATGGTCAGAAGAGCGCTTCTTCCTTCATCTTCAAATTGAAGCTATTCATCCATCTCTCTCTACCTCTCTCTCTCCCTACTCTGGGTCTATCTCTCTCTTGCTGTCCTAAATTCCTGGAGGTCTGCATCCCAACAGATGTGATTTAGAAATTCTGTAGGACGGGGTGGGGACCCTACAATATAGACTACATACACACACACACGCACACAAACACACACACATGGGAGCAGTAGTAGCCCTGAATCGATCATACTCATTGATTTTCCTCTCTTTACGACGCAGAGGAGATCTGAAACAGAAACGTCTCCAGGAACAAATGGTTGAAATAACTCTTTCTCTTTCTCTGATGATGGCATGGACAGTCAGCATATCAAGATGTAGTGTGGAATAAACGCAAGGCAGTCATTTTAGCTCTAAGCGCTGAGCTCCGTTCTCAAAGGACTGCCAGCTTTTAGATCCCTGAAAATATCTGAGCATGTGCTTCACTCATATAATATGTGCGGACAGGTCATTGATCCACTGCAGTGTGCTGAGGAGGAGGAGAGCTACAGCACTTGAGCAGGGCTAAAGGATAAATGCTTGTAATGAAGCGGCAACGACAAATGCTGGAGGTCATGTTAGACCTCAAAGGCTCCAACCACAGCAAAACCAGACAGTTGTCTTCAATAAGACACAATATGGACAATAGTATGGGGGACACCCGCTCATTCATTGCTTCTTCTGAAATCACAGGTATTAAAAGGCTGTCCAGGGAAGGCTTTCTACTAGATTTTGGATTGCTCCAAAAAAAAGTATTGGATGGAGCACCATCTCAATGCTGGCTTTATACACCTCTAGCCCACACCTGGCATTAGGCATGGTGCCAATAGGTTCATGTTAAACTGCTCCAGAGAGCAATAGGTACAATTTACAGTAGCTGAATGCATTCATTTGACGTATAGTGAATGTGCGTATGAGCACTGTGTGGTGCCCTATCTAGAAAGTGGTACTCAATAAGAAAGGAATGTGTGTGTGTGCTGAGTTAAAGTACAGCCCCACTACAGGATTGAAATCCCAGAGGGGCTGAAGAGGGGGGGTGTGGTGTATTGGGTGGGTTTAGGAGGAGGGTGTTGGTAGCTTTGGGCCGTTCAGGGATGCCGCATTATTAAGACAGATGGGAGGAAAAAAGAGAGAGTATTCCACCGCACTCTTTTCCAGACAAGGATTAAATCCTATTGCAGTATTATTCACGCCCTATTTTTACTGCACTGATAAGGGTTAACGCAACGGCTCTTCCTCTCAGCTTGTGTCTCGCTCCCTCCATCTTTCTCTCCCTCCCTCTTTTGCACCCCTCCTAGCAGAATAATACGGGTGCAGCGGCTTTTTGGCCCGACTGGTACAGATAAGGCAGTTAGGCCCTGGGCGGTGCTTTCATCTTCCAACGCGCTGCTCTAAAATAGCAGCAAGACGAGCAGCCCGAACGCCATGGCAGCCCAGGCAATGTGCCGCAGATCTGTACTGGCAAGAACCAGCACCTGTCTGGGGGCCACACCACACCTGGCCGCAGCTAGACGTTCCGCTTTGGACTGGGCTGAGCAGACCAGCCAGATGGTTAGCGAGAGTGGTGCACTGTAGGTATGTGACCATAATATCACCATGATGACTGAATTATGGTTTTAGGAGGAATCAAAGAGAGGCTTCAGATTGGCATGGAACCAGACAATGAGGTCAAAAGGATAGAGCAGCCACAATCCTCTTAAGTGCACACTGCTGTGGACCACTGGCTGCTCCAGACTCTGAAATACCAGGGGTTCTAATCCCACCAGTGGCAAAACATCATACACACATGGCTGTGGTATTCTGTGGGATTACGAGCATCTAGACTCACCCTGCGGAAGACCGTCCCACACCTCCAGCCAGTCGTACTTGCACTCTGAGCCCTCTGAGCTTTGCAGCGGGTCATTCTCCAGGTCGAAGGTGAGGAAGGTGAGGGTGACATCCATGTGGGGAGGGACGATGATGATGAAGGTGCACTCCAGGTTGTGAGGGTACTTGTCCGGGAAGCCAGGGGACTCGATCACACCTGATGGACTGGTGAAATTTCTGGAGCAGTCTGAACCTGAAAAATGAAGAGACAGAAGGAGGTCAAGACAGGCAGTAAAAGGGAGACTCACAGTTAATAGCAGCCTGCAATTATCTCAGCATGTCTCCAGTTAAGCAGTTATTCCGGAACAGTGAATATCACTAATTATCAGCCAAATTCCATATGATTCCAGTATCAATCCGCATCCCTAATATTTAATTACATCAGTTCAAACACTTCAAATCATATTCTGCCATGTTCCATCTACTGTAACATCCATCTATCCTTCTATCTAACTATTTGTCTGTCTCACCATCTATCCATCTGTCCACCTATCTATCTGTCTGTCCTTCCGTCTAGCACACCAACCTCCACTACATACCTACAAACTCACTGCACACCCTGCTAAAGTAAGAGTTGGCATTATAGCTTGCTAACCGCTTCCATCACGCACACGTGCATAGACATACACGCACACACACACACGCAGACTGACAGTGAGCAGCAAGTTAGCTCACTGATAGGACACACTGAAGCGTGCGAATATTAGATCGTTCATCACAGCAGAGCGTTCAATCTATACAGCCTTCATCTGCAAAAGTGCTGAATGAGAGTCATATCCTGGCCTTGGAGCTTTTGTCAATACTCACTCACTGCCTGAGCAGAAACCCTGCTACAGCGCTTCTTCTGATTCACACTGCCTACTGATGCTCTGATGGGAAAGGAAGAAGTGTGTGTGGCTACTTGTCAGAGCAAAAAAATACAAAAACGTATAAACAACACTGCGAGCAAATGGCCCTCAGAGACTCGAAGACGTTTTTCTCATGTTCTCTCTCAAATATCGGCCCAAAATAAAACTGGTTTGAGTTGCATTTGATAAACTTGTTGCAAAACAAAGAGCTCTACAAATTCTATTTTGTATCTCAAACCAGACAACTACACAATTCATAGACACACACCTTTTAAAATCTACACATCAGCCATATAGATTTATTCTATGAAGGAAGAAACAGAGGTACAGAGTGAAGAGCACAGAGCGAAGAGCACCGAGAGAAAAGCAGACTCAAAGGCACAGATGAACAGCAGAGTGAAGGGCTCAGAATGAAGAGCATAGACGAAGAGCACAGAGTGAAGAGCAGACTCAAAAGCTGAGATGAACAGCAGAGTGAAGGGCACATACAAAGAGCACAGAGTGAAGAGCAGACTCAAAGGCACAGATGAACAGCAGAGTGAAGCGCACAGAATGAAGAGCACATACGAAGAGCAAAGAGTGAACAGTGCTGGGTTCCAATTTGGGTTCCAGCTGGCTATGCATGAGCTTCTGCCCAAGACACAGCTGCAGCACAGCTGTATGGGCAATCTGCACTGAAGCACCGCACTTCTGGAGGCCTCTGCCTGAGACGTGTGACCAGTTTCCGCTCACAACCAACACCCAGCCATTCACAGCCACTCTGATACATATTTTATACTCCTGTCATTTGTGTCTCTTTGTATTCTCTCTCTCTTTTTTTGTCTCTTAGTTTCTTTATTGCTCTCTCTCTCTCTCTTTCTTTCCATCCCTGTGTCTGGTGTGTGTGCTAGGTTAAAGCAGAACTGTCTCTTAATTACAAGGAGATGGAAAAAAACAGAGCGGGGAAAATGAGCAGACACCCCAGAGGAGCCACACTGAGGGTCAGTCTGTTCTCCCACAGCATCTTGGCTATGCAAACGTATGCCCAGTCATGGTTCACCTTCAGAAGCATCACACGTGTTCTACATGCCAACGCTCATCCAGCTCCCAAACACAGCATCAGGCTCTGTGCCCCTCAGCTGACTCTAAAGAGATACAGCGCCACTGCTTTAATACTAATGTGCACAGAAACACACACACACACACACACACACACACACACACACACACACACACACACACACACAATATGCTATCCCAAAGGGCTGCCTTTCAGTTTCTCATCTCATCAATACTCTACACATCTGCCACACAAACACTGATACACATGCTCCCTCTGTCTCTTTCCCTATCTCCCTCTCTCTCTTTTACACTCACCAGTTACTGAGCTGCTGTTTTAATACTAATGTGTAGAAATACACACACACACACACACACGCACAAAAACAAACAAAAAACATATGCAGC
This sequence comes from Salminus brasiliensis, assembly GCF_030463535.1. NCBI lineage: Eukaryota > Metazoa > Chordata > Actinopteri > Characiformes > Bryconidae > Salminus > Salminus brasiliensis. The sequence continues at coordinate 13,036,050 of NC_132885.1, read as the reverse complement.
CCGATTATAGGTTAAAATATACTAATTGTGTGTGTTTGTCTGTGTTATTAAAACAGGGATACAGGTATGAGGCATATACACAGAGAGACCATGTTTGTGTGTGTGAGTAAGTGTGTGTGTGTGTGTTGACAGGGGTCTGGAATAGGTTGTGTGGGCTCAGGCAGGGGGTAAAATATCAGAGGCTCAAAGAACAAACGGTCAGTAATCTGCGGTTCTTAACTCTTAAATAACTGTAATACTTTAACTATTTATATTCTGCTGACCAGCTGCGAGCCGGACAGCACCATGTGCACACGCTCACAATGTCTGTCTGGCCAGAGAAGGTGCAACAACTGTGCCTTAAATACACATACACACACACACGCAATGTGTGGGTCCAAACATCTTACATCGCATTAAAAATCTAGGATTTTTTTTTTTTTATCTAGATTTTGAGTGACATGAAAAATAAATGTACAAAATCCAGCAACAAACAAATATAAAAATTCGCAAATAGAAATATATATATATATATTATTATTATTTTTTTTTTTTTTTTTTTTTTCACATTAAGGTCTTTGCACAAAAAGGTCAGATTCAGAAACCGTCCACTGAAGCACATGCCCAGACCATCGAATCCACTGGTGATCAGATCCACAGATGATCTACTCATTGAGTGTAAACTGTCACAAAGGCTAAAGGGTAGGCATAGTGTCAACTTTTTCTTTTCCATTTGGTCCCCATAAAACCACACACACAGTCAGACATCCCTCCACGCTTATATTGAGCTGTGTGGCAGTGGAACTGGGAGCTCTGGAAAGACAGTACTCCATCCTGAGCAGTAGAGACACTCACTCAAATATCACTCCAATAAAAGCAGGATAAACTTTTGTTTTTAATACCGGTCATTTCGGAGGAAACTACAAATAAGCAGGTGTCCCAATACTTTTGTCCATATAGTGTATATTTTCTTATGGAGTTCTAATGAGAGTTTTATGAGTAAGTAGCTATATATTTGTTTTTTATTCACATTGGTGACAATATTTTTGTATATGTGTCTTTCGGAAGTTTGTCTTCCTGTGCCGGCTCCCCAGAGACCAGCTGCTTAAAGAAGACCCGGCACCTCAGAGAGATTAATAGGGCTCTATATAAAGCATTAGAGTCGGAGACAGTGTGACCCACTGTCTGAAGACTTAATGAGGGGTCAGTGGCCCCACATGGGCGAGCCTGGGCCTGCCACGGAGACTCGGGTAAAACACACACACACATACACATAAACACACAGTTTCTAGGGCCCCTTAGCAGGCACCTCATGGGCAGTGTAGCTGACTGTGGCGGTGTGGCAGCTGATGGAGAGATAGTGAAGCTGTGATGAAGCAGCTGGCCTGGGTTAATGTTACACTTTACACACACTGCTCCCACCCTGCTGCACCTCCACCACACCATACATCTGTTTCTTATGGCTGCGTACACGTGTGTGCATGTGTGTGTGTTTGCGCAGGGTTTTTTCCAGACATGGATGTTTGCACGCACACATGCAAACACACACGCAGCTGAATACATACAAAAATCCACATTTTATCCTGTATGGATCAGTGACATTCCGATCCCATGTTGTTTATTATGCAATAACTACATGAAAACCTATAAAATTATTCAATTATGATTCATTTATAAATAAGAAAGATAAATCTGGATCTGGGAGCTGAACCGTGAATGTTAAAGTTAACATCTACTGTATCTATCCATCTGTCTGTCTGTCTTTCCTTCTTTCTCCTTCTTCCACCCATACACGAACACAAGTGTCTGAGTGATGTGGCAAGCCCTGCTCCTCTGCAGTAATCAGATATAAATAACTCATTACAAGCGTCTACACAGGAAGAACGCAACACCAGAACAATTCCATGTCTCCATGTCTTTGCATAACACACACTCTTTACACAATGCATGTCCTAGCCTTGGTACTCAACCTGTGTGTATCTGTCTGTCTGACAGCTGCAGTATGTACTCAAGCTCTAAAAAAGCTCTAACTGTTAGCACTGTATTGCCAGGATACACATTACTATTTCCATGACTGCCTAAAGGTTTTGCTCTGTACTGCATATGTACTGCTACGGTCATGCAACAACCATCTATATACTCAATATTTTACATAATTTGAATCTGGAGTTTGTTCTTTACATTGATTCGATTAACATATTAAAATGTTATTTGCAAATAGTGCAGGCCTTTAGAGACCAGGAAGACATGGTTTTGCGCAGAGTCAAGATCTTTAGAGACCAAAAAGACATGGTTTTGCACACAGTCCAGGCCTTTAGAGATCGGAAAGACATGGTTTGTATAGTTAAGACTTTTAGAGACCAGAAAGACATAGTTTTGGACATAATCCAGGCCTTAAGAGCCCAAAAAGACATGGTTTTGCACATAGTCCAGGTCTTCAGAGCCCCAAAAGACATCTGTACAGAATCAAGACCTTTCTCTTGCTCCTGAAATAAACTACCCCTGTTTTCCCAGGTCTTGAAAAGGTGAGAATGTGCAAAAACAAACACATGCACACACCAATCCATAAACACACAGATCTTCTCTTTCCAGCCCTGGCTGCTGTTTTCCTCATATTAGTGGGTCAGCCAGGCTGTGCTTTAGCCTGCGGTAGAGGCTCTCTCTGCTCAGCTGCTTCAACATACGCTCTACAACTTTCTTAGACAGAGTGCTTTAAGTGCCTTAAGTGTGTCTTTGAGAAGTGAGCGTATGTGTGTGCACGACTGTACGCGACCTCGGCTGTCATGGGCCAACCCCACTTCGCCCACTCACACAGACACACTATACACACACTCACACAGACAGGCAAGACAGTAGAGCAGACCCCCACTGAAGATCCCTACTGTACTGTACTGCACTGTGTATGCATGAGTAAACCTGACGCCATCGGCTTTTTGTTCTCACCCATTAATTCACGTTTCGTGAGCATGGTAAAAACAGCCAGCCTCATTCAGTGCAGTGCAAACTAGGGGGCGCTCTCTGCCCGCACCCCAGCAGGGGATTCTGGACCCCAGCTCCAATTCTGGGGCACACAACTGGCCTGTCTATGGCTCCGGGGGGGTATGGGGGGAAAGAGGTGGGGGGTTGTTATTGTGGAGCGTTGCTGGGTAGAACAGGGAATGGGTGTCATGGGTGAGTGAACAGCCTGTGTGTGTGTGCGATGAGGATTTTCATCCACATGTAATAAGTGTGTGAGTGTGTACATGTGTGTCTGGGGGGGTATTGGCATGGGGAGGGCGGTATTTATACACATGTAAGCTCTCACGCCATGCTGGTACAGTAACTGTGCATGCAATCAGACATGTTTTGGAATTGGGCCACGTCGTCTGCACGGTCATGTGACATCCTTGTAAACATGTAGAAGTGCTCCATATTACTGAACATATGTTGCACATTAAAAAACCTGTCAGATATCAGTTATGTAGCTGCACACTCTTAAACAGGAAGGCGCTACGAAGGGTTCTCTAAGCACTGCCACAGAACAACCACTTTTGGTTCCATAAAGTCAAGGAGGTTGTTTAGTGTGAAGAACCTTTTAAAGCCTTCATGATCTCTTGAAAAATGGTTCAAACCATAGGAACCTTATTGAGATATATATATATATATATATATATATATATATATATATATATATATATATATATATAGATAGATAGATAGATAGATATGTACCAATCTGTCCCGATCCACATCTGTTACTACTGAGTCTTTGATATCAAAATTCTCATACCATGGGTATACTTCTCAGGGGGGCCAAACAAATCTGTCCTATTGACATACAGTCAATAAGGCACCAACTCAGGGCTAACATGAAGGGCTGCTATTGCATGATCTTATTGGCGATCCACGGGGTCAGTGGGCTTGCTCAGGGGCAGTCTCAGCATCCGTCAACAGCCGTTAAGTCCCATAATAGCCGAGATACGGCTGCTTCCAGACTGTACGCCCAGGGTGGGTGTGGGGGGTGCAGCGGGAGGCAAGAGAAGGGGTAACTGGGTGGCATCATAGTGGCTTGGGGGCTGCTGTATAGTGAGCTCCCATTGGCTCACTCTGTTCTCCGTTCCAGCACGCAAATGGTGGAGTGCAGATTGGCTGAGAGTCTTCCAGCTGTAGCCGTGGCAACAGTAGCATGAGTTGTCGAGTATGGTTGAGTAAACTAAAATGTTGTTTGTGAATGGTCGCTGAGTAACAGTAGGGCATGGGGCTGAGATGCTGAAGTTTGTTCAGCGCACAATAGTGGTTAACACGATTAACACTCTAGCCACAAGTTAAGGGTGTTACGCCTGCCATCCGTAGGCCTCGATCTGCTAACATGCTATTCATGATATAGGCATATAATATAAATTATAAAATAAAACTTCACACCATGCGATACACTGCACTGATACATCTTTACTAAACTGCTAAAAGTGGTTTACCAGGGACTCTCAGGTGGCACAGCTGTCTATGTCTTGGCCTCATCACTGGGAGATCACCGGTTCAATCTGTAGTGATACCGCAGTCATCTGTGGCCGGAAGTCCTATAGAGCACAACAGCTCTCACTCTCTATGGCTGGGTAAGACAGAGGCATGGTAAGGGCCATAGTAAGATGGCCCTCCCTCTCCCCCCATCTTTAGCGTGATTTGGAGGACGTGTGGGCTAGCTAGTATTCATCCTCTCAGCACTGGTCGCATTGAGTTCTAGGTCTTAGCTACTGGGTGGAAATAAAAAAAATCAATGTTTACATAAAATAAAGGCCACCTTACATTTTCAAAAACTGACAGAACTGATCTAGGAGATTTATTTGAGGGAGCCCCAACAAGATCGTTTAAAAAAAAAACCCACTAAGATACTAAGAAAAAATCTAGACAGGCCGTTACCTCAAATGGGATCACATCCACAGAAGGTGCTAGCTATTACACAGACTAAATAAATAGGTTAACAGTCACTATACTACAAAAGACAGGAAAGCTGTCCTGACCCCCTGATGGTGAAACACAGGGACACACATAATTGCACTGCCCTGCAGTGAGGCTGAGCTTGGTGTGGCTGAGATCAGTGCTGGAAGCTGAGGGGTGGCCCGGTGTTGGTGGAGAGCGAGGGAACAGCAGCCTGGGGAGCGGCTGGATGCCGATTTCCTCTCCACAGGAGGAGACAGATTGATAGAGGCTTTTTTCCCAGCAGTCTGCGCAATGCTGGGTGGACCACACCTCCAGGCTGTGTATTTACCCAAGATTCCTATCACTTCTGGAGAACGCTGGACTGAGTGTGCCAGCGCACGGCCAGCCAAAACAGCATGGTAAACAAACAGAGCTCATGGGCCAGGTCTCAGGGCTCCATGTTCGGCTTTTCTCCGTTGCTTTCCGGCTTTCACAGTCCTTACTGGTCCTGCCATCTTTCTCTCTTTCTCTTTGTGCTTTTCCCTAAGCCCTCGTTCACATTCCTTTTCAGTTCCTCAGTCTCGTCCTCTCTTTGTTTCCCTTTTCCTCAGGCTTGTTTTGCATCTCATAAAACATGGCTTGTCGGCATGTTCTGGCAACAGTCTGGCGAGTTCAAATGAAACAACGGTGGTTAGAGGAGATGTGATCCTTCGCACATCGCCAAAACGGAATCTTGCGCACACACACACACACACACACACACATATTCGTATTCATCTCATTCGAGAGCTCTCTTTGTCTTTTGCGCTCAGAACCACCGCACACAAGCTCCTACACACAATTTCACTCTAACCCTCTAAGCGCAACAAGATCCTGTTAATGCCATGGCAACCGCGAGCCTCCACATCCTGACGGGTCCCATCATTATTGCTTGTTTATGATGGAAAGCGTGCGACCTGCCGATATGATAGCACTCGTCCTGGCATCTGCTCGTCTCGCCGTGCCGCCGGCCCGCTGAGGGGTTGGTGTGGATCATTCACACTCCCAGCATGCTCGAGGGACCTGGGATAGCATGTCTTTACTTCCTCCCATGAGAGGGGGTGAGAGACACTGCACTGGTGTTAAAGTGTTGATTTCTCAGAGTGGAGGGCGTCAGCACTAATGGGAGGGTTAGGCTTCGGTGTAGTCTGCGGAGTCTCGTCAGGATCCAAGCCTACATGACGTCTACACTTGGTTTGGTTAGCGTTCGTCTTTGAGCCTTTAACGTTCTTTTATTACAGCCTCTCGTAACCACTATTCTCTCATGTTTCTACCATATCTATCAGCCTTTTGTCTGATTCTGGACTGCTACTGCATCCCACTCCTGGTCCAACCAGCACCTTCTACACCTTCTACAAAACCAGCTTCAATTCCTATGAAACAGTCTATACCCTATACTTCAGTCCCTGGCCTACCATTCATCGCCTTTCAGACTGTGTTGATCAGCCATTTGCCTACAGTTCCCTCCTCACTCATTACCACTTCCCACTCCTAGTCTACCACTGCTATGTATATATAGATATATAGATATCCAGATCCAGACTCACAAATACACGTTGTGTTAGTAACACTGGCTCCCCTGCCGCCCACCTCACAGCCTCCAGGGACCGGAGATCAGGACTCAATTAAAGAGGTATTCCTGGAATGCTTTCAGAAGGATGAAAAGGGAACAGAAGATGCCTGCCCGCTGTTTATTTTCCCTGCCCGCTGCTGCCTTGATCTGAATTTGCCACGGTGCGTGTCAAACAGGCCCAAAGAAAGAAGGGGGTGATCAGTTGCTCAGTGGTAGCGCAGAGGTCAGCCAGGGTCTGTTGCTTTGCCTGAGGAAATCAGCACTGATACACCATCCTGCTACCTAACAGTGGCCTTCCTGCTACTGAGCCAAACCTGACCAATAAAACATTTTCCCTCCAATAGCTTCCTGCTAAACTCTGAGCAAAAAACCCTGTCCAATGGCGTACCTTCCCTCCGAACCATAAAAGCGAATCAACACGTGGCATTTAGACAATAAAACCGGGCCCCTTCCACTGTTAGCAAGATGACCAATGACGGCCTTTCCCTCCAGTTCACGAAAGCCAATCAACACTTGTCAGTTAGGTGGGATTTGGCACGTCTGCTGCTGCCACTTCTGCTAGAGGTGGCTGATCAAACGAAAGGCTGAGGCGTGCGTATCCTGTGTGAAAGGGTGAGCTCTGTGCTACGTGATAATACAGGCAGCTCCATCAGAGATCATAACTGCTGTTATCTTCACACACTCACTAACACCAAGCCCCTCCAAGAACCTAACATAAAAAAACAACAACCCGAAAAAGCTTCAAATGAGTGACTGTGTGTAAACCCCGGAACAGAGGAAAGCTACCAGCAAAGAAAAGCGATAAGGGAAATACATAAAAGGACCTGGAGCTAGACATGGCCTTGATGTGGCTTCGTTTCAATGAATCACAGCCGGCTCTATGGGGTGCCACGCGCTCTTACCTGTCTTGTGGATCTCGTAGCGCAGCGAGAAGCCCGCCCCCTGGTGGGCATAGTCTGACACAAAGCGGATATGGAGCACTGGGCCAGACGAGATGATGGCGGCCGGGGCGATATTGCTGCAGTGCTTCCCCAGTAGATCGGCCGATTCCGAACTGCCATCGCGGATCTCGATGAAGTCGTATCTGCAAAACAAACCCCATGACAGAAGATATTTGAGAGGGCAGTGGTCAAGAGAGGCCAGTGCATGTCTAATTCTAGCCTGCCTGACCCTTTGACCTGTCCTAAACATGGACTTCTGCTTGTCAGTGAAGTGAGTGGTGGCAACAGATACATTTCAAGCCTTGGCTCCGAAGACGCAGCTAGATGCTGCTGTGTTCAGACAATCGTTCTGTCTAACTGTAGCCTCTTTGATCCTTTGATCTGGTCTAAACAAGGATTCCTGCTTGTCAATGGAATGAGTGGAGGCAACAACCTGTCTAAATCCAGCACGTCTGAACTGTCCTAAATACGGATTCCTGTGTGGCAAAGGCTTCTTCTCCTAAGATGTCAGGAGCTGCTGTGGTCAAACAAATCATTTTGACCTCTCCTAAACATAGATTCCTGCTTGTCAATAAAGTGAGCTGAGGCAACAATTACGTCTTCAGCTTCTCCTCCTAAGACTCTAGATGCTGCTCTGTTCAAACAAATAATTCTGTCTAATTTTAGCCTGTCTGAGCTGTCCTAATTATGGATTCCTGCTAGTCAATGAGGTGGATGAGTGATGGCAACAAATTCATCTTTAGCTTCTTCTCCTTAAGACGCTAGATACCGCTGTGCTCAAACAAATAATTCAGTCTAATTAGAGCCTGTTTGACTATTTGATCTGTGCTAAAAACAGCGTCTTCTTACACATAAGACGTGAGATGCTGCAATTTCCAAACGTATAATTCTGTCTAACCGTAGCCCATCTGGCCTGTCCTAAATACAGATTTGTGTTTGTTGAAATGGGGCAATTACTACAGCTACAGCTTTGTCTGCAAACCTACTGTGCAAACTAATTATTTTGTCTAGTTCAAATTCGTCTGACTGGTCCTAAAAATGGATTCCGGCAATAAAGTGAGTGGACATGCAGTGTTTTTATTTTGTTCTTATTTTGCTAACAGAGAACTACACCTTGTTTATACCTGATCACTTCGTGTAACTAGTATCTGAATTGTTTCCTGATAAAAGTTTAGCCACACGCATTTACACTTGGTGGTCTCTGGTTAGTCAGACTAAAATCTGACTGGAACATGCAAATTTGCTCATTGTGCAGCAATTATTACTGGTGTTTCAGTTGTAAAATGGTGCAATGAAGTGAAATGATCAATCAAATAGTGATTCTGATTGTTTCTGCCTGTCTAGTTGTGTCTACTGGTGTCTAATGACAGCGTCATTTAGGGTTTAAGGACAGAGATTTCTTTTAATAAGCAACTCAACTTAAATAAAAAGTCGTTGCTGGAAATATGGATGCTAAAACTATGAGGGACTGCATTCCAACCTTTCTCTGGCCGGTTCTGCATGTTCGTCACCCCTGCGCTAGGTTTAATTTATGGTTTAGAAACCATACCACCAATGGAGACAAACAAAATGCCTCTTTTATTATGCAGAGGAAGACACAGGCAAAGTCTTTGAGTTCCTATTGTCTTAAAATTTCTAATTAGGAAATTGGGAATAGAGCGGCACACTGGCACAGGTGCGAACACAATTAGTGCTAATAGGATTAGAACAGACTCGGATATGATTATTAAGATGGCTGAAATATAACAGACACTAGTTACTGAGAGGAACACATGCACACACACTCTCATATAGTCTGCACAGCAAAGGCAGGAAAGCAGATACACTTGCCTACACACACCCTCACAGTTAGAGTGTGTATTTAAAAGCCTGTCTTTTTTTTGCCTCAGCACCACCTCACTATAATGAGTTTTCTCCTCTCTTGTTTTTCTCATTCCGTTTCCAGGTTATAAGCCGCCTTTGCCCGAGGAGTTTCTGCACACTGTGGTCAAAGTAAGCTTGATCTCAATTAACTACGGGAGGGGAGAAAAAAACACACATCTATTATGCACATCCAACACTTCCTGTCTGATTACACAGAATGGACTCCATTCTTCAAAGACACAAAAAGTTGACCCTAATGACAAGTAAATTAAAAACAGCTAAAGATAGGGAGGGAGGGCGAGAGAGGGAGGACGAGGCAGAGAGCCCTTCTCTGCTGACTTTAAAAGAGAATTAAACCCACTGTCTTAACACTGACAGAGCAAAACAGAGAAAGCCAGAGAGCTACCAAATTGTCATTAGGTCTAATGGAAATGTAAAGCGAGATGGGTGTCTTGCTTAGTGCCACGCTGTCACACTAACAGGGCTGATTTTTACGGAGCCGTGCTCACACGGGTTCTTTCAAAGCTAGAGCGTGACTCCTGCCACTGCGCCGAGCCTCATCTAGCCCCGATCTAATGAGCCTGTGACTCCGTACTGCATCTCAGCCCTCGAGTGGAGGAGGGCCATTGTCCAACTATCAAATCCAGTGAAGAGCTGGGAGTTGCCTGCTGGAGAAGTTAATGTGCCTCTGAGAGAGCCTGTGAGAACTTAAAATTAAAGCAACTGAAGATTTGTGCGCAGGATTTCCACTAAAGTTAACTTGACTATTCCAAATCCAAAGCTAATTTAACCCTTAGAACCATATAGGCTAATTACTACCATCTCATTCATCTAGCAGCTACTATGGCTTATTTGGTAATGTCTATTGAGTTATTGAGTCAGAGTAAATCACATATAGCTTCAAGAGACAGAGCTTGAGGTGTGGGCCACATACAGGCTTTTAGGGTACAGTGGGTTAACAGTGTAACCTAGAAAACAAACATAAACCAGTGCTTGTAATCTAGTGTACTGATGTCTAGTAAAAGCTTTTTTTGGCCATGTCTATATTTTGCTGTAAATCAGGCTTTCCTGTGTGTCAACCTGCAGGTCTGGTGGCCTCGTTAGCAGCTCTGGTGGGGCAGCCCACCTTTTCCGTTTCCTTTTCCTCCCCTTTTAATAAATAACGTTTTGCTTGATAGGAGATAAAGGTGTGACGGACATGTATCTGTATTAGCTGGAGACTGTGAGCTGAAGAGGGTCTGAAGGGAGAAGGGGTAGGGAGATGCAGAAACCTGACACTGCCTTCGCTTCATTAAGTGACGGACACCAGCAGGTGCTTTTAAAGCCCTTTTAGAACACACGCTCTCTGAGTGATGAACTCCGCCACTCTCAGAAACAAACACATTCACACATGCTGTATAGGTAATGACAACTTATTAGACCCACAGACAGTGCTGGGTGATGTATTGTACTGGAATACTGATGGTAAATGTCACAGGGCTCTAGTGATTTGTAATTTTATAGATATTAGATTTCAAAGAGAAAAAAGTTATTAACAGTGTATTGTCCTTCTGGAGATGGTTTGACTGCTTAACATTTACAGTACTGTGTCCCCTTTAGTGTGATGTTAATTAATACGCAATATGCTTATTAATGCTTTAATAACTTCAGTTCCTTTCACCAAAAAGTAGCTCCACAATAAAATGAATTCTTGCTATGCATCAGTAGCTAACTATTCCAAAACACCAGGACTGACTAAGTGAAGGTTCGTTAAGGTACCTGTTAAGCCCTGTATGCAGTCCAAAGCAACAGCTGATTCTATAAGGCTCGCCACAACCAGGTCAACCAGAGATGCTATAACTGAGGAGACCAACGCCTGGTTGAAATATGAACGGGAGTTCTTGTAACGCTCAACATGGCGTCTGTTTGCAGATAAAGTCTTGCCCTTCAACAAAAAGAGCCAATCAGCTTGTTGGTTATGCCACGAATGGGGTGGGTAAACATGCTAATGAGGAAAGCCCCACCTGCTGTGGCGATCTGCCCAAGCACAAGAAGCAGAACAAGCTTAAAAAAATTTGAGCCGATTGCTACAAACTAGTTTTGTCAGATTTGTCAGGGGTAGGGGTAACCTAGGGGTCTGGGGGTCAAAGGGTTACCTGACCTTCAGTTTTTAGTATTCTGGACTCGCCTCATTCCTAAAGATGGGAGTCTGGTCTGAGTCTGTGACTTTGTGAACAGATTTGCCTTTTAATTGTTGTCTATTAGTCAGCGGAGTGATACAGTTTTAGTGTGAAAAGGCTGTGTTATCACAAATTTCAGCACAGTTAGATCACTTCTCAACCGATCAGACTGTGAGGTCGGAACTCACTCTTGTATAACAGAAGCTATACCAGGTTTGTAAGACATTATTTTAGCACAGAGTATCAGTACACAGGAAGCAAGATATCATTAACTTCATTACTGCAAACTTAAATAGCAGCTGATACCATGACACACACACAAACACACACACACACACACCAATAAAGAAGGTAAACTCCTTTTCTTGCCTACTGTTTCTTCACTGACAAAGAATTTCATACAATAACAGCCCTCTCTCGCTCACTCTCTGTTTCTCTCCCTCTCTCACCCAGCTCTATCACACTGACAGCCAGGAGGAAGTAGGCGTGTGTCATTTAGTTTGGTAGGCTGGAGAAGCTGCGGGTGGCTTTGGGACACTTCTAGCTGCCCACAGGCTCAGATTCAACCCGTTCCTCAATTAACACAGACACACACACACTCACTCTCATACAGTCACTGTTACAATGGCAGCATTCATGTAGCGACGAGGACACATGCGGTGCAAAGCTGACTCTCTGGTCATTAGAGTCACATGGCTAGAAGTCTTATGGCAAACGCTAAGGATAATTACATTTCCATAGAGCTTACTGTAGGAAGCTGTTGGTTCAGTAGTTGAGTGAGGAAGCTGGACATACTGGCTTTAGTGTAGCTGCGTTATTGGCCATGAAAATAAGCATTTAAATCTTCCCCTCTGTCAACCAGCAGACAAAGTTTCCGTGCTAATATTGTCTTTGACTCTTTTTCTATTTGTGTCTGTGAATTCCGTAGAGAATTAGTGTTTATAACAGACAGAGAAATGTGTGTGTGTGTATGTGTAGAAGTGACCCACCAACCCCCTGCTCTCTGCATCGTCTGTTAATTGCCTTTCACACATTCCGTCTTTCAGGCTGGAATCTTTTTCACACCTGCACATGCACATCAAGCTACAGAGGTCCCCCGCAGACCAAACACACACTGACTTATAAACACTTCACATACTCCACCCTGGTAACGCAGAGGTCACAGAACCACCCCACCCCCCTCCTCCCGTTTCGTAGTAACACACAATGGCCATCAATGTTTCAATGGTAAAATCAAAGCAATGATCTGTTTACAGTGAGAAAACACTAGCAGCTAACAGCTAACAGCATGATTACAGACTAATTTGAAAGCAGCCATAGCAAACATCCCATGATCTGCAGGCAAACGTCTCCGGAATGACTCCCATGGCAGAACGTCGCACACTTGCACAGAAAGGAATGAAAATTGACCTTGTGTACAACTTGTGGAATGACCCAGAGGAGAAATGAATATGCTGAACATGCCAGAATAATATTAGCTCTGAGTCTGAGTGAAATCACAGGCCGGCCTCGCACTGGCCATTTGCTCCAGTGTGAGAACATGCAGCAACCTCAGGTCATGTTAGTCTGTTACTGCCCACACCTCATGAAGAGAGAGAGAGGGGAAGTTAAAAGTCTTTAAAGTTATATCACTGATGTTTATTGCTCATTGCTCAGTCCTGGAAACACATACAGCGTCAGAGTTTTTCACAATGGAAGGAATCAGACGACTAGGTTGAGAAGTACATCAGGGTGTTCTATGGCAAAATAGTTGCTAAACTAGACATGTGGCTTTTAGATGTATTACTATTTTAACCATTAGCAGCATTACATCTCGTCACTGTCACGCACAAATCTTGTATCTTTAACTTGGCAACTTTCTGTCATGAATAAAATCAGACTTTTACACCAACTAGGGATGTCTCGATCTAAACCAGGCATATTTAAATAGATTAGGTTCCCGCAATTTTGTTCCCAATCCAGTTCCGAGTCTTTGTAGTAACCACAGAGTTCAAAGTGCCATGAACTGACATTATTGCCCAGTCGGCAGCAGTAAGGTTGTTCTCAGAAGGTTAAAAAAAGGTCTTTCTTTATTGCAAATAAAGAATATTTTCAGTCATTTTAATAAAAGTCTCTACTAGACTAAATAAATCAGTGCAGAATGTCTCATTTTAGGAACTGTTTCTAAAACCAACCCATTCTGAATGACTATTTCCATCTTAACATTAAAACTGTGAAGAATATTTAGAAAAAAATGGGGATTCACCATCAGCAAATCTTAAATCACCTAAAAAATCAATCTATAGTGTGAAAGAATTCTGAAAAACTGATATATCAGCTTTAAATGACCCCACATACCACACGCCAAATCGATGTATGCCTTGTTTTATGCATGCTAGTTAGGGTACAATTAGCTTCCAGAGCCAGGGTGCTTAGAGACAAGGCTGTGGCCCTCTGACTCGGTGATGTAATCAAGTCCTTGATGTCTGTAACGAATGTGCCTGTAACCTGAGTGATGCATGTGCAGGGCCTGACTGAGTCCCCTAGAGTCCAGTTCACCTCCACACTGTCCATTGATTCTTCATTACAAGCGGAAAATAACCATTGATCAGGAGGACCCCCTGAGAGTGGCACAGGCTGAGGTTATGATCGCCGCAGCTTGGTGATGCGTCACTTCACACAAAAAGCAGAGACAGCGACGGACTGTGGGCTCACTCATGCCAAAAACTGTGAACGATGAAACTTGAGAAGATAATCAACAGGAGGCGTGACTGTCCTTGGGAACTGACGTTGATCACCGGCCTTCTCAACAGACCAAGGGGAAAAAAATGGGTTGACAGGGACAGACTGATGGACCAGGAACACATGCAGCTGCCTGCTATCCTTGGCTGGACATCATGGACTTGCTGCTACTCCTGTACCTGCAGTCGAAAGTGCTAAGGATGCTCCAAGGCCACTGTCACAACCCGCACAAGCTGTACAGAGATGTCACAACAGGACCATCACGACATGCACGCGGCCCCTCAGTTCTCCACGCTGAGCTCAGCACAGGCAGAGCGTCTGAGCGCACGTTATCCGCTGTGCTACCGCTAATTTCCTGGGTAAATACGCTCGCAGTGGCATACACACTGAGACACAGGGAATAATAAACTCCAGCTGTCAATTGTTCCAGAACTAGCACTGAGTCAACACTCCTAATGTGCAATGCATACAGACGATGACACTCATTTCTAAATTATGGCAATGAGTCATTTTGAGACATGCAAAAGAAAAAATTTAAAAATGTGTGCCATGCTTTGTAGTCCCATAACAATGTGGCAGCCCCATGCACTATGGAGCGCTCCCATTCAGGAAGAATAAAATCCTTCAGAAATCCTGAGGAGGGAACTGGATTATGCATTTTCTGCATATTAATACAGCAATTAGATAACATCAAACTGGAATGCTGTGCCAGCGGGGGGAGAGAGAGAGAGTGTGTATTCCAAGGGAGAGGAAAAAAAAGACGGGAATACTGAGAGTTAAAAAGAGAAAGAGAGGAAAAAAGTACCTCCATGCCCCTCATCCCCTAGTCTATTTCCATTATCCATGTCATTCAGGAGTGTGGCTTTGCTGATTGAATTACAGATATATCATAATAAATCATCTAGCTCTTATTATATTTATTCAACATCAATCTATTTATAACCCTGAGGGGTGGGAGGCTCTTGGCGCAGGGCCAAGCTTGCACAGAGCGATCTGTTGAATTATAATGCAGTCCATAAAGCATGGCACACTGCAGCGCGGGGCACGCGGAGGAAAAGCTGTCAGGATTATTCCAGCTGAGCCCAGAGCGCTGGCTTTGCATGCCCACCCTGACACTGCACTTTTCTCCACTGCCAACACCGACACTGAACTTTCCTCTAACGCAATTACTGCACGCCTACTATCTACTGCTATAACTAAAAACTATTGTGCAAAAATGTTGAATCTCCAAAATGGCAACTGTGAATGGAAGTCAATGTAAAAGAAAATATTTTGTGGTTTGTATTTATGGCAGTGGTGTAATGTGAATTACACTCCGCAACTGTAGGGGGAGCCCAGCAGCAAAATAAATTTAGCATAATAGTGCTTTAATGAGCTAATTAGAGCAACAGACATAATTAAAGTACAATATCTGAAACAAAGACTGGGCTGTATAATAATCCAAACTAACAACAACAAGCTAATTTGCCAGTCATGATACATTGATGCAACGTGATACGCAGCAATTCAATCTAATAGAATATGATACACTGAACTGTTACATCCTTACACACGTTGCAAAACTCACTGCATACAAATACTTGCCACAGCTAAACACTGCTTTCAAAATCTATGACTGCAATTAATAATATTTCATTTTTTTTACACACTGCAGCACACTAAATCTGGCTCAGGCTAACACTGCCATTCTCCCACAGTAAACATCAACACTGCAGTGCTCCCACTGAACATACACTCCTCCCTTCACGGCTCTTCTCCTACTGCTTTTGTTGTCTCGCTCTGTCATTTACACAGCAGCTCTGGATCTCAGCCCTGTCTCTCTCTGGCAGCTGAACAGATGCTCATCTTTTCTCAGCTCTTTTTCATACTTTTCTCTTCTCCTCACACACCTGATCAGATCATCTCCTTTTCTTTTTTTTGCCCACCTCCTCTGCTCTCAGCTCCTCCATCGTGCTCTCCAGGCAGGGTGAATTTATCTGCATTGTTAACGCTGCTCGCCTCTGCCCAGCACACTCATCCATTCCAGATGAACTTTGGCACGAACCGCCGACATCAACTTGAAAAACGTTCAAAAACACAGTTCCCTGCCTAAACTCACTACAAGAGAAGCTAGAAGGTCTAAGCCGATGTTTCCCAACCAAGCACTTTGCATGCTGGAGGGCCAGAGTCAGTGTGGCTGGACTACTAACACTGTTTATGTCTGAGGGAGAAGGAGCAGAGTAGGAAGACTCTGAAACAGTGCTTAATTGAGAACTGCCTGCGTCTCTGGAGATGACTCATTTGAAGTGATGGTTCAGCCTAAAGAATCAAATGTTCTAAATTCAAGTGCACAGTTTTTACCAAATGTTGTCAGCCAAGACATATTTGGTGTCCAGAGATTGCTTCTTTAGTTAGATGTGAACGTCTTTAGGCTAATGTCTAATGTCTAAGAGCTTAGCTTCTTTACGCTAATGTGGCTAACAGGTAATGGAAACTTATGTCCACTTACTAGGATCTGACACAATGGATTCATTCGGTCAAAAGTAAAGAAGCAAACCTATTGCTGACACAGATGTGCAAACGTACACATACACACATACATAGTCTAGATCCTGTATAGAAGTATTGCTAAGGGAACAGGACTCTCTGGATCAGATAAACATGAACCCATTGGCACCATGCCTAATGCCAGACGTGGGCTAGAGGGGTATGACGCCCCCCAGCATTGAGCTGTGGAGCAGTGGAACTGTGTTCTCTGGAATGATGGTTGATGATCCATCCAATACTTTTGGGATGAACTGAAAAACTAGGGATGAGGTGGCGTGTTGATCATCCAACATTCTGACCTCAATATCACTCTTGTCGCTGAAATCCTCACAACAATGCTCTGACCATCATCCCTGGACAGTCAAGACAGTTCTCCAGCTTTTTTAATCCCCTTAAGTTCAGAAGAAACAGTGCATGAGCTGGTGTCCCAATACTTGTGTGTACTTTCACTCATTTTTATAGAAAACAGCACTTCATATAGCATCAAAAAAAGGTCTGGCATGTCTGTCTGATATTACTTATGTGGTTAAAGGCAAATATGGTTTTCACAGTCCTAATGATGTGCTAAGTTTGATTATGTGTTAGCTACATTAGCCTTCTAGCTCCAGTTCAAAACTGCAAAAGTAGCAGACTTCAGACGCCAACGATTTGTGCTGAACCATCGCTTTAAATGTGGTGGAAACTGAAAAGGAGAGATGACGAGAGAAATGTGGAGGAAAGGAGGAAGAAAAGGATGACCAAGTGGAACAGGGATGGAATAAAAGAAGGCCAAGGGTGTGGCTGCAGACCACAGTGCTAAAGACTAAACTTTCACCACCGGGGTAACACCCTCGTCCCGGGCCATCTACTCTCCAGTGTGTGTGAGGGAGCGTCTGTCGGGACCACACCGTCGCTCGCATTTACTCCAGACTGCGTGAAACATGTCTGGCCGGCGCAGAAATGATGGCCGAGCCCTGTAATCATATCTGACAGTTCAAACTCTTCAGGTTAAATAAATTAAATATGGCACTTAGCTGCCAATGGATGGGCCCTGTGGCCAGTCGAGAGATAGCAAGCTAAGTGGAGCCGGCGGATCAGATATACACTCTTCCCGCAATGTCTACACCACAGCATGTGGGAGGCTGCTGGGATGATTCATATATAGGGCAGCCCACACACACACATCCAGAGGAGACAGCTGGACTTTGTTGATCTTGCTCAGCACAAGGAGTAGAAAGCGGAAAATCATACGGTCCAGTGTGATATCAGGGTCAGCAAGTCATGCATCTTTCCTGACCCTCCTAAATAAGCACTTGTGTATGTCCTCACACACATACACACACAAGCAGATAGATATATTACAGGGTCAAATAAGGAATTTCTAAAAACAAAAAAAAAAAAGCTATTGAGAAAATTCTTAGACTCCTAACAGCCATGTAAGGCCTGGTAGACCACCAAACCACCACCTTCATATAAACAGTAGCTTTCAAGAAGCTCAAACAAAAAACAGTATTCCAAAGACAACAAATAACAAGGGGCTAACTAACTACCTCAGAGTCCAGACCTCAACATCATCTGAATAAGTTTGGAAGAAACAGAAAGTGCTCCAACCTCTATGAACGTACATTGGAGGTGTGGAAAAACCTCCATGTTCATTTTATGTAATAACATTTAAAAACTTATAGAACTTCAGTTCTTTTTTCCCCCTACATCTTAAATTCAACCATCTAGAGGTTTGGACACCTAGGGTTTTTTTTACAGCTCCCTACAAATTATTTGAAACCAATTATTCTGTAAAACAGGATTGCCCAATACTGGCCCTGGAGATCTACCACCCTGCAGAGTTAAGCTCCAACCCTAATCTAACACAACTGATCCAGGTAATGAAGGCCTTCAAGGGCATCTGACTATTAGAAACAGGTGTGTGGGATCTTAACTCTTCTGGGTGGTACATCTCCAGGACAAGGATTGTGCAAACTTTTAAACCAGTGATTCCACAACTTAGTAGCATACATGCAAGAGTGAACAACTGAGACACACTCCTATAGGTCAAATGGCCTTTGCTGTCTGAATGGTAGTGCAGTCTCCGTTTGGAGGTGTGGAGGAGTCCCCTCCAATCTCTGCCCTGATAATGTGAGTGTGTGTGTGCAAATGTATGTGTGTGTGTATACGGATGAGCGTGCTGTGTGTCAGTCTCCTCTGAGTCTGGGCGCTAGCCTCGGGGGCTGTCACTACAGGAGCCATCAGTACAACACTGCTCTTAATTCATCTCCAAAAACCCCCTACTCACACTTGGTCATGCTCACACTCACTCCTATCTAACCAGAAACACACACAGCATATTGAAGTCTGAGGATCTGCACGCTACAATAGAAGTGTCTGTCCTCCTCACAAAGGCTTTGCTGTTACACATCTGCACCACAGCAGCTCCCTTCACTATCTCTCTCCCTAGGACACACTATTTACTCTGGTGCAGGCATCCGGCAAAATAAGCAGGAATACTTCAGCCAAAGATCAGTGAATAGAGACTGTGTTACTGACTGCCAGTGGCCAGCAGTTTTGTTACTTGTGTTGTAATGATCTGCTTGTGTTTACGGTGAATTCACAATTAAGATCATGTTCAGAGATAAAAACACAGGCTCAATACTTATTGTTCTGTACCTAATTCAACTGTCTGGCTTCGGAACAGAAACAATAATCATGCAGAGAGGCGAGAAACCAACCCAGCATTTCAGGAAAATAAGAATTACGGATCGTTGAACATTTCAGCTGATTCAGTCTCAGTTCATTTTTGCAATATTCAGTCTGCATCTTTGTATCTGTGTAACTGAAGGTGGTAAACAACTATACTGTACTTTCATTTAATACAGGCCTCATAGTAAGTAAAAGTAGGCCTACATTATGGCACTTATTGAACCCTGTGCCATGTAGGAACTCAAGAACTATATAGGCCCTACATACGGACTGCTGTACTATATAGGCACTACATAATGAGCGCTGTACTATATAACCTCTACACACTGAACTCCAACATATATAGGCCCTACATACTGAACGCTGTACTATATAGGTCCTACATACTGAGTGATGTACTATATAGGCCCTCCACATACTGAACCCCAACCTATATAGGCCCTACATAATAAACCTTGTACTATATAGCCTTTACATACTGAACGCTGTACTATATAGGTCCTACATACTGAGTGATGTACTATATAGGCCCTACGTAATAAGCCCTGTACTATATAGCCTTCACATACTGAACTCCAACTTATATAAGCCCTACATATGGAGTGCTGTACTATATAGCCTCTACATTCCAAACTCCAACTTATAGGCCCTACATACTGAACGCTGTACGATATATGTCCTACATACTGAGTGATGTACTATATAGGCCCTACATAATGGCCGCTGTACGATATACGCCCTTTATACTGAGCTTCGTGTCACACTAGCATGCTGGGTCATGGGAAGGTCAAGGCTTCAGTTTGACAGCCTATAGAGCAGATGTGGTGGTCTCCCTATCGCCACACTAGCCAACAGCTTTCAGCTCAGTTTCAGCCCAATTCTGCCCTGACCACAAACCAAACAGCCTTTGCAACATGGACCATTTCTGTCAGCTTTTAAATCCAGACCTCCTGAGGCACACAACACGAACAGCAGCATGCTGAGTTCCTACACAAAGCACTTCTTCTGTGGGTAAGATGTAAATTTGAAAAAGAACATTTGGGGGCTTATGGAGCTGGAAGGAAGATGGAAGAGGGATGGGAGGAAACAACAGTCTTCTTGGTCGCTGGTCTTTGATTTGCTTGTCTGAACCCAGGAAGATCCTCTCCCAGAAACTAGGGGGGAGGAATGTCCACTCACCTCGCCTCCAAAAAAGCCTGACGCGCAGCAGGTCTCCATAAATAAATAAGAGTCTTAGTATGGAGTTCTGTTTACTAATGGACTCGTGTAAAAGCCAGCTCCTCTCGAGAGGAACCACGGTAGGAGACATGTGATGTAATGGAATGTGCAGAAGACTCTTCTGCCAATCAAGCAGAAGCACAAGAAAAGTACCAAAAAAAAAAAAAAAAAGCTGCGATGAACAAATCACTGAGGAGTAAGCAAAGTGGCGGAAGGAGAGATGTATCAAACCTTCCATCTCTGCCTCCCTTCGCCCACCCTCCTTTCTCTCTCTCCCCTTCTCTCTCTGCTCCTGTTAGCTGAGAGTGAGACAGCGCTGAGAGAGAGAAGTCTTTCAACAACAGCTAGTAAAATATTAATGCTCCAATTCCAACAAAGGAATGTCAGAACCCATTCCATAAATCTCCCATTAAAAACACATCTATGTATAATTAATACAGCCAAAATGTTAATAAATGGCAAAAGGACAAAGGGTGATACAGAGCGAGAGAGAGAGAGCGCTTGAAGTGGCAGGTTGTGACAGGCTTTGTAGGCCCGCTACAAAAGTCTGCTGAAAACAGTTTGTGAAACATGACTCAAAATGTCACAGACTCCACAGCCTAGTGAGCCCATATCCGTTCTGACTGCACCCTACTTTACTAAATAACACTCTGTGCTTCCTACACAATAAATGTGCTGAAATGAATTTGTTTTCTGTCTAATTGTTGATCAGTCCTCAACCTGTGGGCTTCCAATCCCTGCACTTCCATTACCAGCCAACAGGGGGTGGAATCAGCACAGCAGCTGTGAGGCCTGCAGAATACCCTCGCATTCTTACTGTACATTTTTTTATAAATCCCTGAGATGAGGCAAAGCTTTGTTTATTGGATATTTAATTAAAAAGAAGGCACCACAGGCTTCCTTGAGGCATTTGAGCCAGACTCAATAGACTCCAGTTGGGCACCGGGAGATCCTCCAACTGTAGCTGGGAGACAGATTGGAAGCTTCTACTGCCTGCTTGAATTCAACACTTTCAAAAAGGGAAGCGCTATGGTCTTGTGGCACGATTTTAACAGCAGTGGGGACTATCGGCCAAAAACACACTGAATATCAATGGCCTTCTGCCCTGAGACTATTAGCAACTTCTCATCAGAATGAGGAAAATCCTGCCAGTCTTTAAGCTCACTCTCCATCTGCCGTGCAACCCAGGATTCCACAGATCAGTTCTGAGTTCATTTAATTTAGCGCTTGCTAACACAGTTATCCATGTGCAATACATCGCTGCCTTGTATATAAGGCTATAAAAAGACCTTGAGGTAGGGCGACGTGGTAAGCAAGCATGTGTCATATGACATATGACATGTATGGCCTGTAATTTCAAAGCGCTGATTGAGTCACTTGGCAATGTATTATTAGAAGTCTTGTGCTGCATGACACGTCCACTCACCTGCAGTCGAGCTTCTCCAGCTCAAAGTGGGGGTTAAAGTTGAGGACAATGCGCTGAGATGGCTCAGGGGCTGTGATAATCCAGCGGCAGTCCTGGTGGGGCGGGTATTCCTGTGGGTAACCAGGTGTGGTGATGTAGCCCGCATCACTAGCGTCCCGGTGCCCACCACATTGCTCTGGAAGGAAGCAAAGGCAGAGAGTCAGAGATGCAGTTCAAAAGTGATTTAATGAGCAGCATGATTAAACAAGAGCAACTGGACTGATTCTTCACATGTTCCAACAGGTACAATTACAGCAAACCTTATTATGGCCTTAATCTGAATTAATGACCCTGACTGCGTTAGCTGTGCTGTACTTCCTCAAAGGATTTTTTTTCCTCCAGGACAACTTTACCATTTACATTCAAGGCAGGGCTGACACTCCGATCCAGAGCAAAGTACATAAAAATCATATTATAAAGGTAGGAGAATGTAGCGTTAGACGTCTCCTAGAGGACTCCTTTTGGCCAGGGACTGCCACAAGGAAGACAGTGCTGTTACCCACAACACTAGCCAGCTTATAACAATGCTCCAGGGTTTTTACTTAATCTCTATCTCTTACATGTGATATAATAGGTATATTAACAGGAATTTCACTGATATGGGAATTGATGAATTGAGATGATGCTGCTAATAACCAGTATATATATATACGATTCTTCTTCAGTATGTAGGGACGGTATGAATAGGACACCCACAGATATTAGGACACACTCCGATACAATCTGCACATCTTTAGAATAATAAGCCCAGTTACCACCCTGTCACAGGAAGAAAGAGGACAGGCCATGTGTCTGCTTCAGGTCAAGGGTCAGCCCCATCCTGTGAGATCAGCAATTGTGCCACAAAGATGCCTTTCTGCACAAGGAGAGAACATAGGGAACTCTTTCATCCATTCTTTCTTTCATTCCTTGCCTGTCTCTATCTCTCTCTCTCTTCCTCTGTTTACTGTGCTCGCCCAGCGCAAGGCCTCGGTTCCCTCAGCTCTAATAATTGATACGGTTCTCATTCATTATTACTCTTGAGTGTAGTGCGCAGGCTGTTTAACCCGTGCCACAGCTCCAAGCGAAGTCGGTGCATATTGCAGACACACAAGGAGACACGGCAACATATGAAAGTTTAACCGTGTGGGAGGGAGCGAACGACTCAGGTCGGATGCCAGGCAGCAGCCTCGCTAAACTGCAGCTATGCCTCGCACTGATACAAGGCGAGCGACTCGCATGACTTGACGAATCGCACAGATTCTGATCTAAAAATACACTACCACCCTGTTACAGTAAACCACCAATACCTCGGCAAGGGCGGACATACTATACAGAGACACACAGACACACAGATACACCAACCCACTGCAGCTCGTTAGGTGAAACACACAGAACACACACACACACACTGCTGTGCTTGATCTGGTGTTGTTCCAGAACCACATGGAGAGGCCTGCTGGGGGATGCGGGGAAAATATTCTGAGGAAGTAAAAGTTTTGATTGACAGTTTGGGGTCTGCGGCTGGTTTCCACAACGCTCTGTGAACAATTACAGCTCGCATGCACGCCGCTCCCATTCACTTGACACAAGGATCCAAAAGCTCACGGGCAGGATTCTTCTCAATGCCAGCTTTTGGGCTGAGCACAGGTGTGTCCACAGAGTTTGACAGATACTACTGACGCTCTCTCTCCTAAAAGTCAAGCTCCGGCCCCCTCTCCTAACCTCCACCTCTCCTGACCAGCCCAGGCTTCTCAAAAGCTCCTCGTGCCAAATATCGAAAAGAAGAAAAAGACCAGATGCTTGAAATGTAATAGACTTTCAAGTGGTGACATTTGGAAAGCTATTATAGCTTTAAAGGTGCGCTTTCTGCTCCATTGCATTTGATATGCCACCCTGCCCTTCTCTCATTTCCCCAATGGCTTCAGATAGCACAACTCTAAGCACTCCATCTCAGTATGTACACACTAAAAAACAAGATTTGAACAAAAAGAAATCAGAGCGTCCTCAAATACTTATGTGTGTTTGAGAGTAATCAAGTAACCCTGTGAACCCCCACTGCACTCAATTCCCGAAAGGGATGTTTAGTAAGGGGGTAACGAGACACAGGTTCATAATTTGGTTCAATATGATACAGTGTCTCATTAGTGGTTGAAAATTGGGACCATCTTCTGATCATTGGAGAATTTAACATTTTAAAAGTATAATATTTTATAATAATATGCTAACCATGAGCTAATAGCCAGCATAGGAGGGCAGTATGGCAAAAATATATAATACTCCACTTTTATGTGTGAAGAGTTGCAATAGACAGATGTTTTCAGCATATGTTTGCAGTTGTTTTGTGTTCTTTAAAGCATCACTATGAAGAATAGCAGCTTTTTGTTCCTGGGCTCCCCCTACAGACATTAAGTGTATTGCATGTGGACTGAGGCACTAGAGTAATATTACAGGATTTTATACAAATATGACATATAAATTCTTACTAAGTCAGTGAAGCATCGACATGATTTCAAAGCTGTTATGTTAAGGAAACAATTCTGCATACTGTTGCTTTAAGCACTGGCGAGACCCACAATATGCGTGTGACTGTTTGTTGTGATAATACAGTTTATTCATGTGTACAAAATGTGTTAGCATTGAGCTAATATTTGCTAACAAGGAGTGTGCATTCCCTCCCTGCTCCTGATTTTGAGGTAAAGTGGAATCGATATTTTCTGCAGTGGGGTTAGTCTGCCCTCACTGTGGGCTTACTTGTTTAATTCTCATTACACCTCCTGCAGTACTTTGTTTCCTCCAGTTTGTGAAATGTGCTGTATTGAATTGAGGGGCTCATATTGAGCGATACGTGCTGCGTTTTTACACTCCTACTGTTTAGCAAGTGCATGGTGGTGTGTTAGTAAAGCCAAGTCGACAATTCTGCCACCTCAACACTTTCTCATCAGGCCTTGCCCTGAGTGAGTGTGTGTGTACAGGTTCGATACTCTGACGGCCCTCATTAGGGGGTGCTCTTTCTCTCTCAGCTGTGGGCCTCAGCAGCAGCAGTCTGTCACTGAGTGAGGATTCATTTCCGCTCAGAAAGGAAGGAAGGAGGGCGGGAGAGAGAGAGAGATGCTGTTGCTGTGCTGCGTGGTGGCCTCATGAATTATTGTGTCTGTGCTGCTAAAGGAGTCGATCCATCTACACACTCTGCCACATGCTATCAGAGCGACACACAGCCTCAGGGACTGGGGCAAGGGGAGGAACACACTCAGCGACTGGTGTGTGTGTGTGTGTGTGTTGTGTATGTGTAAAAGCTGATAGTGATGCGACGGTGGATAAAGTGATATGTAGCTTTTAATGGTAGATGTAAATTTCCTCGCAAGTGCACTACCGAGACGCTAAACCGTTGCGGCTGCTATAATTTCCCAACACTGAAAAGGCAGCAAATGGCAAATCCTGACTGACACACACATTTTAAAACTGGATTTGTGGAATTAAAGGATGATACACAGCTGCAAGGACGGATTCCAAATCAGCACATTCGGATATAATGCCCGCTTGCTGTCAGGAGTGAAACCATTGCATCACATCCCAGTGGCTACCTCCCACACAAGCACCCCCCTTGAAATAAAAATACAAATAAAAATACAAGAAAAAACACACACACACACAGTGTCCGTCGCCACCAGCTCAGATCTTTCAGTTGTTCTATTTCTCCACTTCCTAATTTCCTCCGAAGCGCTTATCAGGCCAAAATGGATCAATGGATTTTCTTACTGCACAGATCAATACTGTATTCTTAAGACTGACGGTGTGCACACACACACACACACACACACACACACACACAGACACAGACATAGACAAACCCACTCCGCAGTCTGTGCTGTCAGCACGTCAGCATGGAGCTCTGCTGAGTGGAGATCTTTGTCTTTCTGAATGGAGATAGAGGACACCATGAGGACGCCAATGCTCAATCAGTGGAGGTATCCACAGCCACTCTCCTGCATTTCCTCCCTTCAGAAAGGCAATACTTCACTGAGTTGGCATTATTCACCTCGCTTCCTGTCGGCCGGAGCACGTAGCCGGGCCCGACCCAAACTTGTCTCGCTCATCTCCCCTCCTCGAGCCATAAGGAGAGTAAACGGTGCTAAGCAGCTGGGCCGAGAAGGAGAATGAAGCTGCATTATTTATGGCTCTCTTGCTTGTTTTGAATTTCATTGCAATAGCACTGTTTCAGCACTTTTTCGCCCTGTGCCTCACGAGAAGAAAAAGGAGACACACACACACTCACCCACACATACACACACACTGAATGAATTAAGGAGTGCTGGTTTACTGGCCTCAACGCAAACAGCTGACCTTTATTCTGGGGCAGATTTACAGACCTCCTCTCCCACTAAAGAGGGACTTTTATTGTTCTGTGCACCATCAAAAAAAAGGAGAGAGAAGCGAAAAGCAAAACAACACGATGACAAGATAAGGCCACTAACTAGCATCTCCATAATGGCTGTTGTTCTCGGAGATACCACACATTTATCCAATTCCACTCTATTAGATCTGACGGCAGCAGATGCTGCCCTAATTGGCTTGCCACTCAAACTAAAGCATTTATTTTTCCCTTAACTCTGCTGAGAAGCGATACTGCGGGTGGCAAGCAGTCTGCTGAAAGATGACGAAGAGTAGGAGCAGTGTTTTTCCACTGGCTTCTGGAGGATCCAGAAGTGCTCCGTGGCATGAACTTGGCTCAGGGAGCCTGGAGTGCACTGATCCGCTCTCCTCCGCTGCAGTTCCAGACGTCAAACCCTTTTGATAGGGCATGCGCACACATGCGCACGGCGGTGGCGTGCAGTGGCTGCCAAAGTCCTACATCTGCGTCTCATCAGCTCACGAGTGTTGTCAACAGTATAAAGAGTGGAGAAGAGAAGGAGGAGGAGGAGGAGGAGTTGGAGCAAACCTGACTGTGCACCTCTCTCTCTCTCTCTCTCTCTTTCTCTGTATCCATCTCCCTCTCTCTATCTCGCACGCAAGCCTCCAGAAGACTACTAGCTGGTGACTTTAATATGAGAAGGTGGAGAGCAGTTGTAGAGGAAAAGCAAAGTGATACTTAGGGCAAAGGGTGTAGTAAAAGCACGGCTGAGCATATGGAAAATGAAATAACCCCGAGGCCTCCGGAACAGCGAAAACAGAACATGACAAATGGGCTTAGCAGGGCTCTGATAAAAAAAATCTGATGAAATTTTAAACAGATCCTATCCACTCCGTATGCTCTCGGAGCGGTCGGCCTTCTAGAAAGCATGCAGCACCATTTTCCTATTCCCCCGGAATAGGAACGCCGAGCGGAAAGTACAGCCAAGCTTCTATCTGCCAGCTGAAAAACACACACATAAAACCTAGCAAGGCCAGATATTACAGCAGTGCCGGACGCTGCGGTTGTGCCTTGTGAGGGGATGGTATCAGCAGCAGCTCGCAGGCACCGAACCCCTTTCTTGTTTACAATACCGGCTTGCAGCAGGTGGCCAGGTGAATGCATGCAGCTGCAGGTGTGTAATCAACAGCAGCATGGCCTCAAGGTCTGAGTGACCAGACGTTCTGCCAAATCTGCACCACACTCGGATCAGTGGGCACACTCGGTGCGCATGAGTGCACACACACATATATACAGGCATATCTACATAAACTAGGGCTGCTGATACGGGCAAAATAGTAGCATATATATATATATATATATATATATATAGCAATATATAGAGCTACAAGAAGGTTCTTGGAACGGTTCTTATCTTGATTTAATGACGGAAATGAGGAACCTCTTTTAGATGGTTCTCTACAGCACCATTATAATGGGGTTTTATAATTGTTATTAGTAGAAGAACCCTTTTTTTTGGGGGGGGGGGGGTTCATATGAATGCCCCAAATTCATCAAAACAACCTCAGAGAGACTTATCTGGAACTGTGATTGGTCAAGATGCTCATAACACAAAGCAGAAGGCATTGTGATTGGTTAAAAAGTATGTATGCATATTGCAGCCTTTTGTTTTCTCAGTATTGCAAAAGCCAAGACTGCGATGATGATTAACGAAACGCTGTGCAGATCTAACAAGCACAGAGCAAGTTTCACACCAATTTTCAACGTTCCAGAAACGTTACCATACCACAAGAGCAAGGCAATGAGACAGCTGTGGCTGACAGGCATCAGCCAATTTTCCATTTCCACTGAGTGGACGTCAGCTGATAATTAACTGATGTTTAATCACAGAGATCAGCAGCTTAAGTTCTTCTTCCCGTGCTGCTGCTGCAGTGCCCAACTGGACTGACCACTGCCTCTGTCCTGGAGCCCCATTTTTTTTCCCCCTCCAGATGCCCAAGCGAGTCCTGAGCCAGGCTCACTTGGAAGCCAGAAGGAACAGAATAGAGGTCCAGGGGAGAAGCAGTGGTCAGGCCACAGCCCACCAGCATTCAAGCAAGCCAGCACACCCAGCACAAGCAGATGGCCAAAGGATTCTCTCTCACTATCTCCCGCTCTCTCACTCTCTTTCTTGCATTCATGCCTCCGATGCAGCCAATCAGGAGCATAACTGGACTAATGAAGCGGTTGTTTGTGATGGTCTGATAGCCAGGCTTTCAGAAGGACCCCTGAGGAGAAGCCCCTTGCCGATCACACGCCACTGCTCCGACTGGCTGCCAGAATTACCCACATTTGGCAAGAGACAAAAAGGAAAGAGTGGAAAAAAAGAAAGGAGCCTAAAACCACACCTAAAAAGACTAGAAATGCATTTATTACAATTCAATTACATTCGGGTTGATTCCATTTAAAATCACTTTTCCGAATCAAATCAGGCCAAAAACAGCGCATTCCAGACTAGTTTTGTAAGCTGCCTAATGTATTTAACACTTTTTCCAGATGACTGGGACACGTAAACTACTGATATATAACTGAAATATAACTAAATATAACTAATATATAACTAACATTACTGATACTGATCTCCACTGCACTTCTACTGCAAGCTCCAGCATTCACAGCACTTCCAAATCCAGACCAACTTTACCATTCATATAGAAGCTCATATGCTAATATCACCCATCCCTGAAAAAGGCACCCAGCAAGCAAGCAAGCCTTCTGTTAGATATCAGTCTAAGAGAGGGGCTCACACTCCGTTTCTGGTACGTTCCTGAAGCTCAGAGCCTTTGAGAAACCTAGCTGATGCTCATGGGTTTGGTGGAGCACTCAGAAACCCCCCGAGTGCTGAATGAATTCTTCCAGCAGTAGTTTGTGTCCAGCAGGTTACACACTGTGGACTTTGCTGTGAAGTGGAGGGCAGTGAAGTAGTACATGGGGTAGGGGGTATGGGGTCTATTCTCAACCAAATATCTTCGTTTAGGGACGATCAGCGGTCTGCTCTTACTGAAAGGAGCGCAGGGGGTTCAGGCAAGGGAACGGGGGGCAGATAAGAGGGCAAAAGGAGAGCAGGGCATCTGCCCAATGCATTACACAGAGTGTGAAGTCTCCAGTGTTACATTTACACTTACAGTGGTGATATAAGAGCAGCAAATGGACGTTGGAAGAGTTTAGAAGTGCCATGGTGGGGAGTTGGCTGTGTATTAGGTTATCAAAGCTAATAGATCATTAATAAATGAAGGATAAATAATGTTTATTGATTATCAGTAGTAATAGTAGTAGTAGTATCATCACTGTCGTTATTAACAATTAGTCCTCGCGCTGTAGTATAATAATAATAGTAATAATAATAATAATAGTAATAATAATAATAATAATAATAATAATAGTAATAATAATGGAATATTAAACAAAATATCAAACAATTAAAACCCCCTAATTTCTATTGACACGTTTGCGAGTGCCCAAACCAAACTGCGTTCAAGTGGAGACCCCCGTGTCTGCGTAACGCGCGGTTCTCCCGTGTAGCCCCCCGTGTAGCCCCCCGTGTAACCAGTTAAACGCAGACGGTGAGCTCAAGCACACAGAACGTGTCGAAATCGCTTAATGTCGCTTACCGGCCGTGTTTAACAGGATTACAGTGTGTGTCCGTGCAGTGTGTGAGCACCGCGGGGAAACACCAGTTGCCTTCCTCTCCTCCGCCAGAGAGCAGCGTGTTTAAACCGTGCTGTGGTAAAAACACACCGCTGGAGCTTTTCCTCCACCGAACCCTGAACCCTGAGCTCAGCTCGGACAGAAAGCCCTTCCTGCGCCCTGGACTAACACCACTGCGCGCTTCGGGCGAGGTGAAGAGCGCGCTCACCACTCACTGAAACTGTAGCTAGCTTTACGCGCACGTAGGGAAACAAGACCAACTCACCCTCATCTCCGCGAGCCAGGGAGGATAAACACAACACAAGTAAACATCCACTCAGTCTCCTAGGTAAATCCATGTTGGGGTAAAAGCGGCGGAAAGTGTTCTGGAGCTGATTCCCGGTCTCAGAAACGGGGAGAGGGGCCGTTCGCTGCCTCGCTCGCGGTGCTCGTTCTCAAGTCAGAGAGACCAACGCATGCTGCTCTCGCACTCGTTCACACTACACCGGGGACGCGCGCGTGCTGCTGCTGCTGCTGCTGCTGCTGCTGCTATCACCTTTCATGAACCTGAACACAGCACAGCTCCTCAGCAGTAACTTCTCCCCTCAGCTCTGACCAAAGAGGGTCCCCCTCACAGCACTGTCAGATCTGAAAGTGCAGTGCACACGAGTCATTAGTTCAGCTGAAACTGGGGGTCTGAAGTCCCTGAAGACTTTTCTCCTTCTTCCCGGTGATCTTCTACACCTTCTTCCTCTCCTGTTCCTAATCCAACCGTCAAAAAAGCTCTCCAGATTCGGCTCCTCTCACTTCCTATCCTCGTTTTCTCCTCTTATATTATCACATCAAAACTCTCTCACGTTTCTCAACAGAAGTGAAGCGATTATATTAGGAAGGGGGAAAAACAACAGAAAAAGCTTGAGCTAGAATGGTGTGCTCCGTGTAGCCTGCGCGACTGAAAACGTGTAAAATACAGAAACACAGAGAGAGGAGACGCAGGTCCACAGCTCCGCTCAGCTCCGCTCAGCTCAGCTCCGTCTCCAGCTTTCCAGCGCAATACAGTGAGACGCGCAGCGCCGTTTTTTGCTGCTTTCCCCCACCGGTTATCCGGGAAGCCACGCCCCTTGCATTGCGATTGGCTCGAAGCACGATTATCCCGCCTCCGTAGAGGCGATTGAAGCGAAGGCCACGCCCTTTACACTTGAATTGGCTGCAGAGGGTTAGGCTTGGACGCGAAGAAACGCCCGCTTTACTAGGATTGGAGTCAGGTCCCCTACGCAAGGACTGGGTAGTATTCTGCATTGCTAACCTATCTGGATGTATTCCTCAGCCAATCCCAGCGCATGTGGGCGTAGCGCATCTCTGAATACGGGTGGGGGGAAAAAAACACTACCTAAGGCCACCTCGTCTCGTCTCCATCCAGTCTGTGATTAACGAGGAGTCAGTCTATAAAAGAAGAACAAGGGAGGCAACACAGACGTCCACTTGGTTAGTTGGTGACAGCTCGGTTTCTGAAGGTTTCAGAGGAGAAACAGAATGTAGGGTGTAGGAATGGAGTAATATCGACTCCATCGGCCATGTGCAGTCTTCTCTGATGTGGAGCGGTGCCTGGAGTCAGGAACATTCCTGATACCTTCCTAATTGCCTTTGGGCCCAGGGAACTTCTGATTAAAATACAGATATAGCAGAGACTTAAATCGCTGAGCTAAGGTTTACAGCACTGTATGGAAGCCAGGTGAAGGAATGAAGGCATGCAAATGCTTAGCTGAGCTGGAATTAATGCAAGTATATTTGACAGGAGGCCAGGAAATGAAGGGTGAGGCAACAGGGGTGTTTGGTGTCAGATGCCAGGGATAAGCAAGAGAAGGTGAAACAAAAGCTAAACGAGCCATGACCGGGGAGAAAAACAAGCACAGGAAACCTAGAGAGTTTGGTAGGTCTTATGATTGACTTTCGGCTGAAGAAGTAAAAGAAAAAAAAAGTGCTTATAAACACAGCGAAATAGTGGAAAACTGCAAGTTCCCTGTTTTAGTAGTTCAGAAGGGTAATGAAGTAATGAGAACAAGAAGTGTCCACACGCACCGCCTTAACCACCCTCTAATTTAAGACCCCCGTGGTGAGAAGGAGCGTGTGTTGAGAAAACACTATGGAGATGAGACTCCGCAATAAACAGAGAACCAGGGAAGTTATAGTTTCGAGAGAAACAGAAATAGATGAAAAAAAGCCTTGTGCACCGCACTGCACACATCAAAGCCCTTATGCTATATCCATAAGAGTAACCCAAACCAACTATCATCTACTCGTGTGTACCGCACCCAGCCCAGGCTTTACATGGGCCCCCAGTCTCCCCTCTAACTACACACACACACAGACCTTAATGACACAGCAATCTCCAGCGGAGCCCAGAATAAACTCCTCTGAAAGCTTCTCATCCTCAAGCACCCCGACCTGCATGTGATAGATGTACCCCGCAAGGAGACCACACGGCAATGAGGCAGGAGTCTCGCAACCACAGTGCTGGTACCAGCCCAAATGCAGAGCACTAGACCAAAAGCAGAGCACTGTCAAGATCTTCTAAAGTGTGCATCAGCTTAGCATGGTTTGTGTATGCTCTGATGCTATCAAGTATATCACTATGATGGTTTCTGGAGGAGTTGCTTCACTTGCACTTGTACGACTTGTTCAGGATTTAAGGTTTCAAATGTACTTTTCACACGAGCCACATTCGCTCGAAGAGGAACAGAGAAGAAGGAACAAAATATTAGCTAATGCTAGTCAGTCAGCAGGATGGTTCCTCAGGGGGTCCTATCTCTACACCCTGACTCCCTTATCTATGTCTGTGAGTGCTGGCTCCTGCCCAGACGGAGCGCCGAGCTCTGGAGGCCATGCTGACGTTTGACCCAAGAGCTTCAGGCTGTCAGCAGCAGTGCTGATAGAAGTTGCCCATGTTCACTGTTCCAAGATCAGTTGTGGAGGTTCTGCTGACACGGTCAACGCCAGGATCTGGCAAGGAGCAGCTGATTCCCCGTCAGTGTGAAAGAGTCTTCCACTCTGAGTGTTGACAGCACTGCTCTGTCTGTCTACACACAACTCGACCCTGCAAGGGTCTGAGATCATCCATCTTTAGGGCTACTGGCAGGCCGAGTATGAAGATCTCTCTGAAGAACAGTGGAGGCTCTGTGGTGGCTGCGGCGCTGTCCATGTTCTCAGTTCCGCAGGGAGAAGAACGCAGAGGCTGCACATGGGTGTTTTAAGGAACCTGGAGGTCCCAGCACCCACATCATAGTGGACCAGCTTCTCACCCTAGGCACCACAGAGTCCTGGGCCGGCTCCTGGCATCATTGCAACCCCAGGGCTTTTCAGACGCTGGGAAAGTGTGCATGAGTGTGGCTGTTCTCTACAACGTCCTAAATTCTGGATGCATCACACAGATTAGCACCCAGATCCAATTTCCACCGCTAAGCAGCCATGCCATGTCACAGGGCAGCTGGGGTGGGCAATGGAATAGGGAACAGGCAAGGCCAGGCTCAAGGCCCTCGCATCTACCAGTGAGCTGTAAAACTTGTTGTGCAGTGATGTCCGCAATGCAGGGCCAGGCTGATGATAAACAGGCCCGCCGTGGATGAGAACCGTTCTGGAATGGAATTCCGAACCAGACATTCCACTGGTAGGGCAAAGGGCAGATACAAAGCAGTGCTATCAGTGTTTACATGGTGCCCTCTGTTTTCCTCTCCACTCTTATCTCCAAGGCTTCAAGCATGTTATTGACATAGACCATGCCCACAGGCTCATTCATGCCGAACCAAGGGTGGGATGCTTGGTGAATAGCGTTGTAAAGAAAACACGACACCAATCATTCTCTCTTTGATGGTCCATAGAGCACATATGGCTTCAGATGCTGTGTGGCTCCCCACACCTTATCTAAGAATGCTTCAGGTGTCAACATCATCTTGTTTAAACACACATAGAGACACACACACAAACTCTCCACTAGGCTTCATCGGAAAGGTCTACTGACCTCACGTTACGAGACGAGTAAATCAGTATGTCAACAGAATATACCAGTAAATGGACACGAGTGCCAATTATTCACAACCTGGCTCTGCTGGTAGATGTTTTTCTCTCTTAACTGAAAAAAACACACACACCATGTCTAGTTTTAGGTCCATTCTTACACACACTAATCTTCCCGAACTGTCTCTGCTTCTGAATTTCAAACCCGCCCACCAGCCACATTCACGTCCCATCCCGATCGCCTCCTCGCTGCCGTCTGATCTATTCATCATAGTACACAGGCCTTGTGATGTGTGTGTGTATGTGCAGTAGGCCTTGATCACAGTGCAGTAGATCTTGGGCCAGGTCTCTGTAGGAGAAGCCTTTTATTTGCCTATTTACAGCCGCATGTCACTGCTGCTGCCTCTGGCGTGATTATCACTGTAGGATGAAGCGGTGTCCGGGGGTTCATGCTCTACTATAGTGGCTGAGGAAACAGCAGAGCTCATTATCTACAGAGCTATCCGACCCCCCTGAGGCCTCTCTGCTCCGCACACTCACATTCATTCAGTCAGCCCGGGGAAACACCTAATGCGCGAGCCGCAGGCCTGGCCACGCTGGTAGGAACTAAGCAGGATGGCCGCAGAAGCCACTGTTGGACGGCAGTTGCTTTTCACAGACACTTAATGGAAAACAGCTTGTGGAGTGGAGTGATTCAGATTCAGATGATCAGTTGTCTTGTGTTTATGCACTTCTGCTCATAAGTAAATGTGAAACGCTTACAAAAATGATAATGGACAAAGTAATCAGCAGCATGAGTGTCACTTCTCACAGCGCTAGTACAGCTTGCCCCTCGTTGACTCTTTTCAGGGATCTATGGCAATACCACTTTGATCCATAAGGGGGCAGGTGTCTGCCAAGGGAGACAACAAGAGCAGAGTGGTCAAGGATGACCTGAAAGCTGAAGAGACGAAGCCTGGACATGACAACATCCTTGAAAATCCTTGAGTTGAAATGCAGGTTAATTGATTAAACATGGAATTATCTACTGTTACTTTATGGAATCTAATATGAACCCGGGATGCATAATTCCCACGCTGAAAGCCAGATTTAGCTAATTGCTGTTCCAGGCTGAATGGAGATGATTAGTGAATGATAACATGGTATCTAAAATATACTCTACAAGCCTGCAAGACCTCAATAATCTTGCATTCAATCATTACTACATTTTCCCATTTTTCTCTGTTTCCCCTCCAGCTATTTCTGCTCTCTCAGTAGTCGGTCTGTATTTCCTCTAACACAGTTTTCTCCTCTTTGATATGGAATTTCATTTGCAGGCTCTGGATCTGCTCGTCCGTTGATCCAGAGCAATAAACAGTGGGTAATTACGATGAGGGACAGGCAGAGCTGGGGGGAGATGACAGGAGAAAGCCGGGTAAAGTGCCCGAGGTGCATTTACTTTTTTTCCCTATTCCCAAACGCACACATCACAGCTACATATCTCCCAATCTTGCTTTTAATTATGTGCCTTTACCTCAATGACGGCAGTGAGAAGGGGGAAACTCTTTCATACACACACATACACACACAGACACACACATGCTCATTACAGTGTAATTGAAGCGCCTGGGGTGAGCGTCCTCGTTGCCTGTGATGGTATTCACTGATGAGTTTCTGTGGCTTTGTGGCCTTCTCTCCTCTTCCGGTTTGCTGTGGTCATTGATAAGTACAGAGGGCGGGGGCAGAGGTCAGGGCCCCTAACACTGATAAGGCTGTCTGTAGAACCCCACTGGGCTGATTGGGATCTGAGCAAGCACGGAGACTGAGGGCAGTGATGGAACACTGATCAAACAATCAGAGCAACCTAGACCCTCCCCTTTACCTTCCTCTCTCTCTCTGTCTGTCCGGCTCTCCTACAGCATGCTTATCTAAAGCCTAACACGCTCCCTGGGTCTCTCACATTGCTCTAGCACCTTTATCTCGATCGGTATTCTGTTCCTAATTACAGGAGTGGCCTTCCCTCACCCCTCTGTATGCAGGCCGTTAGTTTGTTTACGGTAAAGCTCTTCATCCACAGAGTACACAGAAAGGACAGAGAGAAGTAAGTCTTGTGACTCCGGTGCCTTCAGGCTCTTCCCCCATTCGTCTCCTCTGAGTTCTCTTTTCCAGCAGGACTGGCCAAAGACACAGGGCTGGATTCCTGCACATGGATTAAGCCTTGGACTAAACTGCAGCAATAATAATAAAAGAATAACACTTTATTTATGTGGAGCACTTCAGAGCTGAGACACAGCTCAAAGTGCCGCTTAAAACCTAAACTACAAGAGTAAACACTGTGAATAAGCAAAGAACAGAATTCAATATAACAGACAAAAAGGATAAGCTAAGGTGGATGGATGTATAAACAACCGGAATCACTACATTGTTTAATAAAGCATAAAAACAGATACAGTGTTTAATAAAAGACAAGAAATAAACGTAAGTTTAGCTATTTAAAGGCCTAATAAAAAATGGAAGGACTTTCTTTTAAGGCTTTCTTAAAAAAACAGGAGACTCAGGGCATTAGACTGTGTTCCACAAGGCCACAATCTAACTCAAAAGTATAGAGTATAGTATAGTGTGAGGATTAGTGCTTATGTAGACAATCATATTATTACATTTAATTTCATTGACTTGTCAAATTTGACAATGGTCCAAACTTTGTATAGTATCAACACCGACACATACTCAAGTATACATATATTTATTTTATAACTAACTTTAAGATGAGAGGAATCAGCTGACCACATTCTTCCTGCATCTGCAACGAAATATTATACATATACTGATGAATGTGCTTCTATTGATGGTGTACTAAATATTCATAGATACATATTTACATCTACAGCATTTGTCTCATACTCTTATCCAGAGTGATTTAGATTTGAATGATGTTTCACATGTAGGTGACTGCAGTGTTAGGAGTCTTTCCCAAGGACTCTTATTGGTGTAGTGTGGTGTGGTGTGGTGTGGTGTGTTTGCCCAGGTGGGGAATCAAACCCTAGTCTGTCATAGGGAAGGAGGTGTTGCTACCTACTAAGCTGCAGACACCAACTGCTTGTCTTGCGTAGTACAAACAATGTAAATGTATCCCTAAAAGCATAGAAAGACCCAGAGGGAGCGTAAGCTCCAGACACCCTGTCTACTGTTTAGATAAATGAGTGTTGAAGGTGCTCTACATTTCTTATTTTCAATGACAGGGTGTTTGGAGTCTTCTCCAAACAATTTAGTTTCAATTTAGAGTTCATATTGATGAGTACTATATATCTATATTTACAACTTTAGTGTGGTAGTGCACTATTTTGGACACTGTGTAACCCAGACTAGTAAACAGCCTTGACTCAACCATAAATAAACATATTTGTCTCTATTATACATATAATATATTGCATAGTACTGGGACACCTCATTCATTGTCTCTACTGCCCACACTGCGACAAGAGCGTTAGTGAGTTCAGGATGTTGGATGATCACCACCACAACTCATCCTTAAAGTATTAGATGGAGCACCATCATTCCAGAGAACATGGTTCCACTGCTCCACAACTGAATGCTGGGGGCTTTAAACCCATATAGCCCCCATCTGCCATTATGCATGGTGCCAGTAGGGTTGTGTTTATCTGTCCTATTCCATTGGCAATGCTTCTTTATAGGGACTAGACAAGCTGTGCATGTGTGTGTACATCTTTGTCAGCAATTGGTGCAACTTAAAGAAGCTGAATGCATTCATTAGAAAGGGTGCCCACAAACACTCTTCTACGCTGATCTACGCTGTGTGGCCACTCAAAAAGTAAATTGTGTGGCAACTTGGCAGGTAAGAGAAAAAAATCATTAGAAAGAGTAAAATCTTCTGGTCTTTGGGGTTCATAACAAGTACTTTGCAGGTCTGTATGGAAATGTCAAGAGTTTAAAGTATGTGTTTCTCTTGGAAACGCAATTGAATAAGAGTGCAGGTAATCAGTCTCAATAACACTCGAGAGAAAAGTACAAATATTCTAAAACAAAATAATTGCTGCCATGTCTAGGGGGTATTTCTGCCTTGTGCCCAATGAATCCAGAAAGGCTTTGGACCCACTGCGACCCTGACCAGGCAGGATGGATAACTGTATTCACATATAGTAATAAAATACAGTTACGTTCAGGGTTTTCACCCCTGTGAAGATCATAACAGATAAAAGCCCTGGCACCTCTGATAGATCTGAGCATGACCAGAAGATTAGTGCCTAAGTCCTGAAAGGGTTTTTACACAACAGCAGTGGTGTTCCACCATTAGACGACCTTTTAGTCTAGGTCTAATCTGGGAAGGCTGGGAAACAGACACACACACAAATATAAAAATAAAGCTGAGCTAGTTAATTAAGTTGGACTTAAAAGTGACAGAGCATAGCTGACACTTGATAGTGTGCGACTGGCACAGTTCGGGTCAAACCCCCTCCCCTCCCTGCTCAAGGTGGGAAAGAATCTCTCTGATTCAAAAGGCTCTATTGGCAGGATCCTTCAGTGCCTTGCCAAGGCTCTAGTGATGAGTAGAGAGAAACCCTGACAACAATGTCATATTTCAAAGCAGACGATGGAGAAGGAAGAGCAAAGTCTGTCAATATCAGCAGATTTTCTCTCTCTCTCTCTCTCTCTTTTTTGTAAAATATTTTTGGAGTTCTGGGAATGGCTGAGGATAGTGATGATTGTGCATTACTGGTTTTGAGTAATACATGCAGCATAATGCAGTGCTAAGCTCGCCAGACTGCGTATCTTTAACTCAATACAGCATTATCCATGACAGACCATTAACATCAGGCTAGCATGGACTGTGCTGCACAAGCTGTGTCGGTCAGACATCATGCTATGGCATATAAAACCTATTGAAAACATCTATTCATAAAGCACTGGGGACATTTCTGCTGCGTGCTCTGAACATTTAATCAAGTGGAGTAACCATTTGTGTAATTAATTTGATTAATAAAATCTCAAATAAAGCTTACATCTGCGTTTTCCCCCCCTTTCATCCAGCCTATTTCTCACAGTGTCTGGGCTGAGGTGTCTCTGAGCAGTAAAAGCAGATTTACTGGGTGTCTGACGGACCACGTGAGAGAGCTGTTTGTTGTTTCTGTGCAGTGGAAATGAAATCAGGGGGGTTTAGAAGCCCTCACAGCTCCACACAATTCCGCTCAGGTTTTTTTCAATTGTAACAAATAAATAAAGAAGGAGCGGGTTGTCGGTGGGGGTATCAATACCGAAACAATCATGTCAGGACTAAAGCTATTCGTTTCGCTCTTGACGTGGTTTCACATTTGACTGTTTTCTGTTGTGATTCATTTAGCAATTAAATCAATAAATGCTGCCCTTCAGCTACAGTGCCCCATTATGTTTGTGCTGACATTCAAACAATCTGTGTCTTAAAACCATCTCAGATTTCTGAAAAGAAACTATAACTGTTTAAATCCATATATAGATTTTCATCATGTGGAACAAGCTGCTTTGAAATGCTACAGGATTATAGTGATGCGAACCGCTTCGTGTTCAGTGTTTGAGTGGAAATTAACTTTGTGGAGTTTGAAAGGCCGTCATGGCTCTATGTAAGCTCTGGTATTATCTTAAACTCCCTCTATTCACAGAGTGGCTCTAACAAACAGCACACAACAATGAAGGACAGGACACGTTAATGATAAACCGCACTTTAGGGGAATGAATCTCCAGATTCTATTGTTCAGGTTAAGCGGGGTGTGATTGCTCTATAACCATTAGGAAGAGAAAAAGGAGGGAGGGAAGGGGGGGGGGTGAAGCTGAGAGATAAGTCATGACAAATAGAGACTGATCGCATCACGTTTCATTTGAGCAGGAGGATAAATTACATATGAATGCAGTTCAGGATAAATCAGGACAGTTCCTGCTTAACTCTACACTACACTCCTAAAAAGAAGGGTTGAGTGATGCTGTTGTGGAACCACATTTGGTACCATAAAGAATCAAGTTTGTAAAAGAGATGTGTGAGGGTGAAGAGCCTTTCAAATGTTTAAAGACTTGATGTAAAAGTTCTTTATCGATTTAACAGTTCTTTACACACACTGTCATTTGGAATGTACACACAGGTCCTTTTGAAGGTTTAAAGAACCTTCACTTAATGAAAAGGATTTTACTATTTAAGGTTCTTTACACTCACACAGAACATTCTAAAGCTTAAAAGAACCTTCACTTGATGCAAAGGTTCTTTACACTCACACAGTGACTTTTCACAATTAAAGAACCTTCACCTAATGAAAAGGTTTGTTATCAATTTGAAGGTTCTTCACACTCACACAGAGCCTTTTAATGTTTAAAGAACCTTCACTTGATGTGAGGGTTTTTTATTGATTTGAAGGTTCTTTACACATACAGAACCCCATCTGAGAGTTTGAAAAATCTTCACTTAATGAGAAGGCTCATTATCAATTTGAAGGTTCTTCACACTCACACAGAACCTTCAGTTGATAATTTTTTTTTTTTTTTTACACATTTACGGTTCTTTACATTCACACAGAGCCTTTTAATGTTTAAAGAACCTTCACTTGGTGAGGGTTCTTTACCAATGTCCACATTCTTTACACTCACACAGTGACATTTCAAGTTTAAATAAGCTTCACTTGATGTAAAGGTTCTTTATTGATTAGACATTTACACATACTAGACTTTACACATACAGAACCCCCTTTGAAGGTTTAAGGAATCTTTACTTAATGCAAAGGTTCTCTGCCAGTTTAAAGGTTCTTCACGCTCACACGAAAGTTTACAGAACCTTCAGTTGATGAAAAGGTTCTTTTACATGCTTTAAAAGTTTAAAGAACATTTACTTGATAAATGGTTTTCTACCAGTTTAAAGGTTCTTTACACTCACACAGAACCTTGTTAAAGTTTAAAGAACATTTACTTGATAAAATGGTTTTCTACCAGTTTAAAGGTTCTTTACACTCACACAGAACCTTGTTAAAGTTTAAAGAACATTTACTTGATAAAATGGTTTTCTACCAGTTTAAAGGTTCTTTACACTCACACAGAACCTTGTTAAAGTTTAAAGAACATTCACTTGATGAAAAGGTTCTCTACCAGTTTAAAGGTTCTTCATGCTCACACATTTCCATTACAAATATAGGTATTTATAGAACCAAAAGTGGTTCTTCCATAGCATCAAAGAACACTTTGAAGCACCTTTATTTTTAAGGCTGTTCTCAAGACGTTGGATCAAGCTCGGGGATGTAGGG
This sequence comes from Salminus brasiliensis, assembly GCF_030463535.1. NCBI lineage: Eukaryota > Metazoa > Chordata > Actinopteri > Characiformes > Bryconidae > Salminus > Salminus brasiliensis. The sequence continues at coordinate 12,994,740 of NC_132885.1, read as the reverse complement.
GATTTTGCTTTTCGCAAAAATAAGCCTGTTTTACTTTGGTTCCAGCTGCATGAAAGTACAGCAGTATTTTCAATCTCATGGCAGAAATAGCCGCTGCTGTGTGTTGGCGCTGGGCTGTGAGTGAAAGTACCGTTCTTTTGTTATGAGTGTGCAACTAACCCCCCCCCCCCCAACATGCATGTATGCATTTCAAAGACTGATTTATACCATGGATGGAAGTGTGTGTGTGTCTGTGTATGTGTGTGTGTGTGACTGTGTGTGTGTGTGAGAGAGAGAGAGAGGAAACAGGAGATGAGGATGGGAAATGAGACGTGAGTGTGTGGCTCTCAGATTTGATTTGGCACTGGCGTCTCGGTGAGACAGCTCACTGGCCATCTGATGTGGGTGACTGATTAACTCACTATAATTGATTGAGAAGCGTCGCACTGATGGACCCAATCTCAGGCACGAGGGGCAACATCTGCTGCTTTCCCAGACACCCCCCTAACCTAAACCCTAACATCACTTCCACCCCCGCACACAGAGCTCCGGGAGAACCCAGCAGTGGCCCTAAAGCCTCCAGCAGACGCTCATAACATGGAGTAGCTGGCCAGAGTCACTTGGTCAAATGACAGGATTTGTTCTTTTTTTTTAAGTGAAGGCAAGAGAGACACATTTTGCACAGTTCAATACACAATTACTGTTTGCTTAATTTAAATACTGGGGACAAAATCTATTAAAGTAATTTATAGTCAGCAATTTTACAGATGTTTTGTGCAGAATGTGTATGAAGAATGATTTCTTGTATTGGAAAAGCCTGTCTTATTTAAAATAGGTAAAATCCAAGAAGGCCTTCAGAAAGAAGGTTGTAAATGCAGATGAGTCTAGGAAGAGATTTAAAATCTCAGAACACCTAGAAATCAGCCGTTTTACTGTCCGCTAAATAATTTACAAGTGAAACAACTGCCAACTTGGCCAGGCTGTCCTAGCAGGTTCAGTCCAACAGCAGACCGCAAAATGCGTAAAGAAGTCTTCAACAATCCAAAAAATATCATCACAGGATCTACAGATAGCCTTTGCCACAGCTGAAGTCAAATCTACCACCAGAAAGAGACCACAGGCGTTCAATTTTCATGGGAGGTGTGCAAGGAGGAAACCCTTGCTGCCGAAAAACCCCCCCAAAAACATCAGACAAAACTTTAGTTTTCCAGAGAACACCTAGACCAAGACCAGGACATCTTTGGCTTTGGACAAATTAATCCAAAGGTGAATTACTTCAATCATTGTAACAGAGGGAATTTTTGGTGTAGACCAGACACAGCGTTTGAGCTCAAGAACCCATATCAACTGTGAAGCATGGAGATGGAAATGTCATGGCTTTTCTTCTGTAGAGTCTGGAGAGCTCTCAAAAAACAAAAATACAATCCACTAGGAATTCTTTATTGTATCAGAGGACACTGGAGGAAAATGTGAGACCATCTGTCTGAAAACTAAAGCTGAAATGACCCACAGACATTTCTTCAGTTTTATTGGTTTAGTTATTTTATCTCAATCTCTCAATATTGTTTAAATGCAGATCAGATGTCCATATATTCAAAAGCACTTTTCCACATGACTGTATTTACAAGTACACTATATGTTTAAAATGTTAACGGACGCCCCTTCTGGAGTAGTGGAGCTGTGTTCTCTCCAGTACTTTTAAAATAAACTGGGGAGTTGGGGATGAGGTAGAGTTGTAATCATTCAGCATGCTGACCTCACTATAGCTCTTGTCACTGAATACAATTAAATCCTCACAGCAATGCTCCAAAATCTGGTAGAAAGCCTTCCATGGGCAGTAGAGACAGTTAATCCAACAAACGCACAAGGATATTTAATATGCCTTTAATATAAGTCTAATGCTTGATTTCAGAGGAAACAATGAATGAGCAGGTGTCCCAATACTTTTGGCCTCATACTTTCACATTTAAGATTTTGATATAGTACCTATTTCTTACAAAAGAAATCAGTCCAAATACCAAATACTAAAGTGAACGTTTTACTATTAAATTGACACTTTGGCGTAAAAAAATAAATAAGAATAAAACATTCTTTAATATGTGCAGAGGTTATAGCTAAACATTTTTGCCTGACCAGAGGTCAGAGAGACACTTACTGGTTGTCCTATATGTTGAGGATAAGTGCAGTCGGCTAGTAAACTGAGATTAGAGGAAAATCTGCAGTGTATACTTTACTAGGGAGTTTCCCAAGCTGAAAGTTCCTGCTTACACACATTGACATTAATCCAATACTGTGAGGAAACTCAGGCTGCACAGAAATGAAGAGCTATTGATTATTGATCTCAGCTGAACTAGCAAAAAGTATCTACCTGATGGTATTAATGAAGGCCCTGTCTGAGGGCTGAGGAACCATCTCCTACCTCTGAGCAGATCATCACAGAAGCACACGGGGAATAAGATGCTGATAGTAAAAGGTTCAATAGAGGAAGCTATGACACAGATAATGTAGAGATAACCAGTCAAGAGAGAGAAGGGGGGGGGGGTGATGTATGGCTCTGACATCATCATCAGCTCAGTGCTTACACATAACCTTGTGGTGCTGTGTGGCCTTTGTGGCCTTTTCTATGGACCTAGTTACCATTGGCAGCTCAGCAAACAAGCGTTGAACATTGTATTGTTGGAAACCATATGGTTGCCTTTCTTTATACTTTCTGCATGTGTGCACACACACACACACACACACACACACACACACACACACACCAATATAACTCCATTTAAACCCTTATTGTTTTGTGCTCTTTTAGGAAGGAAGCATAATATCCAATAGCAGTAGCTGGAAGACCTTTGATGTGCGGCCGGCTGGCTCTGTGAATGGACTCCGAAGTGGTGAGCGAGGAGAAGAGCAGACCAGGGGAGGTACTCAGTACACACTTTGATGTCCCTCCATTAGTCTAGGAGGTAGGAGGTGGGAGGGTGATTGCAGTTTCCATAGAAATAGTGATATTAAATGTGTGTGGGGAGCATAAAGAAAATGGCACAGTAATGTTTATGTTTACCCATAAATTGTATGATTCTTAGAAGTGGACAAGCTACTCAACAGGAATGTAAAAAAAGTGGAATTACTTTAGAAGGTTCCCCTTTGCCAGTATATTTATACACCACTACAATACTGTTCGCTTCACATATCCTGGCTTGGAAAACTGGGGTCAGAGCCCAACAGCGGCAGCTTAGCGGGCCCAGGCATCAAACCCACAACCCTGTGATCAGTAACCTACTGAGTCACTACTGAAATTGTTCACAAACAACTCAGCTGAAGTTGATGATGGTGCATAGGAAGGGTTAAAAGGGAAGGCACATGGCACACTTACGTTTGACCAAACAGTGGAAGAGCTAATATTAGAATAATACAACTATAACAATATGATTATACAAACTAAACATAGTTTAGAAATTCATAATATTTAAAGTTATTTTGTACATGTTTTACAATTCACAAGGAGCTCCAATCCACAGGTGGCGCTGCTTTGTCAAATACACACAAACCAGCCTTTTATGTATTTGAAAAAGAAGGCAGCCCCACAGATTGCTGCTTTTCTCCATTGTGGAGCTTATACCAAAGAAATGAATGGACAGAAACTCCTGCAGAACGGTAGAAATTTCACATTGTGCTATGATTACGGTTCAGGTTAAGCAGTGATGGTGAAATGACGCTGGATGAATGAAAAACTTGTGAACTAAGCACTAACTTACCCAAAACTGAACCCAGTCCTGAACCAATCCTTAAAGAAGACTTCAAGTTGTCATCGGTCATTTCAGGAAGATGACACTAGCATCAATACTTTGGTTCGACTTAAAGCGACGTGACTTCTTGACACCTGTAAAGAGGAGAATTACCTGTCTTCTGGGTTTGTCAGACGAATCCAGCGAATCCAAAATGAAAGGGTTAATATGGAGCATTTAAGCAAATTCAGAACAGCACCAAGTGTTTCAGCACCACAGACATATTTTTAAAGCTTCTCAACTTAATATTGCATTAAACATTAATATAGCGTTAGCTGGCCAAGACGTTAACCACCGGCCAGCGGCAGCTCGCCAACAAATCAGCCCTTAGTAGCAGCAGTAATGCTAGCGTCTCTATTGCCGAAACCCACTTGCTCTTGACAAATGGAAATATACAGGTTTTTTTTTTTTTTTTTACATCATGTAAGTTTCAAAATTAAAAGAATATTCTGGATTGACACAATTTGAACTTACAGACGTTTTAGTTGTTTAGCTCCGTTAAGTCCCCATTCATTGAGGACTCACTCACAGGCTAGCTCAGGCAATTTTGCAGTCATTTTCTGATACAGCGTGGGAAATAGGAAGTGGCCAGTCTCTCCATAAACTGGTTTTGGCAGCGTGAAATCACTAGTTTTAGTTAGGGTTATGATTAAGTTTAGGGTTAGTGCTTTGTAACATTAAGCGTTCGTGTCATTTGATTTCTGCGTGTCTAGGGTGAGTCAGTCATTTCTTCTAACTATATTTAGTACACATTGTTCGAATCCTGAAATACTCTTTTAGTCACATGTGTACAACCTCCTCGTCATTGGCTGTTGTAACACCATGTCAGAACAACCTTCTGTATGGAGGCTGTATTTTAGCATGGCTAGCTCTTACTGTGACTTATTTACACACTTCCAAACAGGTGTTAAGTACAATAACATAGGAGTGAATCCTGATACACAAGCGCCTCGGTTACATCCTCAAAACCAGTCTTTGTGGTAAATCTTGAAAAATGTGTCAGATTACCGTCAAAATTCACAAACAGTGTTGCTGTGGGTATACAAGACGATGGCCAAGTGGCTGTTCAAACTGCAGCACATTTTACCCAGACTCACTAATCAGAGCACAACAATCAACTCCTCACATATTCACATAATGAATAAACATGCAGTAATCCTCCTTAGCCCAGTCATCCCCCTCCCATCACAAAACCGGGACTCAAATGATCTCCTTCTAAAGACTCCTCTGCATCTTCTCTTCAAAAGTGTTTGTTGCACATTCAAAGAGAGAGAGAGAGGGAAGGAGGGAGAGAGTGTGCAATCCAGCATTGTGTCCGATGAAAGCAAAAGCAAAGCTCATTTTCCATAAGAAAAGGAAGTGGCAGACAAATAGGAGGTTGACAGGTAGTTGATACATTATCTGAAAAGAGTGTGATTTATTTGAAGCGAATGAGGGCTTGATGAGCTCAGGAAACCAGTGGCAGACTGTAATTCCATCTTCTCCCCGCCATTCCTTTATCGCGCGGGACAGCAGCCCAACGAGCTCCTGAGCCGACCACAATGGATTTAATGAAGCGCCTTTGCACACACAACTCCATTCGTTTATGGCATCGGTAACACCACAAGTTTTATAACACTGCTGTAAAAGGCAGACAAAAGACAAATGGCCGTCAGTAAATTACTGCATTTCCACTGCGCTGGCTGGATGCAGGGAGGGAGGGAGGGAGAAGGAGGGAGAAGAAGGAGGAGGGGTTGTCTTACTTTGTTTGGCAAACCCTAAAAGAGGAGGACAATGGTAGACCCCAAGTGTGCCACCCCCAACAACCAACCTAACTTTCACCCAAAAACCTACTACCCCTCCTCATGACGGCTGCCCCACTCCATCACTTCTAATGTGTCCTGACTGCCTGGCACAGCGTGGCCGCGGGGCTGCCTGGGTTCAGCGCCCGCTTCACTTATCAACCCATCTCCCCCGACCCTGCTACTTTCATCAAGATAGGGCTCCAGTAAAGCACTGGAACCGCATCACGCTCACAGTCTTAAAACGATTAGGGGGCTGCAGAATGGTTCGGGATCTCCTCAGTGTCTCGTTCAAAGCTAGCATGTGGAAGCTGGTGTCATGCCCAGCAGCAGGCTGGTGCCATTTACTACACACCCTGCCTACCTAGTATCAGCAGAGCATTGGGGCGAGAGGCAGGGTTCCAGATTTCATGGTGAACATGTATACATACACACAATGTCAACAACGATAGAATACAAAAAAATAAATAACTTATTTGTATTGCCAGCCAAGTTCCATTGCAGGTCAGGTCAAGTCCACCTGATTTGTCCATTCAGATGCCAGAAACAAACACCTGAAGTGCAGAGCAAACAGAGCAAAGGTAGGATGGAGAATACATTAATATCTTTTAACATGGTGTGATGTTTGTGGTCATATTTCCAGATAATGCATGCCTTTATCACCAGCACACCTGATTTAACCTAATGAAGCACTCATTAGATCAGGCTCAACTAGTAACCTTTATTTCATTTTATTTTTTGTGGTGGCCAAATCCTGCACAATAAACTCTTGTTTTAGGAGTTTGAACAAATAAGATAAATAAATTAAATAGAACAAATGAGATGCAAATAAGCAAATCAAATCAAATGACAAAAGACAAGGCAGGAGCTGCTCACGGCTAGACAGATCAGATGACTGAATGGAAAGTGTTTAAAAGGCCTCAAAACACCAGAGAGACTAAATCCATTTTAAATTGAGGGATGACTTTAATGACTTGACTTAGGGCAGCGACAGAAAAGGCCTGGTCACCCTTAAACCTCATTTGAGAGTGCGGAACGCTAAATTAACTGGATGGAAGAAGAATGTAGGCCTCAAGAGGCAGAATGAATGCAGAGTAGGTCAGGGATACGGCTTGAGGTCATGCCATGTAAAGCAATAAACACAAACCAAGTCAAAACAGATGTTGGTTGATGAGCTACAGATAATACTGGGTTGGAGAACTGAGAACTTTGGGAATGGCTCTACAAACACGGTGGTCTAAACCGTTCGTATTATTTGAATGTATAACCACTTGATTAGATGTTTCTCTGGTAGTAGCAGACGAGATTTTAAAAGTGCAAGTTTGGACGATGGGTTCTTTAAAGTTTAAGGGGTTTGACCTGAATCAGGAGTTAAATAATTACAGGGGTGTTAAATGATAAGCAGTCAATGTATTTGACTGTTATTGACAAAGAACATCAATAATACAACCAGAGTAAGAATACATCACTGTAGATCAATAGAGTATTGTGGAAAAGACGTAGACGTTGGTTAAACTGGACGTTAGTAAGCCTGTTTGGTCATCGGACAAAATGATTGTATTTGAAAAACCCTTCTTCTGTGCTTATGACTATGACCCCCCATCACACACATACACATAAGCACTAGTGACTGGAGAAAGTGAAAGACCCCTCCCCACTGTAATAACACTGTGTGTGTGATTGTTAGGCAAACACATCAATCCTCACCAGAAGCAGATCATTTCAATATCAAACAGAGCGCTGATGGGGTTTCTAATAGGGCTAATTGACCAACTGTCGGCCTTTGTTTCTCTCACACACTCTCATGCATATATACACACATAAGAAATGCGTACACGCCTTTTACGCACAAGCCCGAACGCAAATAAATCCCTGACAAGAACCATAGTCAGGCACTCAGCATATGCATGTGTGTACGTGTGTGTGTATCTGTAAATAGCTGTTAATTGATGCACACTGTCCTTTGTTTCATAATTCAAGAGCCTCCTCATTATTCTGCCATTCTGAGCACAAACTACATCCGCCTTGCTATAAACAAGCTAAATGGGCACCTTGAATGGCCTCACTTTATCACACTTACAACATCTGTGTGTGTGTGAGTAAGAGAGGGGGTATGCGTGTATGCATTGACCATTAATGCATGCATTTACCGAGTGTTTATCCATAAATAATTCATAAAGTGTAATCTGGTGTATGAGGGGAGTTAATCAGAGGCTGGAAGTGTTTGGGTTTCGAGTTTTACAGCTTTATTTCCGTATTTATTTGAAATACCAGGAAGCAGCAGGTGAAGGTTTTCGTGCAGAGAGGGGACCTGCCCTGCTCTTCATTCAATTACTAGTGTGTGCACATGTATGTGTGTCTGTGCTGAATTGAAGCAAGAATAGGTCATAACATTCCTTCTGTAATTAAACACTGTGTGTGTGTGTGTGTGTGTGTGTGTAGCTAGACTGAACATAAGATGGTAGCCTTGGAGCTGTCAGTGGAAACGTCCTGATTTGACCTCGGCAGGTGAGTGTCAGTGGAACTGGCAGCCGCTCTAACGAGTCAATTACAGGGCAGAGAAAGAAACTGTCATGCTGTCCAAAGCAAGATTTAACCATGCAGCAGGACAGCTGCAGCTCTCTAATATATCACTAATGTGTGTGTGTGAGAGAGAGAGAGAGTGTGTGAGGGAGCGAGACAGAGAAAGAAACAACAAGCACACATCGAGGTCAGCACACAACTGCAACGAACTGCAACTCAGTAAACAAAAAAACAAACAAATTAGAGACGGAAGAAGAGCACCTGCTTATCTTTCACTACTCTAGTGATGAGAGAAAGAGAGAGCGAGAGAGTAGAAGCAGCAGTCTCCTGAGTTTTAGAACAGAAGAGAGATAAAAAGTGAAATACTGAGAAACAAACGAGAGAGAGGGGGGGGGGAGATAAAGAGAGTTGTAGGATGAGTGGGAGGAAGGGAGGGGGAGTCAGAAAGAGATAAAATAAGAGGGGAAAGAGGTTATAATGCAGGTTGGGCTGTACAGTACAGTGCAGTATATGACCTCACACAGGACTGGACAGGATTAATTCAATCAGAACATAAGCACAGACCCCAGACCGGCCCTTAAACAGCAATGGTAAGTACAGGCCACTGTTTTCTCTCCAGGGAGGACGGACAGAAGGCAGTCCAGCAGATAAAGGATTAAAGTTGTGCCGTAGTGTTGGATAGAAACTGGATTTAAAGCAACACTATGTAGCATGTTTACCGTAAAATAACAGAAATCTTTTTGATGCAATAGAGGGACGGTGTCTGTCATTGCCACTCCAGGCCAGAACGCTGCTACTGCACTATGTAACTTTGGTGGAACTGCGCAACGCTGAGTAACCAGAGTTAAAAAAGCTTACTGTACTTTACTCTACTTTACATGCTCCCTTCACTTCAGATGTTGGTTCAGTATCTCACAGCTTGTCAACAAAATGTATGTGCACAGCTGTCTGTGAGGGGGAGCTCATAGCACAGTTTGTATTTACATCCACTTTCATCCACTGTTTGTTCTAAAATCAAAAGGTATTAAAACAGTTCATCCTGATTTTGTTGGCGTAACCATATCTACTGAGCAGGGAAGGCTTTCTTCTAGATTTTGGAGCCTTACTGTGAGGATTTGATTACATTCAATGACAAGCATTAGTGAGGATGTTAGTCAGGATGTTGGATTGTGGCAGAGAACACAGTTCCACTGCTCCACAGGTCACTGCTGGAGGGGCTTTATACCCCTCTTGCCCACGCCTGGCATTAGGCATGGTGCCAGTAGATTCATGTTTTATCTTTTCCAGGTTCTATCTTTACTATTCTATTGGCAATACTTCTCTACAGGGACTAGACAAGCTGTGTATATGTGCATTTGCACATCTGTGTCAGCAATGGGTGTAACAACGTAGCTGAATGCATTCATTAGAAGAGGTGTTCATAAACATTTGGACATGGAGTATAGACAGCAAGTAGAGTGCAAGAGGTCTCAGTGTGTATGTTTGCGAGTGTTTTATTAGTGTGCGTGAGAAGCATGTGTGTGTTCTTTCACCCTAAACAGCCTCCCATAGGAGCACATTATCACACAACCTCAGACTGGAGTTATAACCTGGAGTTATAAGCTGGAGATAACACACACACACTAAATGCTAAATGACTGCACACTGTACACAAATACACATGCTCCCACACTCCCACAGACACACAAGTGAGGTGTGAGGAAGCCTACTGGAGGTATTCAGACCTAGTCCAGACTCAGGCCGGTTTAATGAGCCATACAGGCTCTGCCTTCTATAGAACATATACGGCTCCACAACAGCGCAGACGCCAAACATCAGCCAGCTGCAGAATGGAACTATTGTCCTTGTGTGGAACCAAACACCTCACTCTCTCCAGACTTATCTCCATCCAAAGCAAGGAGATGGAAATATTGCACCTTGTTTGTGAGTGCAGCTAAAAAGTGGCCATAAAAGCCTTTTTCATGGAGCACTTGAAGGGGCTTGCGGCTTGGGCTTGGGGGGCAGCACACCTCTTTTTGTGCAGCAGGGGGCTTTGAACAACATCGCTCTTGTGTTCTTGTGTTCAATGGCCACATTCACACTGACCACAGAGCCCAGTGTAAACCATTACGGAACACACACTCACCCAAGCACGATAGCTGAGTGGGTTTGGGCTGCACTGGTGGGGGTCTGGGCAGGAGGCATGGGATGGGGACAGAGATAAGAGGTGTGTGTAAAAGCCTGTTTCCAGCCATGTTTGCCAGGGAGGTCAGGGATCGTGTTTGTTTGTGAGAGCGGTCACCCCCATCCATCGCAGTATTCACACACACACTTATCGTGCACACACACATATATATACATATATTGATGGCAGAGTTCATTGTAGTGGTGTGTGTGTGTGTGTGTGTTTGTGAGGGGTGGTGTCATTAATCTAAAGCTATTTCACAATAAGCCCAGTCAGGAACAAGATTCGGCCTTCAAATAACTTCTCAACTGAAAGACAGAACATAACAGAACCGCTTTATCTGGAGCTCCAGCTCTGAAGCACCGCAGTCTACAGTGCAGAGAGCCGAGCGCTAATAGGCACCCACACAAAGAGGGAGGTCACATTTAAGGAACTTTTGTTTCAGTGATCTCAAATGATGATCCATCAAACTGTCAAGGTTTTAGGCTTTTTTGTTGAAAGCACTCCAACAAAAAGGCTCGCAGAGAAGGTCTTTATCTTCAAGTGTCTCCAGCGATGAGGCATTAGCGCTCTATGTACTAAAACCTCAGACCAGTCAATTCAAGTGGAAAAGTAGCTATTATACATTCATTAGAGCAGGGGCGCCACTGGGAACTGGAATTTCCTGCACTTACACCTTGTCACTAACATTCTGCTGGCTGAGCATGGAGACGAGAGCCACGGCCTAATTGAATTTCTACAAGCCTAAAACAATTAGGAGGAGTTTAGGAGGAATGTGGGAATTATGTTTCAGAAGCAGGCGTCGTTGTTGTTTGGTGCTGTCTTGCATTCTTTTTCTCAGAATGTAGAAAGGAAATCACACAAATGCTAAGAACAGGAAGCCAGCTGAAGACATTCAAAACAGCATTTTAACATGCAGACTAAAAAAAACTACCAACAAAACAGCTGCTGGTCTTCTGACATGTCACGCTAGTGGGGGTTTCCCAGATCATTTTTGGTTAGTAGAATCCCATTTTCTCATGTTCGAATACTGAGCCATGTCACTTCCCCATCAGCAGCCAGAGTCCAAAAGAGCACAATTGGCAGAGCTCTCCAGGTGGGTAGATGGCACTCTCTCATCTCATCCCTGTTTAGCAATGTTGGCTGGCACAGGCGTATGTTAGCTGGTGTGGTGGAGCTAGGGACTCTAAACGTGTCGGCTGCCTGGTGATGCTGCTTTACTGTTTGAAAATATGCGGTGGCCGAGTCACATGTATCATTCAATGCTTCAGTGTAGGGAGCTTTACTAGTTCTAGGGGGAGTTACGAACAAATGGGTTTACTGGCAATACCAGATTGGGAGAAAAAGGCAAAAAATGTTTTAAAAATAAAATGTTCAATCTGCCAAGTTTTCTGGACATTTTTATTTAATTTTGTTTTTTTTTTAGGGCCTTTCCAATTTAGTAGAGAGATTTCAAAAATTAATGGAGGTTCAGCATTTAAACTTTTACATAATCAGTGTAAAATCTATATATAAACGTATATTTAATTCTACGTTTAAAGAAATGTTTAATTAAAATTTAGGAAAACACTCACGTTTATTAAATATATGTGTGTTTTTCCATTTTTAGTATTGGTACGTTTCTATAGTGTTAGTGTTTGTTTAACTGGGAACACTGTCAGAAGCATTTTAATATTTTAATAATGATGTAATGCAAGTGAAAGAATACAGGAAGATGCATAACTGGGGTTACGCATAGAGACCTTTCCTTTCCTTATACTCTATACACTCAGTACATTGCAAGCTCTGACAGGTAGACAACTTATATTGCTGTGGCCATTTATGGTCACAACACTTCCATTATCATCGTTGTTACACATTTGGCTCTTTGCAGTGAAACAATACACATGACAAAACCTACACCTAACAGTTAAGGTTACACACAACCTTCCCTTCACCCATAATCTAATAACCCATAATCACCCACATCATCGCAACTTGGTCATCAAATCCAGTGGCTGGTGTATAAATCCAGAAGGTTTGGAAGCTGAACAGTCGATGATGTGCTGGGCTGTCTCCTGTACCAGGTGGTGATACAGCCAGTCAGATAGCTTTCCACAGTGCAGCTGTAGAACGTCCTGAGGATGCAAGGATTCTTATAAAGCTTCTAAGGTAAATGAGGTAGAAGAGGCGCTGTTGTGCCTTCTTTGCCACTGGTGTGGTTTGGTCTGTCCATGATGCATATATATACACACACATCACTGAGGAACTTCAAGCTGCTGACCCTCTCCCCAGTGATCCCATTGATTGAGATGGGGGTGTGCACTCTCTCCCGCTTCCTGAGGTCCACTATCAGCTCCTTGGTCTTGCTGAAATGTAGAGAGAGGTTATTTTCCTGGTCCCAGTGTGTCAGGAAGTTAACCACCTCTCTGTAGGCTGCCTTGTCGTTGTTGGAGATCAGAACCACGATTGCTGAATTTGATCAGTGAATTCAACTGAACTCAAAAGACATAATTTTATTACATATCCCAAAGATTCTAAACATGTATTTCTCACGTTTTACACCGTTTCCCACAGATAGAAGATTTTCATCAACTGTGTTAGGTTCAAATTCACTCACTGCATCAATTAATCTACTTATTTTGTCAAAACTTTGACTTAGCAAGTCACTAATAATCAGATAACACTTTATTTGCATAAAAAAACACCATACTATAAACACGATATGCTGTCCTGCATCATCATAATTATCCCCCTTAAAATAACAGGGTCATTTCATTAATGGTAACTGTTCTGATAAACAGTGTGTTACAATCTAAAGGCACACCCTAATTAGTGTCATTAGTGTCTGTGACGACAATAACCTGGAATAGTAATATGACACTTATTACAGTGCACGGCATCCTCTATGACATGTTCATGGTAAGGTTATGTCAGACTTACGTAGCTAGTAAAACAAAACCAATGGTTTAAGGAGTTATTACTCCTCAGGAAAGAACAAGATTGTTTAGGTATAGCAGGTCATAACACTGATTTTTGACTGGTGGTTTGAGCTGTGTTCAGAAAGTGTGTGATGTGCAATACCTATTCAATCTTACTGAGTGGATTCTGGACATTTGGGAATTGTAGGACTATAAACTTGTTGAAAGTGTAAATGCTTACAGTTGCAGTTGCAAAGGTTTACATAGACTTACCATAGACATGAAACAGAAAAACCAACACAGGGTTAGAATTACACATACAGCTCAACTAGGATTTGGTGAAATGTCTCTTGAGTGTATGTAAACCTCTGACCACATATGTAGCTGCCCGAGGTTAAAGTACCAAATAGCTATCCTAATGTAGCACAGTCAACAGTGTTTCTTGTGGTTTTAACAGTACACTCTTTAAAAAATGGGTTTCTTTGAGTGAAGCTATAGAAGAACCATTTTAGTTCCATGAAGAAACATGCTTGAGATGTGTGATGAACCTTTATGTTGGTAAAGAAGAACCCATTGGCACCATGCCTAATGACAGGCATGGGGAATGAAGCCCCCCAGCTTTGAGCTCCATCCAGTATTTTTGAGATAATTTGGGGATGAGGTGGGGTGGTGATTATCCAACATTCCTACCTCACTGAGGCTCTTGTTGGAGAATACAATCATATCCTTACAGCAATGCTATCAAATGTAGTAGAGAACCTTTCTGTAGAAAGACTGAGACTGTAACTCCAACAAAAGAGGGATACACTCTTTAATACCTTTGATTTTGGACTTTAAATGAACATTAAATGAGCAGGTGTCCCAATACTTACTATATAGACTATATAGTGTGTGTGTAAAAAGTCTCCCTGTTGAAAGTAAATAAATAAGAAAGCTGCACTTGAGGTATAGCTTCTTTAACCTCTTTTGTAACAGCTAATGATTATTGTCATCATACATTAATCTGCTGATAATTTTCTCCAATAACTAACTGATTGTTTGGTTTTAAAACTTTGGTTGGTGGGATCCTTTGTTTGGTTGCATTGTTTAAACCCAATACAGGTATTAAGCAAAGTTACACATTATGGTCAGTTTACATACAATGGTATTTCTAAAACTGGAATGCTGGTGCAAACCTAGGCTAGACATGTGTTCACAAAACGATATAGATTTTTAATTTTAAAACAATCAATATGTTAAAAACTCTCTACTCTACTATCCGTTAATGAGCACAAACAATGGCAGCCCATGGTAATGTCAAAAATAAGACAAGCTTCTCACGAGCGTTAAACAGCTTACAGTAAATCCAGTATTCCCTTCATTATGATAATCTCCTCCCAGTATTTTACATTCTGAGAGGGATACTCCTATAAATAAATATACAGCGACACAAAAGCACTGAATCCCACCGACTGCTCCTTTTAGTCTTCTTATTGGCTCTAAAAGGGGTTTAAGCAGAAGATAAACTGGACTGTGCATGTATGATTGTGCTGTTATTGGACTGGGAGAGGTTGTGTATCAGACTACAGGACTTTACTTTGCACTGAGCTGCTTCAGAAAGAGGAAACATTGTGGTCTCTTCAAATCTCCCCACCTGAAAGCAGGAACAGCAGTAAATGTGTTTGGAACCACCTGGTGACACGCAGCCTCTGATTGGAAACCAGAAGGGGTGTGAGAGCTATATCTCTCCTCCTAACACTCAGGACACAGGAGCTGCTGAACATCATGCGACAGGTAAATCGAGTGCAGAAAGGGATGGAAAAGAAAGATTAGACTGATCAGTGGAAAGCGCTGTCCTTAGAAATGTCATGAGTTCAGTATTTCATCACGCAAGAGTGAGATTAGCCTGATAACCACCCCTCTCCCACCCCTCACTCTCTCTCTCAAACTGGGTGGCTTATTAAAATGAACATCAATCTGGGGCTGAGTTTCAAGGCACTGATTGCTATTCATTGTCCGTTGCCATGGTGACCTGTGGCCGACCTGGGAGCGAGCCACAGTAAACCCAGACTGTCCTTCAGCGATTAACACTGAACACACACGCGAAAATCAGCACGAGCCCCATCGGCTCGCCCTCTTGCTCCGCGTGCTTTAGCCGACCTCTTCATTACTGAGGCGAGGATGCGGCTGATATTTGTAAAGGTCTTTTCAGCCACCTCTTCCCCTCCTGGATTAGATTAGCAGTAATTAGCTTATGTAGACTGGCGTGTGGCTGCATGTAGAGGTCTGAATGAGGGAAGAGAAAGTCGAGAAGAAGGAGGTAGATTATTGGATAACAGAAAGTCTCATCTGCACTGCAAGGTCAACACCAGACACTTCTGTCCAGTGCTCGGCATCCTACAAAAAGCATTATGTCCGAAAGTATCTAGACATCTGTTCTACTTCAGCTAATTAAGGTGCAGCCATAGTGTGCACACATACAGCTTGTATGATCTTCACAGAGCAGCACTGACATTACAGTGAGATGCTCTTCAACAGCCATGGTCACTATTGCCCAATGCCAAGAGTTGGCTAGAGGGGTATAAAAGCCCCCAGCATTGGCTTGTGGTGCAAGGCCATCTTCTCCAAGATCCAGAACAAATGATCCACCATCAGCATGTGACCTCACTAATGCTCTTGTTTCACTAATGCTCTTGTCACAGCAATGGTGCAACATCTGGGGTCAAGTCCTTCCTTTTCCTGCAACAAATAAGGACAAGCTTCCTTATATCCTTGATTTCAGAAAGAAAAAAAGAAATCTCTGATTAAGCTGTCTGTTGATTCCATGATCATCTGTGGCTGGGGTCCCAGACAGCACAACTGGCCCGGCTTTCCCTGGATAGGGAGGATGACCCCCTGTCCTTCCATCACACAGAACACAGCTGACAGTTAGCGCTCAGCTGTCCAGTGAAAGCACGTTCTAACCTTCTACCGGTCAGCACTGGTGGTGTTCTCTGGTCTTCGTAATACAAAGTACTGGGTGGGAATTGGAAAGTAGTAAGACGTAAGACATTTGCATCATTTTACCCCTCGTTTGTTCGTGCCTGGTAGGTGTACAAAGCTGTAGCATGTCCCATTTCTTTAAATGTCCCCAATAAGCGTGTTCATGAGTGCCCCCTATGAGCACTTTGTGAGCTCCTTTCGTGAGTCCTCATCAGAAGGATGAAGGCAATGGGCAGTGGTGGCTCAGCGGTTAGAGCTCTGGGCTACTGATGACAGATTTGGGGGTTCCTTCACCCTCTCTGTTCCCCAAGTGCTGGAGTTGGCTGCCCACCGCTCTGGGTGTGTGTACAGTGCAGTGACAAATACTTGCCTTTGCCAATTACCCACCCTCTACTTCAATCTAGTGACATTCCTCCAATTAACCAACTGGAGAAGCCAAATTAGAGAAAAGGGAAGGGTAAGTGTGAGTGAAATCTGTCACCTTTTTCTTCATCAGCATTGAAATCATTTGTGGGTCACGTATCTGACAATTCTAAAGTCAGGAGGAAAGGTACTATTGAAGTTGCAGTAGTGGAATTAACTTTTCATTATCCTCAACATGATTCTCTGCCTCCGACCACTTATCCATTTTAGCAGCAGCACAGCGGAAATAACACCAACTGTTAAACCCAGCGTCATGGCAACTGTGGTATTTGGCGTTTAAGCAGCAGTGTCATACACAGGTGAAGGGATGTGACAGTACAGATGAAGTCACCATCATAAAATTAAATGAGGACATATAACCTGTTGGCTAAAAACTAAGTAAATGGTAGATTCATGTCCTCACAAATATTCTTGAGTAATAATAAAGTATTTAGAAATGAACACAGAAAAACACAAAATCATCAAATTCAGTCTTAAGTAAAGTAGCCAGCTACGTGAATACTGCTACAGATCAACGTCTCTACTGAACATTCCCACGGTTGCCCTCTCTGTGGCTCTACTCTACAGGTATCAGATTTATAGGTCTGGGATTGAAATCCAGGGTTTTCAATTGAGGTTTGAGTTTCTTGTTCTTTCTCCAGTGGTGAGTGTGATGGGAGTTGATGAAGAGAGGGTGGTGTGAAGGGTGATTGCCTTACCACACTTCCTCCAGTGTCGGCACAGCTGCGGTTTAGCACCACCGCTAAGACCTCTGGCCTCTCCCAGCTTGCCATTGGCCTGGCCTGTTATTCCTGGCTGCTCAGCGGAGCGGCTCGGACAGTGGTGCTAATGGCCCAGCAGGGCCGTGAACTGCTCCGAACGGGTCCCGGGCCAGTGCCTTTTATTGCCTCCTACACTCATCACCTGTGGAGGGTCCAGGGAGGAAGGTAAATAAGGGGCCAGAACGGGACAAAACTGGCCATTCTATAACTAACCTTCTAACAGCATTAGAACTGATGGAGAAATTGTTGTAAAAGCAGTGAGCGCCACGTTTGGAGCCAACGCTTCAGTTAATACCAGTGTGGCTGAACATGCTATTTGGCTTCCACACACGGCTCCAGGGCTTCTTCTGTGACGTGGCTGTCCTCTCCTACTTTCTCGCATCACGTCGAGCTTCCTGCCTTAATGTTCCATTTCTCCTGCAGGGCAGCAAAGACAGGCTCCATTAGGAAATTCAACTTTGTCAAGTGAAGTGTGCCTCTTCTAACTCTTCCCTGGTGACTCACACACACAGGGCAGAGTGATTTGTGTGTGTGTTTGAGGCCATGACTGGACTAAAAGATAAGACATGAGAGGGCGAGAGAGAGAGAGAGAGAGAGGGCGAGAGAGAGAGAGAGAGAGAGAGAGAGAGAGAGAGAGAGATTCAACTGCTGACTACAGGGGTAAACAGTGTCACTGTGGCCCAGTTCAGAGGAGGAAGGGAGAACCTTTAACATACACACACACACACACACACACACACACACACACACACACACACACACACGTATGTATAATTTTCTCTTTCTTCCTCCAGAGCTTGAGAATTCTCTTATGTTTCCTGGTCAGTGTGCAGGACTGGGTGGGACAGGGCCGAGGGCAGTCTGGCAGGACAGCAGTGAGCAATATAATATTTACGCATATTTTTATAGTATCTCCAGTCCTAAACTACCAAGAGTTTAAATAAATGAAAAAACAATAAAATAAATTTAGATATAAAATAAACAGTAAAAATTACTGTTGCATGCAGACCTTTGGGCTTGTTCCCATTACATGTTTTGTTTATTTTCTTAATATAAACAAGTTCACATTCTCTTCTGAGACAGATCTGCATAATTACGCACAATTAATTCACAGTTAATTAATCACTGTTTAATACTGCTTAATTTAACATACAGGGTAGAAAAAAAATGATAAAGTGGCTTATACAAAGAGTTATGGCACATTTTATCTGATCAATAACTGATATATAACAGTCAGTCAGTGCGATTACACACAGAATAAGAATAGTCCTAGCTAGTTTCATCGTGACTACATTCATGATTTGAGCATTTCACCAGTCTGACATCTGCCTTTTGCTATGCTGTCTGGTCAGCTTTCTTACCATTAGACTCTCATCATGTTTGAGAAAGATGGGTAACAATAATGCAAATGTTCTGATTCAATTTGTATGGATTCTGGCCTCAAGATTTAGATTTGGGGAGTTAAGAAATTGCACTGTAAACTGGTTTCATTCAAGTGGTTCAGAGGCCAAACATGAACACCATGGGTTAACCCCAATTTTTAAATTACCTACTTTTTAACACACATGATAAAAAATAGCATATTTGGGCCGTCATGCAAAATGAACATTTTACAGGGGAAGGAGAAAACCTTTTTAATGGAAGTCAATGTAAAATTGTATTCATTCCAGGTCATTCTGGAGCATTTCAATTGGTCCATTTATCACGAAGCTCGACACAATGCAAAGAACAGCAGCCAGATTTTAATTATGTCAAAAACTGGCGATACAAGCTATTTGCCCGACACCAACAATATGCAATTCAATTAATTTACTAAGCAAGAATTTTACTCATCCAAAGCGCATCTTCATTTTTGTTCCAATAGCAAAATAAATTTTATTAGAATTCTTCTTCAATTAGAAACTTCCAAAGATAATACTTGGAGATGACAGCACAGACCTTTACTTCTGGAACTGCAGTCTGTTTAAAAGATTAGATGAGCTGTAGACCTGAGCTGAGAAAATAACTAGGAAATAGTTAATGAAACACTACAGTAAGAAACACTACAGCAGACTGCAAGAAAAGTCTGTTACACTGGAGGTTATAACCAGGACACGCATTGAACTAACAACAGTGTGGTGAAAACTACAAGAGCAAAACCAAACAAAGTTGTAGAGGGATGTAATTTAATGCACAATGATGTATGAAGATCTACGATGAACAATTGTGTAACTCCAATTAAAAGCAATTACGGACAAAGCATTTAGGTGAAAAAAGTGCCCGACAAAAGAAAACACAGACAAGAGGGAAACCTAACTGCGAAATTGGAGTGGACGGAGAAAAGTCTGAGGTGAGAGTAAAATAATAAACATGACCCCGCTGTTTATTTTTACTTTAGGCTTCAATTAAGTCTAATTGCGTTTTTAATGAGGGTGACATTTTTCAGTCATAATGAGGGTGTGAGGGGTGACCGTGTCAGGCACAGGAAGTCTCAGAGTGTGTTTGTTGTGCGGACTCCATTCATCTCGACCTACAGAAGGAACCCAACACTCTACACCAATGTTTGTTTAAAAATCTCAATCTGGAATGTTCCAAGGGCTCCGGTAATGGCTTCCCAAGTAACCGTATACCTAGAAACAGCAATTGCTGGAATGTCAAGGCATTTAGAAAGAGATGGAGAAGAAGATCGAGCCAGCAAGAGAGTCTAAACGAACAAGAGAGAGAGAGGCTGAGGGTTTAAGCAAAGGCCAGGGGCCTGCAAAGGCTGTGGTGTTGAGGCGTTGGGAACTGAAACTGATCTAGTGTTGCAAAGACACTCGAAGCGGACTTCCGAGAGTATTTCTGGCAGGTGTAACACATGAAATGGGCCATCTGTGGGGAAAAAAACAAACAAAAAAAAAAAGCAGCACCAACCAAACCACTGCCAAGACCTGCTAATGAGACTGTGCTAAAGAGAAGTAAACTTGCAGCAGCTAGGGGGTGGAGGGTAGTGTCCTATTTAATTGGGGTCTTGCAGTGATGTCTCCGTCCTCATTGAGCCCAGCGAAACACTTCGCGAAGCCTTCACTTGTACAAACACATAGGTAATGACCAACATCACCGGCCTGATTGCAGAACGGAATGCTTGAGCTACTAGATGAGCCTGATGGACCCAAAAGCATGCTCTGAGCAGCTACCCTGGGCCTTGCAAACACACCCTAGGCGTGTACGAGCACACCCCACTCGCAGTGACAACGCCATATGGCTCCTCTCTGGGGATCAGTGCTAAGCTGTGTAGCATGACAGTCCACTCAGACCTGCTAACTGAGACATACATGCACGCAGCAGGAGAGCTGATCAACCTGCAAGAGTCTGCGTGCATTGGTGGCAGGGGAGGGTGGGTTAGGGGGGTAGAGAGAGAGAGAGAGAGAGAGAGAGAGAGAGAGAGAGAGAGAGAGAGAGAGAGGGGACCACACGCTTGTTGTGCTGGGCGTCATGTTGTTTACATTCTCCAGGACACAGAGCTGGTGTGTTCTCTCCACTTATCTCTCGCCCAGACACTCCGTCCCAGTGGTGAGTCAACAACAAGGATGACAAGCTCCACACACACGGACCCCAAGAGCAGAAGCCCCAGAATGTTTGACTTTGGCTGTCCATTTGTTTAAAACAGTCTGTCCCACCTCTCGGAACGCCGGCAGGGTGTTCATTTCCCTTGAAAGGATTGGAGAGCAAAAATGAATTCTCAAACACACTCAGGCAAATGGAATAATCCTCTTGAACATCCATTACAGGGGGAAAAAACAATAGCATACTGATGTGTGGATGCACCGAGTGCCAATGGTTCCTCAAACAAATCTCTCTCTGCACTCTATTTTTAGTTTGTTCGGCGGTGAAATGAAGTGGATTTTGGAATAACGCGTCTGTTTGTATTTTATTGAAAGGAACGTCGTGAGGAGTGCCAGGTCATAAACACCATTGTGTGCACGGGGCACGTGAAGTTCTGCATGGAAGTTCATTTCTGCTCCAGATCAGAACTCTTGTGAACAGTTAAACATTCTCAGACTGTCGACTGATCCTAAGACAATAGCGCTGTACAGTAGCGATAGTGTACACTGACCCTGCAGGGCAGTTGGCCTGCGAGACCCTCAGCCATCTGAGGCTCAGTCAACAGGTGCGAGATGCAGAGCTGTTATCTCCAGTAAACTCTCAAAGTCTTCCAGTAAACATGGCAAACAGGAGAAGTCTTCAAACTCCAGGCTTTTATCCTCTTGGATCCCCTTTCAAGCGTGGTGTTCCAGTGCGATCTGAGCACGCAAGAGAGAGAGCATTCCTGGCCTTCACATTGGCCAGTCCGAGGCCTAACCCATGCTTGCAGTGGCCGTGAGGTTTCCATGGTGACTGCTGGTTGAAAGATGGTGACTGGCACTGCCTGCCACTGCCTGCCGTCCATGTGACTCGCTCGCTGTCTTATCCAAAAAGGCAGGAGTGGATGTAGAGGAAAGAAGAGCAATAACTCACTGCTTTCCAGCTGGAAAGGGGGATTTGAATTTACACTCTGTTAACAAGCAGGATAACTCTCCACAACAGAGAGGATTAATGTGGAGTGTGTGACAGAGTGATGAGTGGCAGCGCGCACATCGAGCATGCATCCTCACCATGGCAGTCGTTAACGAAGCTTCTCCTTCTCTTTCGCTCGCCTCCTCTTTCCCGCTCTCAACCTTGCCTCTTCGTCTGAGCGGTGGAACCTCTTTGAGTTGTGGTAGAGAGGGTAAAAGCGTGGAATTCAGGTTTTTTGGGGGGGAAATCATCATGTCCCCATTTCATTATTTATTTCCATTATCGTGTTTCGCCACAAAACAACACATGTTGGTAATCTAGGCCCTAAATTATTCGTGGTGGAAAATCCCTTTTCTGCGTTTTTCCCCTCACTCAAATGACTGTGCGGAGAATGAAAGTGATCTGCCAGTTGTGCAAATTGCAAGTTCTCGCGCAGTTCTGACGCTCAGTATCTGTGAAGAGCAGATCCAAATGGCTTTGCCTTTCCAAATCACTCCGCTTGGACACTTCAGTGGGTTTGGATTAGGCTGCAACTTCCCCCTAATCCAAAACCATTTTAAACGCTACCACATGTCTGCGTAGGCCGCTTGCATAGTCACCAGTGGCCGAAGAGAATGCTCTCTCCCTTGCTGCAAATGAGCGCTTTCTCGTCAGGAACGCTGTGATGCCTGCTGGATGAAACAAGACACTGTGCTCCCTAGACAGCAGCTGCAAAAACAATACACAATTAAGGCTGTGGTTAGGATGCAGTGCAGTACAGTACAGCAGCTACAGTCCAGTTCAGGGCATAACAGCCTAGACACCAGGCACAGTAAGAGCAGATGCAGTGCAACCTCTGGGATCCGCAGGTAACGGACGAGGATAGTGATTCTGCCCACTATCCTCATAACTGCGGTACTGCAATACACCTGCAACGGACAAGGTCTAATTACTGCTAAACATACAAAAAAGGAAAAGCACAGTTAATAATCCCATTCCACATTCAAAAGATATTTGGGGGAAAAAAAAAAAAAAAAAAAAAAAAAAACCTTAAATGAGTGAGTCCTCCTTCAGCATTTGAAATGCATGAAGCTGCCCTGCTTGCCAGCCTCATTATCCTGCTCTTGCAAAGAGCTTGGAACTATTTGGACCACTTTCCTCCAAACTCAATTCCAGAAAAACAGTCGGATTATCAACACTACAATCAGAGGGAGAAAAAGGGGTGGGGGTGAGGAAAAGAAGCAAGAGAATGAGCGAGGCAGGAGCAAACCAGGGTCGATCTGGCTTGATTTCTAAATACAAGTCAATTTGTTCCCGTTCCTTCACATTTGAGGAGAACAGAGAAATGTACCGGCGAGACTTTCGAGCAATCAGCTTTGCGCAACAAATTGATCCCGTCACAAATAACACTGTTTGATGATGAGGGTGAAACGTGATGAAAGCGAGCTCGGCTCGGGTGCAGACATTGACACTCTGAGGCTGTACACACATTACAGCGCTATAGTATTTTTCGCCTCTGATCTCCTAACTGTGGAAGGTGCCCGATAACACAGCTTGTACGAAATGAAATCTTGAACCCTCAGCGAGGCCGTTACTTGGGTTTGGCTTTGACCAAGACTCCGGGGATCCCCAAGATGAACCTGCATCATGGGACCCTTGGCATCCGGCCTCACACACAGGAAGTAAAGAAGCACAGCGGTCCCAGGAATGTGGGGCAGCCTCAGGAGACAAAGAGCAGCCTGTGCGCTCCCAATCGCATGCTAGGAAAACCTCAAACCACAGCTCCCTATCTCTCCACACTGTAAGCTCGGGTCATGAGGGGAAGGAGCGGACACATATTGAGAAGGGAAGCAGCTGCTGCGCTGTTTCCAGGCATCATTAGACTGATACGGGGACAGGAAATGGAATTTATACTGCCCAGATGCAACTGCACTTTAATAGGGCAAAGCCTGCTATCTTAATACACACTACTGCCAGTGACCTTCACAAGGTATAAATCTGCAAGGCTGAGGGTCGGGGAGTTGCTCCGGCTGCTGTCAGCACTAGTTCACACTCCTGCAAGCTTGACATTGGCGCGCTACGGGGCCAGCAGCGTGACCAGACTTCCTCCAAAACTCCCATGCCACCAGGGACTCCTTCAGGAACAGGGACGGAGAGAGACGGAACACAGGGGAGAAGAGAGAAGGAAAGTGACTCAATCCATCACCCGATTCATATCACTTACTCTTCTGGGATGCCAGCACTCCTGCACACTGTTACTTAAACAATTAGTGGTACACATGCAGTATTACTTACGCATTACAGAGGTTAACTGTGGCTACTGTAAAACTGCAGGACTGGCAGGGTAATCCGTGAGCTGTGGAAAGAGAATGTGTGTTTTTTTGCGCTGGTGTTAAGCCCTAAAGCTCCGACAGAGGCCCGGGAGGAAACAGCTCGAGATGTTTCCGTCACACCCTTCATAAATCAGCACTGCGACTCTCGTTCACACACTCGCACGCTCAATCACGTCCAATCCAAAGTACATTTCCACTGACACTGACAGGAGTCTAACAGCTCTCTGTGGGACATCTCCCCTCCAAAGGCGGTTCAGGAGGAACGTTCCAGATAACACACTTAGCCCATAAAAAAAAAAAAAAAAGATACAAATCCTCTAACTTGGGCCTGAACATTTCGGATATTTAGAAGTTCCAAAGTTGTGTAACAGAGTTATATATATATATAGGTGTATAGTTTTATTAGCAGAGCTCAGATGTGTAATAAACCTGCATTGTTTTTGGCATCCAATCGAATTTGAACTACATTAATGGTTCGTATTACTGGAATTAAGGCTTAAGGCAGCGAGGCGAGAAAACGCAGTAATGTATCCACCACATAAAACTGGCATATTCAGCATAGACAGTATGTGCCTCACAGAAAATACAAGAACCTTAAATGTCCTTTCCTGCTGACAACCATGATGGTGTGTGAGCAGCTACATCAAAAGGAAAAGTGTAATTACTCTGGCCTTGGTTCCTAATTAAAACTTTGCCTAATAATAACTTACAATAATTACACACCACGAATGGATTCTGGGAGTGCTGGAAAATGAAGCAATTACACCGGTTCTCTTTCAGTATGAATGAAAAAGCTCTGCCCCGCCGCCCCTCCTCCAGAAAAACATACTGCAACAACAATAAAACGCGAGAAACAAATAAGGAAAGGAAAAAGACTTTCATTATGGCTTATAAACAAACCTACAGCTGGGTGAAGAAGGGTCCCAAATCAAATCTACAGAATTGGCCCCATCACTACTATTGTCTCCTCCTGTATAGAGCCTTCTGTGCAGACCCGGATAAATGAGGTTATCAGGTCTGACGTTCCAGTAATCTGCAGTTAATGCACTGACTGTAGTTGTTTCGTCTTTTGCGGAGCCTGTGTTGCACCCAAACGTGTACAATCGAAACTAGGATGAAGCGATACGGAAACGCTGTCAGGCACACCCAAGGAGGGCGTGCATTGTATGCATCATACACTCGTTCACTCTCCACCCAGAGCTTTTCTTTCCTTTTTTCCCCTCTACTTCAATGTTTTCCGGGCCAGAGTGCTGAGCCGCTAATTAAACAGTAGCAGATAACATGCTTCGCGCCCTTAGTAATTATCACAATGCAACTCTTAATTCTCCAATCAGCCAAGTTTCATCAGAAATTTAAAAATTGGCCCGTAATCATAGATGCATATCTCTCCATCTTAATTGATAATTATGGGGATGTTAATTTGCCCCTATCTATTATTACAGAGGTATAATTTCTTTTTCTTTTTTTCTTTCTTTCTTTCTTTCTTTCTAGGGTTTCGAACGATGAAATTGTGTTGAAAACGCTCTAGTCTAGTATCCCCACCTCTGGTGCTTACTACTAAAAAACACTAAAACACTAAAAAACGTGGCAAAAACACTTCAAGGAAGACAATCACAGCACATATTTTTCAATTGCATATTTAATAAAGAGGTGTTATAAAAGAGGTTAATAAAAAAAGGGCTGTGTTCAGTATTAATGGTTCATGCTGAGACCAGCAACATCAGCTTATTTTCCATATCAGACGCCTTTTAATACCTAACTACGGAGATTAAAATGATACGTATTAACTACAGGGCAAGCAGAATCTGATTTATCTATCTGGTCTCTGAATGTAGAGATTGTCATTTATACATTCAAAGTGTGCAGCTAATACAAGAGTACAGCAAACACTGAAGGAGCATGACATCACATACATTTACATATATATTTGGAAGAAAACCGACAACAAAAAGCTACCACCCGGTGAAGAGGAGATCTTCCTCTCATCCTGTGGCAAAGGTTTTGTGGATCCTCCTTTCCCTTTCCTGACCAAAAAAGAAAACAAAAAACAACAGCTCTTCTTTTATCTTCCCCTGTTTGTCAGACTTCACTTAAACAAAGAAAGAAAAGGTCTGTGTTCACAGAGAGCGGCGTACCTTCACTTGCAAAATTTCAAACTGCTCATTCAAGTGTCAGTGTTCCTAAACGTTATATATGTGTAATGTGAATATGTATAAATGCAATTATCATAAGTTAGTGCTTGCAAAGAGGCTGTATAACAAGAACATGCAATGATTTAAAGGGTAAAGGCTGAGGGACACACAAACTATAGTGTTTTTTTTTCACGCTTAGGACGGCAGGTATGCGCTGAAGGACTGTACTGCATATGGTGTGCTTAAACAGAGCTATAACAGCACAACAGTCTAAACGGTGTGCGTTCCACGGCTCTCCCTGACCGCTGCATAGAGGCTGTGCTGCGTTCTTTAGCGTGAGCCAAAGAAATCGGAAGTCTTTCTGGAATGGCTTTAAATCCTGTCCGTCATCTGGACAGGCGTCCAAGCCGCAACTCCCTTAGGCACGGCATCCTCACACGACACCATGGGAGAAAAAGACCGTCATTAATCTACAGTCTTGCTTGGCTTTGAAGTTGACACATGTAAGTTCATACACACATACACTCCACCATTGTGGTGGAGCCACAGATTTGGAGAAGCTTTCGGCCCTTCGGGGCCAGCAGGGGTGAGAGGAGGTCAGGACTGCAGCTCCGTTTGACATTCTCTTGGCAGAGCAGTCAGGAATGCAAAGTCAACACTCTGAGACGTGACCTTGGGCAGCGCTGCAAGTTACCGAGGAAGAGACCCAGCAAAAACAGACATCTGAGTACATAAACTGTCCATGAAAACTGTCCAGGTGACGGACAAGCTGCAGCGTGACTGAACCACACAACGAGGAGTTGTGCCTAAACAGCTGCCGTCATGGCGTTCTTCTGTCTGGGGTCAGAGGGTCTTCCTTCCGTGTAGGCGAAGCGCTCTGGGCTGGTGTTCCGGAAGCCTCCGCGGTTCATGGTGTCGTAACGGGGAGCTCGAAGGGGCACAGGGGGAGAGGGGGGCACGTCTTGCCGCAGGGGTCCTCTCTGTGGAGGAGGTGGGTGGTAGAACGCTGGGTCACCTGGCCGAGGGTCCAGCGGACGAGGGTAGTTGGGATGATGGTAGGCCGGCTGTGGGCCGGGGTAGTGGGCAGGGTCCCTGTGTCCGGTCCAGGGCTGCCCTGGATATTCCTCAGACTCCACTGGTCCCCTTCTGCAAGACACACGAGACAGAGAGGACACAAAGTTAGTGGTGAAAGAGGTGGCAAAGGAGTTTGGGGAAAGGAGGAAATGATTCTTCACCAGAAAAGTGGGTCAATTTCTTCCTCTCAGCGTATGAGCAAGTCACTTAGTTTAGGTTGAGAGCCTGAGAGCCACTAGCTCCCTACTCCTGAGCCAATAGGGGAGTTAATAGAGGCTTAAGAAAGGAGGGGCTGAGCTGTGCTAGACACCGCAATGGCTGAGCAGGAGGAGAGCCCAAATACTGCAGGGATATGGAGCCTGAGGGAGAGGAGATATGGGAATACAATAATGACCCCTAATCCTAGCAGTGACAACTTGCCCTGAAATACT
This sequence comes from Salminus brasiliensis, assembly GCF_030463535.1. NCBI lineage: Eukaryota > Metazoa > Chordata > Actinopteri > Characiformes > Bryconidae > Salminus > Salminus brasiliensis. The sequence continues at coordinate 12,967,002 of NC_132885.1, read as the reverse complement.
GTGGGATGGAGAGGAGAAGAGGGAGGGAGAGCGAGCATCATGTGAAAGTGAGAGAGTGAGAGACTCACACTAGTCCAAACATGGTACTGTATCTTCATCCTGGGTTGCATAGCAGTCTGAGCTGAGCGCAGCATGATCAGCCAAAGACATGCCCATTTTAACACACTTGCAAGTGTACACACACTCTGCTGGGGACGAGGGAGTGGCGTGTGCTCAGATTCCCTGGAGACAGTGATAACGAGGCATATTTTTGGCCATCTCCAGTTTCTCACAGTGGCTGATGAGGGTGTCATCTTTTCAGTTAGATGAGACAGTGCAGTATAATGCGGCACCCATCACCTTTTATAGCCTGATTCATGTTTTTCCATGTCACACACCACAGCATGCTGGATTCACTGAGCCAGTTTAGGCACTGGAGATGATTATATTTAAAAAGCTGATTATCTGGGCTGTAAGTGTTGATCTGGGCACTAATATTGAAGCAACTGCAAATAACTTCAATGCTATAAAGTTGTGACCTCTCCGGAAGGAAGATCAGTATTACTTGATTTCATCATCCAATACCCGGTTTTGGTAAATCAATGCATCATTAAGTTAAATCAGATGTGCAGCTGGTGGATTTGGACAAAAGTATGAATGAATGAATGAATGAATGAATGAATGAAAGTTACACTTAAACAGTGCCTTTTAAAGTGCAAGGACACTTTACAATTGGCACTGTACACAATCCTTTACACTCAGAACCTACCAACACACACTGGTATGAAAGACAACTCTAAAATTGAACAAAGCTTAAAAAACTCTGTTTTACTGCTTTTAAAACAAACATTCTTTATCTTTTCAATTAGTAATTCTGAACCATTTCTATCAATCCATTCCTTATGAAAATGCACCACTATGTAAAGGACACCTCCATCTCTCTCTAGATCTACATTTTCTATTACATTTGCTGCTGTACTCAGTTTTAGATTTATACTATTCACAAAGTGATCAAGAATCTAGAATCAAGTATACATGTAGAAAATACATTTCAGTCATATTTGGAGTTTACTTTTGCTGTTTGGCAAAATGAGGACCAGAGTTGTGCTATTCAGGCGGTATTAGTTGTACATGGGGAGGTGATAGGAAATCTCAGCATAAATTACTGACATGGGAGTGGCTACTCGATGTATGTGCTGCCATCACCTCTGGTCACCACTGATGAAGTATTACAGGATGATAACCAATCCTATAATCCACTTCTAGTTATAATGAAATTTAGCAGCTACATATTCATAACACGTCCGTAGGCTATAGGCTACGTTTCACAACGACTTAACTAAAACTACTAGAAGTGTCATGCTTCTGTATCCTTTGGCTCACCTTCTGGATTTGAGTGTTGTACATCGTACACCATGTGATGTTTGCCACAGACCCAAAGTATCTGTGCTAATGCCTCTTTGAGCGCCTCCATACATGCCTTTCCACAGAATTCCCCCGAAAATGTACCCACATGTTGATTCGAACAAGTTTAATATAACCTGAGGTTATTTTTATGGCTTGTTTTATAGAAGGTAAAAGGTGCTGGATTACGTACTGATGTGGGAGCACCTTTTAATGAATGGTCCAATAGACATGATCCAAAATAACATTGAATCATTTATTTTTACAGTGACTTACACTGAACGTTAAGAATGTTTTGGATTTCTCCTGTAAATGTACCATTTTGAAGATACAAGGTTGTGCGTGACAATATCAATATGTACAGATCTATCAGGATATACTTAGTAAAGACTTTTAAATTAACTAAATGTGTCACATGATCAGGGGTGGTCAAACCTTTGCATAAAAAAGAGTGAGAGAAGAGAAGTGTTGGTTGTGTGTTCAGCCACTTCTTGTTCTGCTTTCAGCCATCAGCTCTACATATGAAGCTCAGGATCAATATCAGTGCAGATATGTGACATGTCTTAAGGAGCTGGGATCATTCCATTAGACCTTCCAGACTGTGCTCATTCATTTCTTTCCATGTCTGACATATGCCTGTAAACAAGCTTTCCACTCGACTGCTGCTCAAGCTATCAATTAGCTAGCACGTTCTCTATATCACCAGTGCATTCGTGTGTGTGTGTGTGTGTGTGTGTGTGTGTGTGTGTGTGTGTGTGTGTGTGTGTGTGTGTATGTGTATAAAGATCCTGGCTGAGTGTGGAAAGCATTAGACCTAAGAGCCCTTAGTGGTAAGACCACTCTTCCAGTGCAGTTTGCTCCTGCCTCTTCTACCCCTTCTTTGGAGGGGGTGTTCCTACCGCAAGTCAGAGCAGAAGCTCTGCAAGGCAAGAAACCAGGCATTCCAGAAATCATCAGCATGCTCTTAATCTCTCCCCAGTGCTGTTGACCACCCATCCAGCGCGACAGCCGGGCGTCTGCATGCACACACACACACACACACACACACACACACACACACACACACACACACACACACACACACACACACACACGCACGCATTACTGGTCCAGGCCCCTGTGATGTCACAGCCTCCCCAGGCTCAGATAAGCTCTGGGGTGTGTGTGTGTGTGTGTGTGTGTGTGTGTGTGTGTATAGAGGAAACGGAGGGTAGTGCGAAGGCCAGGAACATCATTACTGCTGAAGATTATCAGCCTTGCCACATGTGGCGGCCGCCTGCACCTGGTCCTAACAGCACGTTCAAGGACACCCCCAAAAAGCCCCAGCGCATTCACAATGAACCTTTCTGCTCCCCTCCCATGGCTGGCCTTCTCCCAGAGACTAATCCAAAACAATTACACATACAAGTGTTTAGAAATGCTATTTCTGGCCCAAGCCTTTTATTAAACTCTGCACTGCAGTATAAAGAGTTGCAAAGCATCTGAAGGCACTCACATCTGGCCCTCAAATCTAAGTCTGGTGCAGTTCCTCCTAATCTTAGGCATCAACACGACAATTTGTCAAACTAACTGGCCGCAATATCATCACATCCAACCTCGAGGTGGAGGGAGAATTGAAAAAACTGCAGAACCTGATCTCTGGAAATTATGTTAATTGAGAACCACCGATATGTAGACACCCTGGCACACCCTGCAGAGCAAATGAACAAGGCAATCAAGTCCTGGTCTCCAGTTAGCCCCCCCCACCCCACCTTCCTGCAGAGAGGAACGGAACCTCATGCGCTCCCCCAGATCAGTAAGATCAGGAGAGATTTGCCTCATGGAGGGAGCAGCCATTCAATATGGGCATCTGTGATGGAGCATTGAGTGATACCGTGTAAGTACATTATACAATTTGTTATGCACTTGTTTGAATATCACACAGCAGTGCCACAGGGATACTCTGTCTGTCAGACACTCATTTGCTGCTCTAAATCAGTGTAAGTGTTTTACGGGAGACATTTGGGAGGATTTCACAGTCTGCGACAGGACAAAATCCTTTTCTTGGTTTAAGACTTCTCACACCTGCCTCTGAAATTAAGGGGGAATTCAGAAGGGCTTCTGACTCATTCAGAGAGGCATTCCTGGAGAGTCAGTTGGAAACAGCTGTCTAATAAACTCAAAACAGTGCTTCTCCATTCTGGCCCTGCTGTACAACTGCCCTGCGTGTCTGCCCTGCTTAAAAACACATCCAGTTCAACCTAGGAATAGTAGGTTTAAGAAATACATGTCCTTTAAGACTTGTTTACTGTAAAAGTGTACATATCATTATAAAAAAAAAAAAATAGAGTCAGACATTTGGTAAAATGACTGATATTAACATCAGTACTGATTTACCAGTACTGAAGGTTTACTAAACATCAAGACAAATAAAGAAAATATACACAAGCCTTTAGTTGGCAAATCCATATTAGGAAAATGAAAATGTCCAGACCAGAGCCACCTGACCACTGGCCATTTTTAATTGATTAATGCAACTTACTTCAATATTAATAGGCATGTATACCATACTGAGCCTAACATATGCTAACAGTGAAGATTTAAATAGTTTGCAGCAGGTGTGTTGGAAGCAGAGGAAACCAAAACTGAACACTGTGTATCCAAGCCAAGTTTAGAAAGACACCTCATTTGAAGCTGAGGTTGTCTTTAGCACAGAGAGCTTTAGAGTCCTAAATCTCAAACAACATATTGTCACTGTCATGCAAAAACCTTGCATTTCTATTTTAAACATTGTTTACATTTTGACATGGCATTTGCAAGAAGCGGGAACTTTCTGGTGATCTCACCACACAGCCAGTCCCATTTGTGTGACCAACAGGCTACTAAGAAGTAGTAGTAAGTTTTCATAGGATAGTACTACCAAAGGTCCGCCCTACCTTCATTAAAGCCTGGGCATGACTAATGTTGTGATTGATGGACCAATAGAAATGCTTAGAATAAAATATTTTTACATTGACTTCTATTGAAAGTTAGGAAGGTTTTTTCCTTCTGTAAACTTGCTGTTTTAGAGATTTGTGTGCAACAGCGCAAGTATATAAATTTGATGGCACACTCTGAAGAAAATTACTCCTCCCAAATGAAATCTTCCTTCTTTGACAAAATGCAGGTTAAGATAAGCATCATCATGAGGCATATTAAAAACCTGTCATGAAGCTACCGAGCCTAGTGGGATAAGGCAGGGGAAATGGCACTTTCACCATCACTTTAAAACTGCGCCGACACTTGTGAAGCCAAACGCAGTTATAATACATAAAGTCATCACCTCAACAGACTCGTCATATCAGTCACAAAAAGACTCCTCACCAGTTTGCTAACTTGGTTAAGCACTTATAAAATTCCATCTTACAAAGTTTCACTTTTAAAATGAGATTTCATTACCAACTCGATAACGGCACAATGACAGAGAGACCAAAACAAAAGAGCAATAAAGCTAGAGTGAAAAGTAATGAAAGATAAATGGCGTTATCATCCCGCGCTAGTGAGGCAGCAGCGCAGAAACCGAGGATGTCCTTCTCCACCGCTCATCTTCCAATATCAGCGCCACACTGTTGAGATGTTGAACTGTCATGTGGCGTTTGATGGTTTTGGTGAGCCTGAGCAGCGTGCAGTTGACAGTTATGTTCTGAGGGGCTTTAAACCTCACTGTCAGTCCTGGTACGCCAGTCAAATGTGGAAGAGCTGCCGTAAGCTGCCTGCTGGGGGGACTGCAGTGAGGTCAGCGCAGATCCCCCATTGTGCACCTGGCTGCCGGGAGTGACACCCTGGACCCTGTGAAGGCTGGGCAGTGTTTACACAGCTGCCCACGGGAACTGTGCACCTTAGCCCTCACGCACGCTGCTGACCTCTCGCAGTCACATGACACCCGCCGGGGCTCCCACAGAGAGGCTCAAAAGAGGCCGGGTTCTGGCAGGATTATTTAGGTTTATTTATCCCTTGGAATTCAATTCCTGGCCGGGCTTTTATTGAGGGAAAGAAAAACCAGGAAAACACTCAGGTACCATTACACACGTTAGCAGTCACTCAATATATTAGGTGGCTCTCCATCAGACATGCTATCCCAGTGTCTAAAATACAATCATACAAGGCAGAGAAGATTCTCAACTGGAAGATGTTCATTATTTTTGTTTGGTTTAATTGCATTTCACTGAACATTTGACATTATGCTGCACACAGAACAACACCTTAAGATGAAGAGGTGTGTTCTATATAGCTGTGGGGAAAAAAAGCAGTAAAAATGAGCAACTGAAAATGAGCACTTTCTCACACAATCCTCCGCCTTGAGCTTGAGATGCATGTGTGTATGTGTGTGAGAGTGAAGTATGTGGTGGCAGGTAGTGCACGGTTAAAGGGATGGGTTAGGTGGTTAAGTGGTCTCGGCCTTGGCACTGCCGCGCAGACAGAAATAGCTTTGCGGATTTTTTAAATCTGAATTCCTGCCAGCACAGGGAGAATTCCCTCCGAGAGACAGAAGAAGAATGCTGAAGGTCGGCACCTGTTGAGAATGCCGCCTCCGCCTTTGAAGTGTGGCTTTAGAACGCCGTCAGAAATGCCAAGCACCCCCATCTGCCTCCCGGCACATTCGTCGCCTGAAATCAGGACTGATTGTTCTTAACCACAGAAGCCAATGAAACCATCAATAAATTAACCCGTGCTTGATTAGACCATTAACCTAACATTGTCCGTCTGCTACCTGCCAGGCGTGGTAATGGGGCGTTGCTTGATGCCCGGTGGCCTGCCTGAGCCGAGCTAAATGAGCTTTGCTCTAATGAAGTCACGCCTGTGTGGTTATCGGGGCAATCGGGAGGAGACGGCTGGAGCAGAGCCTCGTATTTTACAGCTGATTGGAGACACAGGGAGCTCTCCTCCCCTCTCCCGGGTCACCTGCAGGAAAGGTGACACTCTCAGCGTTGGAGGAAAACCGATACCAGGTTAACGCCTTTAACATAGCTTCTGTCAATATGTCAACACACCTATGTGCCTATTAGACCCGACCTGTGCTTCGGATTTTAACCCTGGATGCTAGATGAGCGCGATCTGCTGTGCAAGTCCTGTAAGAAAAAAGAAAGCAGCACATACAGATGCTGGATGGAGAGAGAGGGGAAAAAAAGAAGAGATACATTGTGGGAAGAAAAGAAAGAAAAGAGGAAAGATAGGGTGAAGGGGTCTAGCACAGCACAGATGGTGGATGCTGGTTGCCAGGGCAACATCGAACAGGCAGAACAGTGAAAATATGGCATTATTTTCAGAGCTCTCGTCAAATGTAACTTTTTTTTCCCCCTTTCTTGTCACAGGTTCTTTTCCTGGTGTTTTCAGCTCAGAATCTGACGGCTTTGCTGCTCACCTGACTGACGTGTGAACAATGTTTGAACAAATGTCCGAAAAAAGCTTAATGCTTTTAAGCTGTGTTAAGGTCCCAGAGCAGCAGATTTCAAACTCGTTTAGAAACTGCACAGGCAGGCCAGGAGGTTCTTTACATGCGACCCCCCAGGTTGGCAAACACTCATGCGCGCACACACAGCCTTGACCAGGACCATATAACAATGTGATCATTGTGGCTAGACTTGAGTGTTCTGGGAAAGGCTGCGTACTTGCAGTTTTGGCCCGAGACAGAAGGGAACATGGGGTGTCTATGTGTGCACAAGAAAACAGTGTAGACTAAGTGGGTGACTGGTTCATGCGCTATAGAATGGCGATGGAGTTGAATGGATGTGCCTCTTCACCCCAAGTTCAGCAAGAGAGGCCACCATCTGCACATTAATCAGCCAATTATCACTCTAACTATCCAATGAAAGCCCTGCCAGAATCAAACGGAACTTTGACTCGGCTGGCTAATCCAATAATCTGCGGATGAGGGGGTGAACGGCTTTCCTGATTGGTTGACCCTAGTCTGAGCAGGCTGGATAATGAGCGTGTGTATTATTTTGGTAATGGTTATAATTGGGCACATATGGAGGGGCTGCAGGCTCAGTCTAACAGCCCAACCTTCCTCCACCTGCGAGGCCAGTGACCTCAGCTCTGGCCAGTGAGAAGTCGGACACTAATATGAGCTCCAGAGTCGAGGTTAGAATAACAAGCAGGAAAAAGGCTGGTCAAGGCCTGTGTGACTGAAGCTCACCATATTTGTGTCAGCATAAAAAACACAAACCAATATAATGGAGTTGGAGTGGCGAGGTAATTCTGGGGGAGAAAATGATTTTAAAAGTGGGCCCTGGGGGGACTTTATGCAAACTTCAGTACTGAATGTTTTTTTTCTTAAATGATCGAAGCTATGGAGTCTCATTTCCTCACTGTATTAATGCTTTAGGCCAAGAGATGAATACTGAATAAGTGGCGCAGTCATGTTTTATTTCAGCAGTGTTATATAAACGCTAAGCTGACACTTTTCTAAAGTTCTGCAAGATATCTTAAGCACTTGCTGGCTTATTTTAAGCATTGGTAAATGGCATATATTTTCATGACTGTTTATCAGCTCACGGTGCAGCAAACTCATCATTGCAGCTCCATCTGCAAAAGGCATTCAGTGGACAGTGTGCTGTGCTAGCAGGAGCTCTGTTTGCTGTGGGAAAACATGCGTGTGTCGCTGATGATGTTCTGCTGTTTTTTCTGCTGCGGATGTATAGAGCGAGAGAGAGGGAGAGAGATGGAGGAAAGCACCCAGTGCTGCTGTAACCCTACGCAGGCCTAGAGATGTGTTGGGGTATTAGGTTGCAGCGCTGGCTCTGCCTGGCTGTCTCTGAGGAGAGGATCAGGTGAATTCCCAGGCGGAGAGAGGCCTCAGAAGGCAGACACTCCAGATTTAATTATAAGCTTTAAAGAGGATTACTCAGCACTGCGTGAGAGAAAAGCGGCTGACTGCTCCCCGCTTTCTTTCTTCTTCCCTCACATTCCCTCTCTCTCTCTCTCTCTCTCTCTCTCTCTCTTTCTCCCTTTCATTCTCTGCATCCTTTTCTCCACTGTCTCCATCTCATACCCTCTCTTCTCCTCCTGCTTTCATTCTCCTGTTCTCGCTCTCTTCAGCCACCTCTTTGACAGACCGTGGGCCTTCTGGTGCGTCTTTTGCACCCAATCTCAATCCGGCCTTCTCTTTTTCTCGCTCTCTCCCACTTCCCTGACTCTCTGTATCTCTTTTACAGTCTTCCAGTCTCAGTCTCTCTCGCCTCTGATTTCAGATTATATGTCAAAGCCTCTTTTCCACGGTTACCACGGCCATGTTGTATCCTCCCACGCCGACTTGCTCAGACTTGTGTGAGTGGTTGCAATTTCTTTTTACATGTGCTGTGTCGACTGGGAAGAAGCTAAGAAAAACTCAAGTGACGACAAGACGCCAGGCACTGCTGTACTGTTCATACACCTCCGCCGTGCGTAATTAACATGCAACAGCTATCGTCATCGTTATTCAGAAAGGACGACCCGAAAGTGACAAGTGCGAAACCAACGTCATCACGTTGCCCCACCTGAATGAGTCCGCTGCACTCAACTGGGCATGTGTGTAAGGGTTTCGTGTTCAGGTGGAAATGCCATTCGTACATTACTCTACAGAGCAAAAAAGGCTGGTCAGGGGAGTTTACCTGGGCAAGGATGCATACTGGCGCTCCACGTCTTCATAGCGGGGTGCCAGCCTGGGGTCTGGATTCCTCAGAGGCATCTGTTAAAGAGCAGAGAACAGTCAGAGGAAGGTACCAATACGTGATAAACACAAAATGGATGTACTGTCGCCTGCATAACACACGTACATCCTTCCCTGACAAATACTGATGGATCACCACAGGGTTGATATGACATGAATAGTGCAAGTCCTTTCGGGTTCTATTTAAGCCCAGCTTTGGTCCTGCTCCTGCTCCTTTCCCTTCTCCATTAACAGCAGTGATGAAAGTTACCTTCTCTCTGCAAAATACCTGCTGGGCCATGTAATCAAGGCCTGAAAGAGCTGCAAGAGAGCAGCTCACAAAGGCTGCTTATTGGGGATTTAGCATTGGGAGCCATGAGGAGGGGGTAGAAGGCTAGATCCCAGATTATGTTACTGAAAACAGGAAGGAGCCTAGCAGTCCAGCACCCCTCCTGGACTAACCCCCCATTCCCAACCCGGGGAAGAGCCAGATTAACTCTCCACATTACATTAACAAGACAGGCAATCTCTTAAGAGAGAGGCTTATCCTTGGCCATTCAGCACGCAGATTTGAGAGAAGCCCCTTCACATATTCAAGCTTTCAATTGGATTTGTTTACCCGGCTTCCCGATCATATTTTTCCACAGCTTTTATTACACATTCAGAGCCAGACGTTTCATGTTTTAAGAGACTTTTCACTCTTGCTCCTTCTGTCCTATCCTGCCCCCACCCCACTCTTTTCTACAGCAGAAAAAAAACGCTTTAGGACGACAGAAGTTTGCGGATGCAAGAATATCACCCTGACATACATAGGCAACTTAATAAATTATAAATAGTGACATGTAATCCATGAGGAAATTATTCCAGTAGATTTAGCAGTGACTGACGGATGAAGGTTAGGGCCATTATGGAAAACTGGCTGCTTTTCGGAGGGCAATAAGTGGAGAAATTGTGTCATCCGTCTCAATGAGCTGGTTTTAAATATATACGCTTGCCGAGCCGCCACCTCTCTCCACCGCTCATAATGGCTGCCCCACTGCCTGCATATTAAGCACATTTCTTCTCACCGTCTCTGAACACAGAAATGTCTTCGGGGCATGTCTTCACGATAATAAGATGAAGGGACAGGCAAGCATTACCTGGGAATGGGGAGACCGGTTGAGAGAGGGGGCAAAGAAAGCTTAGGTAGACGACAGAAAGCGCTTCAGATGAAAAGAAGAGAGGAAATAAGTGTCCTTTATTCACATTTCTCTTTGTACGCTTTTCTGAAGCATTTTGAGAAAGAACAGTCATTGTGTGGGCCAATTTTTTTATTTTTATTATTTTTTTACAGTTATGAACTCACAGAATCCGCGTAAGGCTCTCAGCTCCTTTCTCCAGTTGAAATAGTCCTTAGGCTAGCGAGAAAAAAAGTCAAGACAGAGGGAGCAGAGAGAGTGTAGTAGGCAAGCCCTGGGCTGGGAGAACTCCTATGAACTTGCTAAAAACATTCACCTCCAGGTGTCTGGCATTAAAGCTCCTTTTCTAGTGCAGAACATCTAGAGATCCTTTCCCATAGGGATAACTGCTAGGAAGCAAAAACCCAAGTCTTTTAAAGAGATGTGATGCTTTGACACACCAGCAGACTCCATGCAGCTCTTTCTTATGAGCATTATCATACTAATAAAGCAACAGATGTCCACAGCTGGTCCTGAAGATATTGCTGTTTAGCAAAGTAATGATTCTGATGAAGCTCCCTATTCATTCTGCCCATAACCCATTCACATCCACCCCACAGTGGTCCCTTTGTCCTCATATCACCTTCCTTCAGTCCAGCTTTCTCCAAGAGAGCTTTCCAAAGTCAAAATGTAACATCACTCATTGTAAAAGAAGACAATGCCAAATTGAGACACTATACAAAAGCAGCAACTTCTACTTCTACTTCAACAGTCTCCTGAAGCAAGCTCAGGCTCAAGCTACCAGCCACACGGGGGGGGGGAGAGCTGCGACCCTTGCTGGTGACAGTGCCCGAGGCATGGGGATGAGATGAGAGCCGCTAATGACGATGTTCTTAATTTTAAACGAGCACCTCATTTTGATGTGTCTCACTCCAAGAGTTTAGGAGTTTATCTCTCACATTCAGGCACCATTCTGCGAGTAAGAGATACTGAGATTCAGGAGAGATTCATCTCAAGGTGAAGTGTTAAACAGAATACAACAGAGAGAGAGAGAGAGAGAGAGAGAGAGAGAGAGAGATGCTATAAGAGGTGCTCTCAGTGAAGATGAAATAAATCCTTTGTCCAAACACAGCTGATAGCATCTGCAAAAGCATGTGAAAAATGCTTCATTTTCACAGGTATTTGCAAAAAACCTCTCATGGGCCTGACAGTGTGAGGAGATATGTGTATTTTGAGTTCATCTGTGCGACCGTGTAAGTGAATGCATGTGTGTGTTTGTGCCTAGAGATTGCATTCACTAGTCTATAGTGTCTATCCGTGTGAAGGGGGCAAGAGGGTATGCATGAAAGTGCATGTTTGTATGCAAGGTCTCTCAGTAGAGTACGAGTGAGTACTTCACACCTGTCCCTATAGATGAGGCTTTGGAGCTCATGCATATGCAAGCACTGAGATTAAATCCGTGCCTCCGCTGTGCGGTGTGAGCGAAGTAAACACAAACAAAAGCGTTCAGGGAGGAGCTGGGTCACAGGCAGCGGAGCCTACTGGCAGGTACGCAGCTTTCAGCCTGGCCAGTGCCACTGAATCCCCCACCCCCTTATTAGAGCTGTCCTGACAGGTGGTGCCTCCAAACAAATCTCCTCATCTGACCAACTAAACACTCGCCCGCAACATTATCGAGTGTTTGCCCAAGCAAGGCCGACGCTCAGGGCTGGAAATGGCACTTGTTAAATGTTAATAACCTATAAATGAGTTTAGTCATGGAGAAACCTTTGCCGGTGCTGAAACTAATCTCTCTCCATCGTTTTCTCACTCACTGATGCCAAACAAAAAAAATGCTGGAAATGATCTTGGTTGATCTCAAATCTAAACTACATACATTAACATACATTACATCACATACAGTTTGCTCTGGAGTAAAAAAAAAAATGGCCAAACATGATTACTTCTTATCCGCCTGCATTAAGGGACCCATCTATTGGGTTTTTCATCTAACTGCTGGATCATGACCCAGGAAGAGCATCTGAGTAATTCATTACCCTCTCAGCTATTAGGACGGTTAATTCCTAAAACTCTCGCTTCTCATTCAGCTGGTATTAATAAGAATGATCAACTACTGTGTGTTATACAGTAAATTTAATTACAAATATATAAACTATAAAACTAATATATTAAGCAGAATTATGAAGGGGGGGGGTCTGGACTTATGTCTTAACATGTACAAAGAAAAATAACTGGAGGAAAAATGTATGCTCAGATGAGACGAAGGAAAACTGTCTGGCCAAAACGACATTAAAGAGGGTTAAAATTCAGCTGGATGTTGTAACACAAAATAGTCAAACTCCTAGACTTTGAGATTTGCACCGCTTTGAAGATCCAAATGAAAACATACAAAGTAAAAAGTATGTAATTACAAGAAATGTTATCAAGCAAGAGCACTCAGAAGTATTCAGTATTCATTTAATAATCATCATTCAATAATCTTCCAAATTACAAGTATCATAACCATGTAGTTCCATTTGAAGACTAAGTCGACGGGGAAGGAAGAAGGTAAAGTATGCAGATCTGGTAGCTGAGGTGAGGAAGTGTGGGTGGCAGGCATACATTAGGCCAGTGGAGGTAGGTGTCAGGGGTTTTGTAGAGAAGTCTGTCATGTCTTTGCTGGGTGAACTTTGATTCAGAGGCCGCGTGTAGAGGGCAGCTGTGACGGAACTGTCGGAAGTAGCTGAAAAATCTAGTGGATATGTCAATGGCTGTGGATAAAAAGGTATAAGGTTGGGCGAGGAAGGGCAGTGTGTGTGTGAATGAGCAGGTGTAGCGGTGGGTGTTGTAGTGTGTAAAGTCCACAAGGAACTTGTGGCACGAAGAATGCATTATTGATGCCAGTGAGGCTAGGTACAGCCTAAGTCACCTGGGAGGCCAGTGTGGTTCTACAGTTATAAGGTTGGTTAAATGATAGTTCTGTCAAGGGGAATGGGTCTGGGACGCCTGGCCCCACTGTTGAGTCTTCCGGAGGTGTTGTGGGCTTAATTCAGGGAAACACTGACAAAGGGAGGTGCCTCCTCAATTACCCCTGTGAAGAGCTTGAAATGTAGTGGGTAATGTAGCTGGGCCCTATGTCTAACCCAAGTATTAGGTGTTAGTAGTATTACCCTTGTACAATTCCTAAATACACGTTTTCCCACGCTCCTCTCCTGCACACCAGTACCTCAAGCACAGTACTGTAGCTGCTATAGTTGGCATAGTCTATAGTTAGAACACCTGCTGTCCACTAATGCTGTGAAAAAAGTTGAGTAGCAAGCATGCTTATCATCATAAATGCACATAACATAAGACCTTGACTCAAAACACAAACAGTAACGTTAGCGGCTCTCCAGTGAAGTGTGGATGTAAAGGGATTCAGCTCCGAAGCCGGGCTTCCAACTCAGAAAGAGAAAGAACAAAGTGGCCTGCTGAGCAGAAGGGTCTGGTAGCAGTTAGCACCAGTTCAGAGGGTGCAGTTTGACTAACAGGTGCAGCAGCAGCAGCAGCAACAGCACCATCAGTGCATATGATGTTGCTCTCGCTACATAACGCAGGCCACAGGGACAGCTCGGCACGGGAGCAGGTTCCACTGGCTCCACTCCTCCAAAGCTAATGGCCTACAGAAAGCTATTTCACGGCATGCCGAGCAGAGGAGAGCAGGGGCGATGGGAGAATTCAAGCAGAAGAGACTGACGCAGCCAGTCACACTGCCTTCTCCCTTCATGGCAATCCACACTTCAGACGCCACTGCCATTACAGACACCCCTGCCTGACCCAGCACACTCACCCTGAAACACACACCAACACAATCATGCCCATCACAGGGCTAACGCAGCTCAGAGTGGTAATTGAATGACTGGCTTGTGTAGGTGCAGCGTAAATGTTTTAAAGGGCTAATTCATCACCAGCAGTCATATCAGTAGCATACGGTCGACTACCAGGGAAAATGGTCTGATGAGTTTATTTGTACTTGCTGAACTGCTGATGACCTCTTTTTTGAGGGTGTTTCTTGGTTAAACTGGAAAATATTCTACTGACATAGAATTCAACTGGAACTGGGGATGCCACAATAACAGAAATTTAGTAGTTGGTACCAAAACCACTAAAATTCTTCGATTAGCAAAAAGAGTAGGGTGAATCCAGTTCACTGTTTGGCTTTGCCTGTCTGTGTGTTTGTGTAAGATCCCCCACGATGACCCTCCTCATCGCACTTCTCTGTGTTTCATTAGCTTTGGTACCATATAAGCAGTCACGTTTTTAGAATTCTTGGTACCAAAGTATCGGTTCTTAAGACATTCATTGCTATAGGTGCACTATGCAGTGGAAAATAAGCAGCATGGTAGTTATTCCTAAAGTAACTACATAATAAAGCTAGTATTAATAAAGAAACCATGGTGCTGCTTAGCATGCAGCTTTTCCTTACAAATGCAGTAAGTAGTAGAGGCTAAAGTAAAATACAGCAACAAACAAACAAATAAAAATATATGGTAAACAGATGTTATAGGGACCATAAATTTCAGATTTCAAGTGACCGCAATGCAAAACTGACAAAGTGTCCAGATATTCAAAGAGCGATTTACATTAATTACATGGCTTTTTTTATCTTTACAGGACAACAAAATAAAATACTGACAAATGTTGGAAGCGGTCATAAAATAGTCAGTATTGAAGTCTGTAGAAATGAGCTGGAGAAATCCCTTTCACTGGCAGCTGCAGTGTTAGACATGATGCTCAATTTGCATTTTAAACACACTAGGTAAACAAGTGAGTGTGTGTTATGTGTTAACGGCTTGCCTGTGTGACCAAACATGTTTAAGAAAATTATAGACAAGATATTTAAGCCTAAATCAGCTTCTTACAGAGGAAATGTGCCATCAGACTTGTTAAGGGGTTTTACATTGCCATGGATGGAGAGGCTGCCTTTCCTACCAATTTCAACACATTCAGACTCTTCTAAAGTTTGCAGCTGACCACATGGACAAAAAAGAAGCTTTCTGGAGGAAAGTTGTATGGCCAGATTAGATAACGATGTTTGGAGGAGGTAAAGTATTTAACCCTAAGAGCACTGTTCCAACTGTTAAGCATGGTGGTGGTAGCAACATTTGTCCAGGCTGTTTTGGAACTGGTGAATTGCACAATGTGAAAGAAGCAATGAGGAATTAGAAATTCCTAGGATTATTTCTGCATAGTCTCAACTCATCAGCTAGATGGTTCCAACTTGGTCTCAAATCCGAGTGATCACACTGTTGTCCAACAGGACTATGACCCCAAACACCATTGAGGGTGGTTGTGAAATGAAAAAAGCAGGCAAACATTCAGCTTTTAGAATATAGACATTGTGACCCCTGGTTTCTACTACCGCCACTGTACAGAGTTGGTAGGTTTCTCTATAAAAAAAACAAAACAAAACACACACTCTGAATGACAATAATTAATGTACGTAACATTTATTTTTAAAACTGAATTACTCAACTAAAAAACGTAGGTATTCAAAGGTAAATCTGTGTGGTGGCTTTCATGAATCTGGCCTGTTGACTATACGTATCTGCACGACACTGACTAAAGGATAAGCGCTAAAGCTTATTATTAAAGTGTGTTTCAAATTTCCATAGAAAATCACTGTGGTAATTAGCCATGTGCTACAGACGCAGAAGACTGTGATTAGGCAGAGCAAATTCTGGTGTATTCCTATAACTGAATGGTAGATATGTGACAGTACAGTGTATGCAATGGCAGTTAAATGTAACTGTTTTTATAATTCAATAATTCATTTTTAATTAAATGGCATGTTCATGCTGCATGATCTAGGGAGACAAGGTGCAGCATGTGTCGAGATTTCATGACAGGTCATTTTTAAACTGAGCTGCACAGCGTGTGAAGGACTGGAGGATTATTAATATCAGCTCTGATAAATAGCTTCCATTACTCCATCATGGACAGCACACACATAATGCCGTCAGCAGTCGGAATACATTCAGACATGCAGAGCTTTTTTTTTTTTTTTTTTTTTTTTAATAAAAAATTATTAATATAAAAATAAGCAGTCCAGACAAATACAGCTAATAATGTGCAGCTCTGTTCCAAGTTCCCTCAGAAAGGACAAGCTTCAGTGAAAAATTAAAAACCCCTGAGTTCCTGCTCTTTTTCCAGCTGACTCAAGCGTTTCATCATCCGTGGCGGCCGGGCGGCTTGTTTGAGCAGCATGCCGGTCATTACTCTTACACACAGACATCTGATCACTTTCTCCCGAGGACATAAATTACCAGCCGTGTCAATTTCAACTGAAGGGCAATCATTTATTCCTCTGAGCTGGTCATATAAATTCAACACGCACAGAAACACGCATCGTTTCCTCCCTCTGGGCGGGAGGGAGGCTAAGAGGGAGGGAGATAGAAAGATAGAGGAAGTGAGAGACTGAGGGAGAGAGATGAAGAGATGCGCTGTTTGAAGGCAAGATGCTTCATTTTTGTGACTGCATTTGAGACACAGCGACAGTAACAGGCTGAGGAAAGAGCTGGGATGAGACTGGTCATGCAGAACACACACACACACACACACACACACACACACACACACACACACACACACACACTAGAGTGTAAGCCTGTGGCTGTGGCCCTAGGCTGCAGACATTGGCAGATGTGTAGAGAAGCTCACTTGATTGAAGACTGAGTGAAGCGTCCAAGTGGCTTAGCGTTACTGCCGGCAATAGCCACTTTCTGTGTTGTCATCTGAAAACCCAAGTCACCGAGCTGAAATGCTAGAAAGCAAACATGTGCATGCACAATCACAGGCAGACTGAGACAGACACATACTGAACACTAAAGAAGGGCGATATGGCAAAAAATAAAGAAAAATACTTTGACAGCTATGTTCCCATTGACTTCCTGCAGAAGTTATGAGCAAAAACGAGAAAGAAAAGCTGCCCAGCAGGCTGTTTCCATCAAACTGAAATTTATTGCTAACAATGCTTTACATAGAGACTTTTTCCTACAGATGGCTTGATTAATGGTTAATTAATACTTATGTACATTTGTGTTTCCTGACTACCCTGTAACCTACACACACACACACACACATATATATACATATATGTATATATATTTTTTTGTTTTATATATATATATATATATATATATATATATATATATATATATATATATATATATATACACACACACACACACACACAGCGTCTCTACTTCCTCCGGAAGCTGAGAAAGGCCCGTCTCCCTCCACCCATCCTTACCCTCTTCTATAGGGGAACCATAGAGAGCATCCTAAGCAGCTGCATCACTGCCTGGTTTGGGACCTGCACAGCCTCTGACCGCAAGTCCCTCCAACGCATTGTGAGGACAGCTGAGAAGATCATCGGAGTCTCTCTCCCCTCCGTCATGGACATTTACACCACCCGCTGCATCCGCAAAGCAACCAGCATTGTGGATGACTCCACCCACCCTTCACACAGTCTGTTCTCCCTCCTGCCATCAGGAAGAAGGTACCGCAGCATCCGGTCCAACACGACCAGACTCTGCAATAGCTTCTTCCCCCAAGCCATCAGACTCCTCAACACAACTCAACTCCTGAACTGATATCTTACACTCTCCCTCTCTCTCTCTCTCTCTCCCTCTTTCTCTCTTTCCAACCATTTATCCCAGGTAACATGGGAAGCATTTTTTGCACAAGCATTTGCACTGATAATGTTACTACCTCACTGGACTTTATTTATCGCACATTGCACAACTTGCACACTACAGTCATTATTTATTATCCTCTGTCTGTACTGTGTTGTCTGTCCGCACTTGTTTGTTTGTGTTGCACTTGTGTTTTGTATGCACTGTCTATGTTGCACCATGGTCCGGGAGGAACGTTGTTTCGTTTCACTGTGTACTCTGTATGTAGTTGAAATGACAATAAACCCACTTGACTTGACTTGACTTGACATATACATACACACACACACATTTGTGGTTAAAGGTTCTAAAAAAATGTGTGGGCATAATAATAATGGTCAGGCATTCAACCCACATGTTCAACCCTGACTGTTAAGCATGGTGGTAGCAGCAGCATGCTCTGGGGTTGTTTTGCTGCCAGTGGAATTGGTACATTGTACAGAGAAGATGATGGAAGAATGAAAGAAGACCACCTAAAATGTCCTTAACCCATCAGCTAGACGGATGAAACCTGGACACACCTGATCTCCTTGACTGATGTGATAAGCATATCATAAGGTAATGTATTATGATAACAATAAAACATAATTGTCCACCCTACACTCAAACGAGCACATACACACTCTTTCTCTCCTTTATAATGGCATGCTCTTAAGCGTACACCTACACACGCAAGCAAACATCCAATCAGCCCAACCCTCAACCCTTCCTAAGTGAGTTTAGCCAAAGTGCTGACACTGCACAAGTGATATGAGTTATAGATTATAAGAAGCTTTCACACTGCCATCGATTCCTCGCAGGGGGAAGGAGCAGGTCATGAGGAGCAGAGAGTGGGGAGGGACTACTCAGCTATACTCCCACCACCTCTGCCATTTAATTAAGAAGGGGAAGTTAGAAGACAAGACTGCAGTAACGTAACTATGAGTGCATATAAAGCACAGCCTTATTCAGGACCCAGAATCAAAGAAAGATCATGCAGCATCAGTCCTCAGAAAGAACGCAGCTGAAGCAGGTATGCTCTCAGAAACTGTGTGAGGACATGCTCATGATGATTTCACTGCTTGCTCCTTATAGTTAGATAATCTGTCACAAACAGCAACAGTCAAGAGGCAGAAGAAGCCACAGCATTCAGACATCTATCTGAAGCAGCATATCAGAGGCAAGGGAACCACTAAGGCCATGGTAAAGTAGACCAAGATCAGTACACACTCCTTCAAACTTCCACTGTCAGAAATATATCTACACAAATATGTCTAACTGTAATTCACTTGTAGAAGTAAACAAATAATTAAATAAATACTGAAACCGAATATCATTGGAATTAGATTGACAGACTCTTTGAGCAAATAGCTAAAGCAAGCTATTCGGCTGCCTTGTGTGACATCACCATGACTGTGCAGCTATTTGTGAGTAGGAGAATGAAAACACACACGGAAAGTTTTACCATAATCCTGTGTACGCACATCGATATGAAATTTTAATTACTTTATTTTTGGCATGTCATATCATTGATGTTAAAGCCCACATGGTTCACTGGCTAATTTATCGAATTATCTAATGTATCTAACATTAGCAAACTAATGTGGCAGCTAGGGTCGCTGCAGTATACCGGTTTTAGGTATACCATGGCATGAAATCTGGTGGTTATCATACAGTGTACATGTGCTTAATAACAATGTTGGGGAAGACAAAGGCAACCGAGCAGAGATTCCCACCAATTTCTTCCTATAATACTAGTTTTGAAAACCAGTCAATCAATACATGGAGAGAATAAGCAGCAGCAGATTAATCCATTATGAAAATATTCATTAGCTAGCTCATGTTATTTAGGATGACTTTTTACATATACTTTCAAAAGTACTTTACTTTCATTAGAAAATGGATAAATATTTTATGTATAAGTAAAGTATTTGTTAAATGAATAAACTTCTGTTGTCATTCCTTTATGGTATTTTAGGGACATTGTATCTAAGAAGAAGAAGGAGAAGAGGAAATAGAAGGAGAAGAATTGTGAAATACTGTATAACATGATTTCATAAATCTTAATATTTCCTGAGACTGCCATCATACCGTTGCAACCCTAAGGGCATCTTCTATTTTGCATGCACAGCTTTTTTTCTCCAGTATTTAAGATACTTTCACATGGTCATCTACTTCAGCCATGTCAGAAGTGTACAGGTGGGGGAAAGTCACTGCACTTCAACCAAAGATTACAGTAAAACAAGAATTTAGAATATATATTATACTTAATAATAATAATAATAATAATAATAATAAAATATAAATAGACCATATATATAATATATATAAAATAGACCATAAATGAACAAAATTTTAATTTCCATTAAATTTCAGGTCGACTTTAAAGTCACTTTACAAAACCACCAAGCAACAGAAGCAGGTGATCACCAACATGGCCGCTACTACGAAAAGATCCCGCGTGGTTGGGGGGCACAAAGTATTCCTTGGTTCTGATGCAGTTACCTCATGCTTTGATGGCAGAGTGGCTGTCATTAAGGCTTCAGAGATTAGGGGCTTCTTTCATGGTAACAGCCTTGGCATGGTCCAGCTCTTCAATATTCATACTGCAGCCACTGAAATATCCAGTAGTGAACTTGTGACCCAGCTATTAAAATGGATCATTCAAGCAGTGGGAAGAATACTACACAGACAGCTGGTAGTAGGACTGTCCAAGCTGGTAAGACTCCACTAGCAAGGACAGCTACTTGAATAAGTTATCAAAGCTACTGAGCTGCAGGTCTCACAGCCTGGGGAGGACGGTTTACTTTCCACAGAAAAAGGGAAGAGGATATCTTGCGTTTGAGCAGGGCATTTGTATTACCATCACACGGGTATGTCACTGCATGGTTTTGCTGGTATAAGACATCCTAAAAGTGGGCACATGAGACGTGCCTACTGTGCTTCCCACCATCCACGGTGGTCAGCAGGAATGAAGAAAAAACACTAGAGATTTCTGAGACCGTAGAGGTGGACTGTGCTAAACACATGCAACCCCTTCACAGTTTAATAACACAAAGCCTATTCAAGGCCATGACTGGGAATCTAAATGGGGTCACAACTCCGCTCATGAAGTGCCTATTCTTCTTCTGTCTCCAACAGAGGAATGTTAATTTTCCTTTTTTGCCTCTTGTCTTTGCTAGCGCTCCCTTTCTTTGCACATGCCATCACCATGAGTAACGCTCAAAGTCGTCCTGAATGTCAGCAGGCATCTGCACTCGATAAAGCTGTGGGCTAAAAACAAACTCATTCATTCAAGTCCACTTCCATGCACTGTTCTCTCTTTTACTGCGGTAATTGCTGTGGCTTGTGAAAAGCCATCAATTTCCAATCCTAATTAGTGAGCGCTCTTAACAAAGTCTCCCCAGCAGCCTCCGAATGCGGGTCCTGCTGGCAGCTACTGTGACGGCCAGTAGACTCCTACCCGGCAACCAAAAGATCCGTCTGATAGCTTTAATTTTTCATCATTTTCTCTAATGAGCTTGCATTGATTTTAACTGCTGCATGAATAGCGCAGGGCCAGAAAGGAAGCAGGCAAAGCATTTGCTCTGGCACCCAATGCCACTAGAGAGTGCATATGCACAAGTGAACACTTCAGTCCTTTCAAGGGATTGATCAGTACCTAAAAAACTTAAGCTTGTACTAAAGTGCTCTATGTTTATTTAGGCATGTAGATAAGATGATGCATTTACTCTAGTACCACAGAACTAGAGTACACTACGGCCCAAAATGCACAGCATATGTACAGTTTCTGCTATTTATTTTGAGCAGAGTGCGCAGTACCACGTAACAGTACACTGAGACAGGGTGTGTTTATTTCAGAATGTGTGTGTGTGTGTGTGTGTGAGAGAGAGAGAAAGAGAGAGAGAGAGAGAAAGTATCCAAGCTAAATCCATGATCCCAGGGTAATAGCAGCTTTTAGTCTCTTATTCTATTCTTTAGGTAACTGGACTGTCTGTGGGGCTTCTGTGTGTGTGTGTGTGTGTGTGTGTGTGTGTGTGTGTGTGTGTGTGTGTGTGTGTGTGTGTGGCTGTAGGACGTCTGCATGTGTGTCTGGGACGCCTCTCTGTGAAGTGTAGAAACATTAAAGTGCTGAAGCTCCCTCATGTAATTAGAACAGTTTTTCTCTCCACTTTACTTCTTCCACTTTTAATTTTAGCAGCCGGGCGCGTTATGTAAAACCTAAGAGAGCTTTTCGCTGCTGTCAGTCGGCAGACCCCCCCCCCCCCCCTTCTCAGCCTCACTGGGCACAGAGAAGAAGATTCTTAGAATTTTAATTACCCCAAATCTGATATCTGAATATAGTTCAATGCAAAATGGAACGAGAGGGACAGGCATATGGAGAAAGAGAGAAAGAGAGAAAGAGAGAGAGAGCGAGAGAGAGAGAGAAGGAGAGCCCAGGGGGAGGCAGAGAGAGAGAATAGGAGAGCAAGAGGGAGAGGCAGAGGGACGGAGAGAGCGAGAGAGAGAGCGTGCGCTTGTTTGTTTACATTAGCACGGCAGCACAGATCTGGAATCTGAAATCCGTACTCTGAGTTAATGCTTAATTTGAAATGTCAAATCCTTTCAGGATAAAGCTGGATGAATAGGAAAAAACACAAATGTCACACTCCGGCTCTCGATACTCAGGCAATTAACAACATTAAAGGTCAATACCCAAAAGCATGCTGCTTTTAATGACTGAGGTGTCGGCACATATTATGCCTTTAATGGCTTCCAGCATCTATGTTATTTATCCATCTTTCCTTTTCAAATGGCAGCAATTGGAGGGCTGAGATTTTAAATGTTATCTCTGGGTGTGCGGCCAATAGAGGCCCAGTGATTGGGACAGGCTAAGTGGGCCCCCCTCCCATTCAGCCTTTTTCATATGTGCTTATGTTCTTAGGATAAGTCTCCTTAAAGTATATAAATTATGAATCCATAAATAAAAAGCTTGACTCTTATTATGGGCCGGCTGACATTCTTTAAAAGTTTGGGGCTGGCTTCCGTCTTTTTCCCGGGAATTCACCTTCCTTTGTTCTCCTAATCCCTGAAGGGAACTTTTAAGATGGGAAGTTTGGGAAGTAGGGGGTCTATCTGGGTGGCAATGGCTTAAGGAAATTATCTCTAGTGCCTGAACCCCCATTTTCCCCCCCTCTCTTTTTTTCCTTCTGCTTCTTCCTCTCTCCTTATCAGGTACCCACCTTGAGTTCCTTCAAGGACAGCCTGAAAATTTACGGAGAAAGGGAGTCTAAAGTACAGTTAGGTTAAAGCTGATGGGCTTGGTGAAATAAATCTTAGACTCTTTGATATCGTCTTACCTGAGCCAGCATGTGTGTGTGCAAAGGAGTGTGTGTGTGGAGCAGAGGCACCTTTTTCAGCTTTCACAACACAGGTAACATATAATACTAAATGCGAGCATCTACAGTAGACAGAGGTAGGACCATCCGTTCACACATGGAAGTTTTGTTGGGTGGATTTGAGCGTTTATGAAGGAAGATGTTTGGTCAGCGTCTGCTGTATTTGAGTCCTGTGATGTCTGACCTCTGGCACACGTCTACGCATCTGTCTGGTGGCTGTTTCTTTCTATAGGAGCAGCAAGAAGTTATGGCACATACATGTGAGCGGGTGAATGGTTTTCTATCTTTCTTCCTGTAGAAGTGTGTGCGTTTGTATCTGTGTGTGTGTCCGAGTGGGTAGCAGCTGGTGGGGCAGGCAGGTTGAGATGAAGGTGTAATGGGATGGAAGCGAGGCTCCTTTCTCTCCCTCATGGAGATGATTGCCAGTCAGTGAACACTTGGTTTAAACCCAGCCTCCCTCACAGCGCCAATCCCCACAGCTCCAGAGCACTGCCGACCCCTGTCTGTCTGCAAATCATCCATCTATCACTTGCAACCACTGCTGCACACGCTATAGTCTGCATTGAAAGAAGAAGGAGAAGAAGAAGAAGAAGAAGAAGAAGAAAAACAGCTTCTGCCTACACATCACACACACCAAATAAAAATAAATAAATAAATAAAACTTGCTAAAAACGAGCCTAGTTGAGTTCACTGGTCTGTGTAAAACTGAGAAAGATATCATTTGAATAAAGAGGCTGTGATAAACAAATGTTTGCTCTTTTTAACCAGCAGCACCGGCGGAACTGTGACATATAAAAGTGAACCTGAAGGATTAAAAAGCTAAAGGTCCATTTTCATAATGTTATATCAGAAAGGAAGTGGCAGGGTCTTTGAGGATAATTACCCCGTGTTCTCTTTAGGTGTGAATTTGCACAGCTCTGGCAGTAAGCAAAGCATCGCTGTGACATTCAGCTGCGCTCTAATCAACAGCATGACATTAAAGTGCATTACTGTCCATTACAGAGGCCCCATTTACTCCTGAACACACACTGAAAAAAGAGAGACACAGAAGGGGGGGGGGCATAATGCAGTGCTTGACAGCAGAGGAAGACAGACTCTTAACTGCTGTAAGTCGGAAGACTTTGTGAGGAGTGGTGGGTATTAAAGGTCTAAATAAACGGTTTTCCACAGCAAGGGCAGTGCATGCCAAGGCAAGCTGGTGATCATTTGAATGTAATCATATAACGCCGTCGTCTTCAGTCAATGCACACCTGGCTATGCTTGTTAAATGGGCTGTAAGTCTGTCATTTACACAGTAAGAAAGGCTAGCTAAAGCCTTGTCGAAGGCTCAAGTGGATATGGACAAGCTCCGGCATCCGCAGCTTAAGGAAGGATCCACTGTGGAAGGGGAACGGCTTAAACTGCATTTTCACTTTGTGCTTAACGGCTGCACAGAACAAATCGGAACACAACTCGACACCGGCTTTAGGGATGTTCAGCCTATTAGTCTGAAAGGGTCTGAGTCAGCATGATTACTCATTTAATCATATTCTGCTGAAACGGACTAGAACTGAAAGTGTGAAAGTGCTAGAACACTCTGAAAACAGCCGTGATACGGAAACTGCATTTAACAGTGTGAACAGTGTGGATGTTAAGCTGCAGGGTTGCTACAGCAACTAGAAAAACTGCACTGCACATAATCTCACACTGTTTTCCGTGTGTGTGTGTGTGTGTGTGTGTGTGTGTGTGTGTGTGTGTGTGTGTGTGTGTTTCAGTCTCTAGATATTTCACCTGTGGGGTTGCCAGGTTTGCGGCTGTACACACACAAGTGGACATCATATGAACATCAAGTGTCTGTCGAATTGTTGTGATGTGGAAAAATACCTAATGTGCTTATTTTTAATTGCAGAAATGACAAAACTAAAAATGGATCTGAGTTCATGAATGCAAGTTTATCCTAGTGTTGTGTGGCTGGCAAGTGTAGACATGCAGCGTGCAGCAGAAAAGTACAGGACTTAATGGTACGACGCTGATAACCTGTTTAGCGCCACATCTTAAACCCTAACATTGGCAAATATTAATTAAAAGACCCATTTTGAGTCAGTCTGGGCTTTGGATGGTGGATCTATTTCTGCAGCAAATATTATGATGTGCTCATTATGTCATCTGTAACACTGCAGTATAGCACCAGTGGAAAGTCACATTATCTTTTGATTTCTTTGGTAGTTGTATTGTTGATATTAGTACATTATAGAAACCTATATGCTGCAAATGACTCGCTTTGCTGTTTGCTACTCTGTTAATGAAGGTTTTTCTTCTGGTTACAGATTCCTGAAGCCAAGAAAGGTTTAAGTCCAATTTGTAACAGCTCGCAGACAGATGAAATCAGACTACTTGCCTCAAACCTGTGCAGTAAGTTCAGTCTCATTCACTGTATCATTGTTAAACTCTTTTGTACATTACATCATTTTTTTTAAATTATTAATTTATTTTTATTTTACTACATTTTCTAAGGCCAACTGCCCAATCGCCATTGAGGACTAGCACATGTCTCCTCAGACACCTCTTCTCAAACCGCTGCTGATGGTAGCACCACTGGGCAGTCAGTGATTTCGGAGGCAAGGGCAGCTCCCTAGCTGATACAACAGCTAACAGATGCCTGTGTTCCGACCAACATCACACTAGATGGGAAAGAAAGTGTCAACCTACCCCTGAGAGAGCAAGGTCAATCCTGCTCTCCCAGACACTGATGATGGCAAGCAGAATGACCAGTGATTCGAATTACAATTTTTAAAAATATATTTATTATAAATAAATATTATTACAATTTGGAGGCCCCTCCCACAAATCTAAACATATGTCATAGGATTAGGACATAAGTTCCCAATTCGCAATTATGCAAACTGATAACTAGATTACTTAATCACTAACAGAATCAAGAATAACAGCTCTAATATGAAATGCTTGAGAATTCCACAGCAGCTGCTGTCCATCTAAGCTGGTTTAGGAGTTCAGTGGTGGAAGCCAGGTGCAGGCTGACGGTCTAAGGATGGTGAATCCTTACCGGGCCCCACTGAACTCCAGCTCTTTCCTGAATTCCTGAGCTCTGGGTGGCATATCAGCCTTTTGAAGTTCTACTAGAACAATCCACTGAGCTAACCTGCACCCCTCATTTCCTCTAACCACTCTCAGATTCTCCACTCCGTCTACTCCAAATGGTCATTAACCACACACAGAAAACTCCACAATGCCTTTCCTTTCCCTTTCTTGTCCCCACAAATGACGAGTATAATCCATCCTTTACTGACCCCTATGAGCCCGTCCAGATGGTACAGCCCAGCCCCAACTCATGAACAACTGCACACATGATGCTAACAGCTGTGAGAGGTGATGTGACTGACACAGGACTATAGTGGGTGGTGGTGAGGTCTCTAATATAGTTGCTGTGGGGTCAGAGGCTCAGTGTCCGTGTCAGCGGTCAGTTGTATGGAGCTGCTGTGGAGAGTCCTGATCAGTGACCCTACGCATGCATACTGGGGAACTCAGCAGGCCAATTAGCACAGCGTGTCCAGAGGAATGTGGCTGGCCACACCGCCACCTCTGCTTTGGCCGCCCAGGGGGGGCTGGATGGCCTGTTTCAACTTAGTGGACAGACTGCAGGTGGGTTCAGACATGGCCATAGGTGTCAACCTCTGGACACAGTAATCCTTAAGCTCTTAGACTATACACGCATTGCTGGATCCATTTACATTCATTTGGGCAGTAAATAGTTACTTGTTAAACCATGCTAATATAAAAATCAATACAAACAAACAGTGCATTGTGATATGATGTGTGAGTGTGTTTGCTTAACCATTTCTAAACCTCTCCTCAAGAAGGCCAGTATTTACACTTCCTATCCAACAGCTAGTTTATCTAATCAGTCCTTCATTAAAGTAAATCAGGTGAGCTGCTGGTGGAACTGAACAGATTTATACAGTGGCTGGAGTTCACAGAGAAGTCAGCAACCAAAGCTGTGTTCTTCAAACCGCCTATAAACTGCTCAGAGGTAGAATTTCTTAACAATCGTCATAGCTGATTAAAACCTTACTGACTTACGCACAGTACAGTTCATTAACCATTACTCTTCTATACACTTCTAGAATTACAACTATTTACAACTTACACACATTCTTAGGGTCGGGTACCTACTGAATAACGTTGGTACTGCAGAGTAGAATCAAATAGTATCCATTGGTGCAAAGTTTTGGTTCAGACATAACACTCTGTCTGGGCAGTTGCCCTTTTTGTCAAAATCTGATGCAAACAACGCTCTTCAATACTTGTAACATGACACACAAAGCTGGCCATGGAAACACTCCTAACCTGAGCAAACACCTGGATCAAAAAGTTGGAAAATTTACCACATTTTTTTTTCCTGAAAGTCAAGCATGCCTTCAGCACTGTCAATGAAACATGCATGTGAACCAGGGATTTACCGTCAAAGTTTAACCAAAATGGTGTGAAATAATTACTTTACAGTTTTACTGCTGTAGTATTTCACACTGTTTAATCAAGCCATACACAGACATTTGTAGCTTATATTCCAATGCAAGACAAACACCTTTTTTAACAAATGACATTACATTTTTGTTATTACAGAAATTGAAAAGTACCGAAAAAATTCAGAATTCCAGGTCACTGTTACTGTATTGGCTTAAATGTGAACAGTTGAAATGGAGAAAAAAAATCTAGTCTAACAGCATTAGTGATGTTAACTGGGCAATCATTGGTGGTCAGAGTTAAGTAAAACATAATAATATAAATAATATAAATATAATATAAATAATAATAATAATTAAATACAACATTTTTTTATGCAGGCCACAGCATTGGTCAATATGAACAGTAAACAGTGGAAGTAGTTAATACACACTAATTCAGATTGCCTAGGGAACCAGATATGCTTTAAGCTGCTTGACCTTTGTCACCAATTTTCAGGGGATGCTGTCAGAAAAAGCAGACTCAGTGTATACAAACAGCTATTCACATGTTGACGACCCAAAGCAGGATGCGGATTAATAAGGAAATTGCACATGGATTCTATTCAATCCGGATTTAACATAAGGCAACACAACAGGCTGTCCACAATCGTTAAGAGTCTGAAAGCTGACCTGAAAGGACCCAAATTGAATTAATACAATAAGATTACACAAATACTCCTCACACAATGAAGCGAGTGACAGGGAAAATCTGCTCAGTCAATAAGACCGAACAAGTGCAACTCGCAAGGTCAAACAGCACTTTTATCTGATAGTCAGAGAAACAGGTTAGCACCTCATCCAATTGGACTTCATTTTGGGGCTTGAAGAGTCGCACTGATTTTAAAAGGCTTCAAATCACGCAGCTACAAAATGTAGCAGGTAAACACTTGTATAAAGCTGGCAGGTCCTCCTTTAGCCGTGCTGTTACCTTTGATTTCTTAGAAGGGAAACATTAGCTATGATTCCAACGGCAATTCCTTTAAGCTAAAGCACGCAATGAAAGCCTTCTCACACTCGTCATTTACACAGAGATCTGAACTGAGACACTGAGCTGTAGCATAATTCCACCAAGAGGCAGTTAAGGGCAAACTAATGGACGCTATGCACTATGAAATTGGTACAAAGGCATGCGAGTCTGCATAGAGCTCCAGGATCCTTATGTTGACAATAGGATTCACTGAGTAATCTGCCCCACTGTGGCCTTCCATGCCCTGGGCATGCCACCGTGCCTTGACCTGATTAAACCAGCCGTTAACCAGACATTCCAGCTCTCTAAATCCAGCCCATTACACACACAGACCTAACCAAGGCCATGTTTTTTTACTGTGTGCACAAACAGGCTCACCATTCTCACAGAGGCAATTAAGTGCCCTATAAAAGGCTGTGAGACGAAAGTTTGTCTAACAAAAAAAGTGATTTGTACATCACGCAATGTAAGGGGGACAAAGGAAGAGTAATGGAGAGGAACAGGCCTTCACAAGCCTTACACAGACACAGAAGCACATGGGTTTAATGAGGTCTATATGTAGAGGTTTTCCGCACTAGCAAATCATCCTGAAGTGAAATAACGAGCAATAATGGCTCTCTTCCCGCAAATTCATGCACATTTTCAATACAAGAGAAAACCATGTACAAGCCAAAAAAGTAAAAAGATGACAAATAAAGTTCATTTTGATGTTAATGTGACAAAATTATAATATGATTTCATGAAGTTTCGGACCGCTTTTTAAAACAGGTAAAAAAAAGAAATAAAAAAGCTGTGGAATATCTAATGAAAGTGCTTTGTGAATTTAGTGTGCATGAGGACAAAAAAAAAAGCTGCTTCCACCTTTTTTCTTGTGTTTGACTTTTTGAATATTCAACAAGTCCACACTTAATGAGCTGGCACTGCACTATGGAACACAATTCATCAAGCACTCAGAAATGCCCTTTAAAAACAAATGGAATAATTCTGAAATCAATCTTAAGTTAATCGGGTAGCGAACAAACCACTGGCAGAAAAGGACTGGAATGCTGTTTTTTTTTTTGGTGATCTCTTAAATATTCTGCTGCAATGTCTTCAGTCTACCGGTGCTGTTTTAGTTAATACAGTAAAAACAATGTCACAGTACTCTCAGGCATTTTTTATTAGTATTAACAAAGCATGACCATTCTTTAGCCTCTTGCAGTTTGAGGTAAGGTAAAGTCTGAGAGACGAATGAAGGCAGTAGAAGGGGTGCTCATGATTAATTGTGTAAATTAGAACAGGGATTAGGAAAAAAGAGTAGTGGTACTGCAGATCGGGAAAAAACAGGTTAGTCCACAACATCAGGCTTTTATTTTAATGTCAAAAAGAAAAGTATAGAATTTGAAATTGGACTGTTTCAAGTTAGGACTGAAAAAAACAAACATATGATGGACAAAACTAGAGAATGCCTTTTTTTTGCTGTTCTTATGTGTCTACATATTTATAGATAGGTCAAATCTGAACACCTGATCAAATCTAGTTTTCCTGCCCTGACTAAAACCATACTCTCTCACACAAACATCCACCTGTATTTGCATTCTGGAGAAATATAGCATTGATCTCATTATGAATAAAAAGGCAATAAACACATTCAAAATAGACTAAATAAATGAAACACAGACCCCCAGTACAGTACAGTACTTTCCTAGAGTTTAAAAATAAACATCAAACAACAGCCTCTCCCAGCTTACAGATTGAGCACGGCTTCAAGAAGAAGGCCCAAAGTAGTTTTCTGCTCACTTTTCAAGGGATTACCTTGGCATAAGGCATATCACTAAGGCATATCACCCTTGGGCTATCAGGAAGGTGGGTTAAATAAACATGCTGCGGGACATTTTTAAATCTGAGTATGTCCATGGCTGTGGGTTACCTTGCTTACACACCAAGCAGAAGAGAATGCCCAGAGAATGTGATAAGAGGCTGAAAACAGGAGGGCTGCCTGAGAAAGGGGCGGCCTTCTCCTCACAGTCAAAAACAAAAAGGCTCTCATGGACAGCAGCAGATAAATTGCAAAACCGATCACACTTTTGCCTGAGAATGTCTGAGTCTTTTCAAAACAACAACGGAAAAGTGTAAGAGGAGCTCTTGGAAGCAGAATAACCTTCCAGAAAAAAGAGAGCGAGCAAGCAAGCTTGAGAGAGAGGGAGGGAGGGAGAAGGAGAGTCATGGTAGGGGAGAAAGACTCAAGTGGTTGTGGTTGTGTGTGTGTGTGTGTGTGTGTGTGTGTGTGTGTGTGTGTGTGTGTGTGTGTGTGTGTGTGTGTGTCTTCTGCTCTCTCCGACTCTAAAATGTCCTCCTAAACTCTGTAACTCAGGCTTTGAGAATACCCCTGTAGCATTATTTGTCATGCCAATAAAACACCCTGAAATTAATTACAACTGAAAGACAGAGGGAGGGGGGGGGGGGGGGGGAGAGATTGAAACAGTGTGATAGGGTGGGACAAGGGGAGAAAGAAAAAGGGGTGAGAGTGAGCAACAGCGAGAGAAAGTGAGTGACTGGGAGAGAAGAAGAAACAGTGGGAGAGAAAGTGGAAAACAGTGAGACAAGAAAAGGGAAGACAGCGAAGGGGGTGGGGGGTTGGTTGGGGGGCAAGTGAGGGATAAAGAAAGCCTTTTTCGACTGATAAGAGAAAGGCCAAAAGAATCCTTGTCCCTTGAATTCTTGTGTTTGTAACTTCCGATTCAGGTGTTAGAATAAGAGATCTTCTTAAAGCATGAGGGAACAGAGTGTGACAGCAAAATAGAGAGCAAGAGAGAGTGAGAGCATGGAGGGTATGATTGGGGTATAGCAGTCCAGAAGCTCTCCAGCTCCACCTCAGACCATCATCATCATCATTATTCAGCTCCCACAATGAGAAGAAGGCCAGTGGCTTCAGGTCACTCATTATACAGCACTGCAGATAGCTGTGAGTGGAACACACAGTGGACATTGCACATTCAGCCCTCCACCATGACAGCCCTGCTACCTCCAAGCCCTGCTATACAGGCCCACCATGACCATTACTACCAAAGTGCCAAAAGAGCCAGGGTGGACTTGTTAGAGTCAGCCTCAGCAGCTCTCCAACTATGAATGTGCAAAACACTGAGAGCAGAGGCTTAGCAGGAACACTGACTGCTTACCTGATGAGCCTCAATGCAAGTCCTGGGGAGCTCTGAAAGTGATTAGGAGTCGATAGAAATATAACTCTAAAATTCAATGGGGTAACAAACATGGTGCAGTGTTGGATTAGATGGACTTTGGCATGTGCAGTTCTTTCTATCAAAACAACCAGAACCAAAGCCTCTAAGCCCTCACAGATTTAAATCAGAAGCCTCTTGCATGACGTTGGAGTCTTAAAAAAGACCTGGTGTCCCTATTGTGGCTAAAGAGCCATTTGTTGAGGGACATTTGGTTTAAAAGGAGCAGAAGCAGAAGAAAGAGAGGCACATTACGTCACAGAGATGACTGTAATTGCTTGGTGGAGAGTGCACGTGGAAACTTCCAGCCTCTCTGGGCTGATCTACAGTAGCTACGTGGTAGCAGTGGGAGCAGCAGCCAGCCTCAGAACTTTTTAATCAGATTAAACGTGGCTGTGGAGGTACGGGTCAGCACTCTGAGCCCTGTTCTGAGCGCCACGCGCCGCATGCTCCGCTCTGGGTTATCGCACGCTCCCGAGGCGTCTTGATTGGGATCGGGCTGCAGATCGCTCCCTCTCCCCTTTGGGCCGCTGAGAGGTTAGCATAGCAAAGACCAGCGCAGTATAGACGCTCTTTTTCTTTAACCGATTTTCTCTGCCCTGCAGCGGATCCGCGGAGTCCCAGTCCTAATCAAAGCCAGGTCTAACCGCGCCTCTGATGAAAGCCAATGGGACACACTGTAGCCTTTCACTATTGACCTATATTACCACGGCAACCTCAGAGGGCTTAAGGCGAAATGGACTCTGAATGAATAAAGCACTTATGTTGGAATAAGTGTGGAGCACATTACAGGGACAGTTGTTGTTCTTAAAGGAGTGAACAAGGCCACACAAGGCCACAGGGCATTGTGGATGTCCGTGGTATCAGTGTTGGTATCACAATCTCTTAATGGGGGAGAGGCGAATGCTTAGACAGCTGTGCCACTTCGGGCCACTGAAGTCACTTGTACATTTCTGTGTCCATATATTTTAATACTCATAAATTAATCATCTGAACTTTAGAAAGACTGACTGAAAAGTTTAGACTGGTTAGATATCAGTTCACAGAACAGAAGTTAAGGCACCAAGTTCTGTTAGGTAATGTTCAGTCAGTCTTTCTAAAGTATCTTTCTAAAATATTCAGACACGTAAATGTTCAACAGACTTCAGTGGCCCCGATGTGGCACTACTGTCTAAGCATTCGCCCTTCCCCATCAAGAGATATCAATGTGATATTAAACCACACTGATGCCACAGACATGCACAATGCCTGGTAGCCTTGTGTGATTGTGTGACCTTGTGTTAACAGAGTTAAATGTAACCTGACTAACAAACATTAACGGGACATGAGAAATAAACAAACAAACAAACATACATCCATTAATTAAGTTGATGGCACAAAAAGACCCAATGTCACCCATGTCAAAGTAATAGTCAACTTGTCATGTCAATGATTTGGGACTAAAGATGAAAATTAGCTACATTAATGTGGAAACAGATGTTACAGTCCCTGGTAAATAAATGAAACATGAACTGCCTGTTCACGATCCTGACACAGCATCTCAGCAAGGTTCAAGTCAGGACACTGATTCAATTCTTAACTTTGGTTCTTTTGAGCCATTAAGAGGTAGAATTTCCCATGCGTTTTGGATTCTTGTCTTGCGGCATAACCCAACCGCACTTAATCTTTAGATCCCAGACTGATGACCGGACATTCTCCTGTAGGGTTTGAAGTGGGCCAACCACAGGGAAGATTCACTTCTTCAAGGAGGTTTCTCCACTGTTCAGAGTTTTCTCCATTTGGAGATAATGTCTTTTACTGTGGTTCACTTTTCTTCCTCTTTCTGATTACTACATAGGGTGTTGCCTGATGAGACGTTTTAGGTAGGGCTGGGTGATCTGGTAAAAACGTTATATCATTATATTTAAAGACATTTTCACGATTCATGATATTTATAGAGATATTTTGTCATGCATATAAAATTCACCACCATTTGGCCAGTGCTCTTTGGGTACTGACAATATGTGCGATGTAGCCATTAACGTATATTGTGCATCACAATAACAAAACTTATCCAGATTCGATACAATATTATACTGCCCACCCCTACTTTTAGGCTACTTCAAATAACGGGAAAGAACTTTAAAGGTTTAGATAAAAAAAAAAATTATCAACTAAATTTGGGTAACTGTGTAATAAAAAAAGGGGGGGGGGTGTTTTGTTTAAGGATCTAAAACTATTAATTGTGATACTTGTGACTGCAAAAATGGAAAAAAATTCTGAAAATACATTTTCCACTGTACTCCTTAATCACTAATACACTTTGGCAAGTTAAGACATGTTACCTAATGCTGGGCAGCCCGAGCGCTGGGTGTTTACACAGGAAGCTAAGCAGACAAGGAGGCTGGCAATATCAGACAAGGAGGCTGGCAATATCAGACAGGACTCCAGACCGAATATTTGAGTAGAAGAGTGAAGATCGTCCAGGAAGAGAGCACACTTCACCACCACGAGGTCAACAGGCACTCTCCAGCCGCCTAGCACAGCAAGGGCACACTCAGCTTTAATCCAATTAAAATTCCACATTTATTACGGAACACATGCCCCTCTCTCTCACTCCATCTAAGCTCAGACAGTCATCTGATCGAGTTATGCCCCTCCTGACCCTGCCTGCTGTGGCCTCTGACCTCTTGTGCATAGTGTATAGTGAAGAGTGGTCTACTATCTCTCTTTTCTAACTCTCTAACAGTCACACTATTACAACTCATAACTCTCTTTCAGCACTCTTCTTTCTGCCCCATCAGAGCAGCTTCCTTACATTCACACACACAAACAATCCAACACTATTATCCTCAAAACCTTTTAGCTCTCCAGCACTCACTCACCCCAACTATTTCAGACCCCACTTTGTTAAACACTCCAGCAACAGCCATATGTCTTATCACAACCATCTAAATACACTCCATACATTTAGAGCACGAGGCCTGTAATTGTGAGACAGCCCACACCCGTATCAAAACTCAGCCCCACCCTTTAATCAGGCAGCTGTGCGCTAAGCTGCTCTGCTCTCACGGGTTCAAGAGGCTGACAGAGATTAGAAGGACTTCACCACTGTGGGTGCTGGGTTAAACTGGGTGGATATGAGGAGCTGGTTTTAGACTGGGTTTCAGTGACTATGAGAACTGTGCAATTAACCTGCTTTCCCTCCCAGCCTTCCCAAAAATAAGGGCTATTCCATACATCTTCATACATCTTCTGAGGCTACAGGGCATGGGACCAAGTAACGACACAAAAAATAGCTCAACTTCAGTGTAATTACATAGAACGTTTCAAATAGAGGCCAGCAGATTACACCCATCATAACCGCTCACCTTTTGGCTGTTTCCTTGGTCTCAAGAGTTTAAACACAATCCCTTAGAGGCAGGATGCCACACAACCTACACGGACGGGTGTTTCTTTCCTAGATCCGCTGCTCTTCTCTCCCAGACCATCTGGGATGCAATATGTGGACAATTACGCCACTGTACTCTCTTACAGAGGTGGTTCCATTTCTGCAAACTCACTATTTCATATAGTGGTGGGTGGTACAGTGGTTCATCAGTATAGCGGTAAATCTGGTATCCCAGCTAAAATTTGCCTTAAGGTGTGAGTTTTATTATAGTCAGACTCCAGCAGTGATAGTCTGATGGTCAGATTCTAGGAGCGATGGTCTGATTGTCAGAACTTTTACTGATGGTCATAGATAAGTATTAAGACAAAGATAAGTATTAAGACAAATGACTTGAAATAAAAATGGCCATCATTTTATACTACTTCTGCAAATGCAGAAATAGTACTTTTTAAACAGTAGTAAAAAAAGGCAGTTAAATATGGGTATCCATAAATAATAAGCTAACCTTGCTAACATACAAACATCCTTTGCCATTATTTACTATTTGCTTATTTGAGATGCAATTGTTCTTCACACTGTATTACAATTTGGACCATCAGAAATGCTCCAAAATAACCTGGAATAAAACAATTTATATATACACACACAATACTTGCCCATATTATTGCCAACAAAGGTTCTATTAAGTACTGAAACAGTGACTTATAACAAGGAAACCTTTTTGGTGTTATGCAGAACCATTTAAAAGGTTCATATACCATCTAGAAAAGGCTTTGCATCACAGAGAAGAACCATTTAACCAAGCAACCTGTTTTTGTTTTATCCTCAGAGTTGTCATGGTTTATTATAGAACCATAGACTTCACCAGAAAAACCCACTGGAAAGCCCCGATGTAAATACTGTAATATCTCTATTTGGTCATGCTGTCATAATTGCTTCATCATCCCTGTTTGTTGAAGAAACATTTCCCTCAAATTCTATTTGCTCAGTTCATGGTCTCTCACTGCTGCACCACATCAAAATGATTCTTCGCTCTTTCGCTTGCCAGAATAACAAGAGAAAAAAAAGGTGCTCTTCCAAGAACTAGCCTCGACTCCTCAGAAATGCTAACACAATGGTCTGAGCTTGAAGTAGATCAACTTTACAGATAACAAAACCAAAGTGTGACATCAACAGAACAGCTGACCGGCGCTCTTGGAGAGGGCACTGTCTAAATATTAGTGATACCTCCAATCAGGCAGTGGCAGGAGAAACGTCTCTCATCTCAACAGGGTCACCTGAAGAACTCTACACTACTAGCTTTTTTTGGTTCATTTGCTCCATCTACAATCTGAGTGTTTTTGTAACTCAAGGGTGTATGTTCATGTAACTAAAGCTAAAATTCATTCAGGCGTACTTCCACTGTTCGCCAGCCAAGTTAAATGAAGGTTATGTTGCTTGGCACATCGTCTTCCACCATGCTGTACTTTAAACATTAAACAATACGCAGGCACAAAAGCCTCTGAATTAATTTCTCCTGCGGTATTCAAATCCCCGACAACAGCGACGTCAGCACTTTTTCCACAGCGAGTTTGAGCTACAGCTGGACAGGGAGTAGAGACGGGAAACAACTGACTGACCAAAAACTATTTGAGGCTAGCTTTTATCCAGTCATACGGGAGCTGATGTGGAGATACAATCGGCAATGCGCAGCAAACAGTTCTGTGCACAGCGAAAACTGAAAAAGACCGCACTGTCTCTGCTGCTTCTTTGTGTAAAATGCCAGGAGCACGAACCACAAACAACCATTAAAGCCTTTGCTCGCTATTTTGGGTGCTATTTTCCTTTGAGATTTTCCAAATAGCAGAAATAGAAAAAATGAGCATGACTGGATCACTTTCAACCAGAGTAAATAAAGTCCAAGGCACAGGCACAAACCTCAGAAGTAGCGCACCAGTGCGGCTGGGCCTACTTTGACCCTAACTAGCCGTGAGCAGCCCAGCTAGATGAGGTAAAAGCACTATGACAGCATGCCTAAGTCAGCAGCCGCCTCACCTTCTCCAATACATCACCTATATCCTCTCTGTAGCCGCAGCCCTCCGGGAGCCCTTATTAGAATCACCCTGACGAGGTGAAAGTGAATGGGGCTGAGGAGGGGGTCAGCAGGATGAAGGGAGGAGGGAGGACGTTACTTTCCTTTATAACCTCTCCATCTTTTGATGCTCTCTATTCTCACAATAATGAACTCATGCAGAGCTCTTTAATCGTGTCATTCCGTCATGCGTGCGGCTGGAGGTAATAAAGACGCCGATTACTTCATGCGCGTCTGGGGATGGTCCGACAGGTCCGACTGGGAGATGGACAGGACCGGGTCAGGCAGATGGAGCCGGCATCCTGCTCGACTGTGTCTAGCCCTGCCCGCTCCGGACACATTCCAGTCCGGGCAAGCCGAGGGACGCTCCCATTATGCCTGTCTGAAGAGTGTAATGCATATCCAAGGGGTCGTGACCTGTGTTCAGACGTGGTTACATCACCATCAGAGGGGCTACCAAGCATGACATCTGCCCCAGTGCTTCAGACTTCAGACAAGAGAGGGAAATGAAGAGAGAGAGATCGCGAGAGGAGGCCAGCATAGAAAAACACATTCTGACTTCATGTCCGTGTCTTTTCTTTCTGCTTAGTATGCACAGATGGTTATGAAGATGTCAGGGGAGCCCACACTTCTGCACCCTGGCGCTGGGGTACCCCTGTCCTGCACATTTTAGCATTTCCATGCTCTAACACAGCAATTTCAACTAAAAAGGGTGTTTTTAAATAGCTGATTAAATAGGTGTGTTGATCTGAACAGAAAGAGCATGGATGCTTCAAGATTAGAAACCACATGATGTTGAAGAAGCTAGATAACTAGATCAGCTTGGGGGCCTTGGATAAAAATAACAGCTCTGGTACATATAAATAGCATAGAGGCATAAACCTCCCTCTATCGTCTACACAGGCTATTTTTAGTTTATTATTATTAATTTATGATTAACCGACACACTTCCTATTTTTCCTAGTTTGGGGAATTCCACTGGGGAGTTGAATCTTGTGACCGCAACATTCAAAGTACGAAGTGAGTCATAACATGACACCATTTCGCACCAAAACACTGAGAGCAATGGCTCCTCCTTTAAGTCTATGCAGTCTGTCCTCCCTGTTTCCTGTTTCCTTCCTCATCTAAAGGTGCCTTCGTTAGTCACAGCCCACTCATGTAATCTGCCTCCTTCACACCAACCAAGATCCGGTCTCACTCTTACTGGAACACTTATCCAAAGCTCCAGATTCACAAAGAAACACAGCAGAAGACTTGGACCACTATGCAGTGACCTAATCGGTAGTTAACAATCATGGGGCAATTTTTCTACACAAGGAAAATTCCCTCGTCAAGTAAGTGTTGGAGTGTGTCGCTGGCCAGTGTGCATGCTGCTGGGCTGTGTCCTAATACATTTATAATCATCTACAGTCTGCGTGAAGGAGACAGCATCCTGAAGACATTACTCACTGCAGAACAGGCGCAGCACAAAGCACAAAAGCCTCTCTATCTGCAAGCCGAGATGCCCTGACGGAAAGAGGGGGGAACTGCATCAGGTAGCCCAGCTGCCACAGTGGCTCACACTCAGGAAGAAAAAAAAAACATGAAAGTCAATTAAGAAGAAAATTAGGCTGGAAATGAATTATCCAGCCCTGTAATCTCATCAGAGCCACATGGTGATCGAGAGGGCAGATTATCACTCCCAAATTACTGAGTTCAGCCGCTCTCCCTCGCCTGCCTTTTCGTACAAGACAAGGTGAATGCGGCAAACAGACTGTTCCAATTTTTGGGAAATTTCACGGTTTCACCAACTGGCTAACTTTGGCAGACTGTTAGAAGGTCATACAAAGCTTCAGAAACAGCTATTTAACTGTTAAACAGTTCTCACCCATATCGACACCAAATGTTGGCCAGGAATCTACTAACAACTCCATCAGGCAAGCAATATCTGTTACTGAAGAGCGAACCCACTTCCAAGCCATCTGATGAGACTTCCTAAGAACCGGCACAGTCCTCACAAACAAACCAAAGACACTGCAAAAAAAAAAAAATTCCCATGACCCCCACTAGAAACAAAGAGTGTATTTATGCAAGACAATGCTGCCCTTTCTTTACCCATTAAAAGCTAATTGGATGTGATGCGTTCTACTGGCTGCTGTGTGCTGGCTTTTTATTTTTATAACCCTTATTGTATTTGCATGCGCAGTGGCTTTGTTGGCTTCTTGTAGCTTGAGTCTGAGTAACTAGCCCCAGATGTTCTGTAAAAGTCCTCCACCCATTCTGGGAGCAAAGCAGTTGAAGGAGAAAAGGAGAAAACACTGAAGTTCTGAAGAAAGTAACCGCAACGCCGCTTAGCAGTATGACGGTGACAGCGCATGGACTGAACCACGGGGCTGGGGGTGTAGCGGGTCTCTGGGTAAGCACAACATTGAACGTTCAAATGTAAGGTCTTGCTTCCTCCTGCATCATTGAGCTCTTCACCACCACCAATCTCTTGCAATTCTTCCAAAACCCAAGCTGCCCATTTGCTTGCTGCCTTGTTATTCCTGTGGAACTGCTGGAGGCTGAGCAGGGCGCAAAAAAGCTGAAGGATGCAGCGGAGTCGTGCTCTCTCATTAGTGTCAAGTAATGATTCCAGATTCACTGAAGGCCTCTCTCTCTCTCTCTCTCTTTTTTTTTTCTGTCAACTATGGTTTGTGAAAGCAGAGGGGGGAAAAGGG
This sequence comes from Salminus brasiliensis, assembly GCF_030463535.1. NCBI lineage: Eukaryota > Metazoa > Chordata > Actinopteri > Characiformes > Bryconidae > Salminus > Salminus brasiliensis. Next base: position 12,926,942 of record NC_132885.1, on the reverse strand, counting down.
ACTGGTATGAGTCAGTGGACATGGCGCACCGATGACTCCAGCTGACAGGAAATCAAAGGCCGCTGCTCATTGTTACTGGCCTCAGTTGGGACTCTGGACTCTGGCTCTGTTGCTAATTTTAAGACTGAGTTAACGTGAGAACTGAGATTCAATGGGACCTGCATCAAAGGGTGCGCTGTACATCCTGCCACTTTTCTGCCCAGATCAACCTTGACTTCACAAAGCAGCGACTGCTGAGGCAGGCCCTGTGGTACTGGAGGGCCTGGGGTCGAGTGAAGGCAAACTCAGGGAAGTACACTCATTCACATAATAGGCACACCATCACTACCGGCGCTCGAGTCGGGATCAAACCACAACTGAGGAGTGACACTTCCACTGTGAAACCTAGTCTCATACTACAGTATACTGAAAACAAACAGTCTGCTCTAGTTCAGGAATTTTAGGAAAAAGCACTGCAGCAGGGCCAGTTGTTGTTGGAACGGACATTAGTGAGGTGGGCTTTTCCACCAAGAGTGCGTTCTCAGGATTAAACTAGTCCTGTCTTTGTATGAAAAGCAGAGAACACAGGCCTAGCCTGCAACACAGACAAACAGTCCTGACGTCAGCGTTTTCTTTTTTTTTTCACTGAGGGGGAAAAAAAAAAAATCGAGATCTAAAAAAAAAATGAATAGTAATAATAAAAATGCTGTAAGGGATCTTTAGTGAACACAATGGCTCTATATAGAGCCATGCCAAATCAAAGAAGGATTGAAGTGATAAATAATTCTTCAACTAGTTTAGTGGTTGTTCTTTATGATGCAGGACATGCATATGGGTATTTAACCCTTTTGCCAGTAAATTCTGGCTGTCTTTGGTGGTCTGCACACAGTGGGGAGTTCTTGAATGAGACCGTTACACCGCAACTCCACTGTACGCCATCTGAAGAACAATGTCGGGGAATTAACATTCATAAATACTGTGATATTTTATTATTATTAGTGTTTCTTCACTTCATGACTTCAATTCATGTAGTCACTGGATCTGACTGCCATAAAGTATGAAATGATCATTGTAAAGACACAAACGACGCCAAGTTAGCCTAGGTTGCCTTATCTCGCTGATATTCCAACCTTAAAAGTGTCACAGTTACATTCTAGCTCCCGTAGCTTCTGCACCATATAAGGTGGATCAGAAGCTAAAAAATGTAACTCCAGCCTTGTGAAGGCAATCATGTTTGTTTACAGTGCCATAAACCTGCACTGCATCATATTCCGGAAATGTTGTACTGAGGTTATGTGACGGGGTGGTTAAATTATCAGCGGAAAAGCGAAACCTTTTCGTGCTGTTTTAGCATGGGATGAGGAAGCGTGTCATTGAGTGTATCGTGAGGTTACATGAGCACACAGAGCTTAAACGAGCAAGAGTATGACTGGCAAACCTATACTAAATACTATACTCAGGTGGTGTTGTGTTATGGGAGTGTTGTGGGAAGTGTGTTGGGGGAAGCAGGTTGGATGAACTAGTGGAATTACGGCTGTTAGTCGTGTCAAAGCTGAACGCTATACGACAATGTTCCAATCCCACCCGTGGGACCATAGCAACCAGGGACCAGCCAGGGGACCATACTTGCCATAGGGTTGAAGAAAATAGTTTAAAAAGCAACACAAACAGTCGTTCAGTTATCCTACAGAACCTGTATCCTACCTATCCTGTAGAACCTGGTTTGCTAATAGGGAAATCATTTAGGTACTATATCATTTTTTAAAGGGTTAAAATGTTAAAGGTCGTCCATGAGAATCACTTAACTAGGCAAAGAACCATTCCTGCATTCAAATGGTCATCCATATAGCCTTTACCTTCACAAGTACCTCTCTCCCGTACTATACAGAGCCTTTTTCGTGCGTGTAGAACACATATGTGGCATATGTATGAGCCCATGTCTTGACAATCCATAAAAAACTAAACCTGTGTGTGTGTGTGTGTGTGTGTGTGTGTGTGTGTGTGTGTGTAAAAGCAGGTCAGGGATGATCCTGCTGCTGGTGTCGAGATCCAGGTCTGGATCGTGTCCCAGCTCAGTGAGGGAAGCAGAGCCGGATCTTGTGAGGGAAAGCCTGACAGATTTGCGAGACTTTCTCACACACTACAATCATTCAGGCAGAAAGGCACTACGACAGCAGGAGTGCTGTGAAGTAAACAGCGGCCTGGCGGTGGCTATCTCCCCATCATTTACTCCCAGCAGTCAGGTTGGAAATCTAGCATTAGCATTCCTTCCTTAACGACATTACAGCCTGAAACACAGTCACAAGACCGCACTCTTTATTTCTGGACGCAGTTCAGAGGTTACACTGCATACATGTCCCACTTCTTTCTCACGGATACATCTGCCTAAAAGAAAAGCCTTCAAAAACTCAGAAGAAGGCCTGAGAGTTCATTTCAGACTGAACCCACTGGTGGCAAAAACAGCACCCAGGACTTATTGGCGGACACACAGCTTGATTGTTTGTTCAACAGGCAACACAGCTGCCTTCTTTCAGATGGAGAAATAGAGACGGAGAGAGAAAAATTGGTGGTACTATTCATAACCTTTGGACATCTCATGTGCTCTGTAGTAACCTCAATTAGCCCAAAGACACCAGACAGAACAGAAGAAGAGATTGTGCCCTCTTAGTTTTAGACTTCCGAGCCGGGGGTTAAATACACAATCAAAGAGATTCTCATGAACACAGGAACCGATGAGAGGATGGAAATCTTGCAAGAGAACTCACACAAAGCCTTATTCCATCCTTTGTCCTTTGTGTTTCCGAATTACCAGCCAGAGTACATAGGCTAGCATCACAAATCACGCTGAGAATCACATTCACAACAGCCTCCACCTCCACCGGAACACCATTTGCTGGTGTGTAACATGGCAAATGTTATTCAAAGGTCAGAAAGTCCGGAGACGTTCTCCTCAAGAGCCAGCTTGCCGAGTCTGGTCACAGCCGTTATTAACTTACTGTCCACGTACCAGCGGAGCATGGGAGGTGAGCCAGCCCAGAGAATCATAAGCAGGCAGCATAGTCATCCATCAGTGTCTGTACACAGCACGTATTCATCTTCACTCTGTGGGTCTGTCAGTACAGTCACAAATAGGCCAGACTAGAGCGCTGAGTAAACACTACAGCTTTCCACACACGCGTAAAAAGGCTGCAAAAAACCATGCTATGACATCAGCAGCGGGTTCCAGTCCACTCTATCTGAAAAGTGAAGGAGGAAGAAGTGGTGAAAACATTTACTAAATATGGGAAAGGTCCAGTACACCATGCTTTGCGTATGTGAAAGCCTGAGACATACTGTTTACACTGGTCTCCATTAAGGCCAAAGGGACAGACCTAATCTGGAATGTTAACTAATCCACAGCTTACTGGTTTCTTACTGGAGTGTCTTTCTAAAGCCTGAATTAGAGAGAGAAAGTGGGGAAAAAAAAACATACACAGACTTTTTACAGTAATGCTACCAATCCAGGGAATAGCAATAACAACAGACTGACACATTTTGTCTGACTGGAAGACTATTTATAGCTGTAGTGAAGACAGCGAGACAGTAACTAAAGAGGAGGGTGTGGAAAACACTGAGAAAAGTATAAGTGTGTGCAAGTGTATTTATGCCTCAGTAGCGTCTGCAATATGGGAATGTGTGTGCGTGTTCAATAAGACTCAGTAGGACTACCCTGTTGATTTATCTCTGCTATCCTGCCTCAGGCAAAAGCCTGCCATTGTTTTTTCATAGAGACAGGAGAAAAAAAAACACACAGCCTCTGTCAGCCTTTTGTTGTTTTGTAATTGTTTTGACCTAAACATCAGTTTCAACACAAAAGGCATTAGGAAAGCATGCTCGCGCCCGGATCCGGGATGCTGTACTCAAACCAGCGGCTGCCCGGCTTCTCCGCATCTCCTCGGCAGCCAAAATAGCTCGCAATATAACTTCGTTCTGTTTTGACTCATTGAGAGCGCTCGCTTCCTTCTGTCGGCGAATAAATTATCGCGGAATAAACAGATAAATAAGCGCAGACGAGCAAATGAATAAATGCAGAGCAGACCTTAATGAGCGCACTCATTAGACTGGGTGATTGCTGTTTGGAGGTAGTTTAATTCGATCTGCACCCCAACGTCTGCGGTTCTTTATTGTGCTCTCCACTCTAAACAAACAGAGATTGCCTCATTTGAATTTGAGAGAGGTATAACTATTGATCCTGCACCAAGAGAATGGCGACGGGTTCTCCGCGAATACAAATGGCGCTGGGTTTGTCCCGATCCTGACACAGAAAAGTTCAGCTCTAGTCATTATTGTGTCTGCAGAAAAACCAGACTGTAGATTCACTACATCCACTCCACTCTCCAATGCAAAACAATCAGACTGGGGCCTGGGCGCAGGCCTGGGCGTTAACTCGACAGGCTGAAATTAGCCACAAAGCCGCAGCGGTCATGTGATGAAAGAAACATGTTGTCACATTAGGAGTCACGCTCCTCTACAGCATACAGAATGGGGAAACTGAAGACACAGAGACAGCAAATATATCAGGCAGGACATGACAAGGCAAAATAATATTTAGACAATAGCTGCTTTGTGCTGCAGGCAGTGGCGGTGTATATATGCGAGGGTGGGTGTTACTAAGGTGTGTGTGTGTGTGTGGGGGGGGTGTATGAACTTTCACAGAGGTGTTGGTGTTGTTTTAGGCCACAGGGGGCTGTGTGTGTTGGGGTTAAATAAACTGAGGGTGTGTTTGGTGGAGTTGGGCTCACCCGGTGTGGGTCGTACTCAGAGCCTCGCCGTCGAGACTCTATCTCTTCGTACGCAGGAGCAGCTCCCTCTCTCCGAGCCTGCTGATACTCTCTCCGCAACTGCTGGATCCGATCCATACTGCTGCAGCACACCAACACACAGAAAACAAAAGCTGATTTCCATATTCACTTAGCTGCGCGCACACACACACACACACACACACACACACACACACACACACACACACACACACACACACGTGTGTGTACAAGGCAAAGACTTTAGGTCAATAAAGAACATCAAGACCAAGAAATGGCTGCATTATAAGCGTGCCCTGAACACCTTCCCTGTCAAAAGGACATCTAGCTTGTCAAAAATATTTAAATACCAATAAGCAGGTTTCAGTACGTCTACATATTTTTGGGATCATGTGTGTTATTGAGTTTATTATTGAGTGTATGCATGTCACATAACTCACATAACCTATATTATTTATATCACCCTCTTGGTGGTTGTAATTGGCCATGTTTGAAAGGTTATGACCAACTTGAATATTTAGCTTCTACAAGACAGCCTTAGTTTTACCTTGTTGATACAATTAAATTGTCCAGAATAAACTGTGGCATGAATCCAAAATGATTATTTTCATTTATTCATGATCACAATATTAGCTGCTCTGCTTTGTAGTTATAAATACATTTGTTCAACAAGCTCTTTAAAAGTTATATGTAATGTACAAGTCATATTTTATTGATATACAGTGCAAAAAAGGCTCATTTGGTAAGTTCATATATGTCTTTAAAAAAAAGTTATACTGAATTAACCGTTCATACACTGCATTTACCAGATTCTCAGTCCATTACTAGTTAGCTACTATCTTTTTAAGGTCGTGCTCACATTACTAAGCTAAAGTAGCACAAATCTTAGTTTTTTCTATTTTTTTACCTAATGCGACACAGATCTGACTGTCAGACCTGTATGAAATCACAAATATGATCTTTTCAAATACGAACTGAGTCACCTTCCTGTGTAGTTACAGAACTGATTCATGGCTATGCAACCTCAATGAGAAGGATCACATCGAGATTCAGGAGTTTTTTCTTCCGTTGCGTCATGATTCAGAGTCAATGTGGCAGTTAATACCAACAAACTCTGCAAAACACAAATCTAAATGCCTTTAATTGAACACATTGGGGAAAAAAATAACAATAAACAAATATGATTAGACCAGGGTTCTCCAAATAGGTGCATATTACGTCACGCAAAAACATTGTATCTTGAAAATGGCAACTTTACAGGCAAAGTAAAAATCCTTCTTCAATAAAAGTCGTTTTTGTTATTTCAGTAATTTTGGAGCATTTCTATTGGTCAGTCATGACATTTTGATTCTACCAGATTCAAATAATGCCAAAAAGAGAGATTGCGTGTGTGACCGTAACGTTATGACTGCACATAAAAGGTCCTAAAAGAGCAATTTCAGATTTAGCTCACATGCGCAGATCCCTACTGGACATACAATACCCTACTGGGGTGTGGAAGCTACAGTGTTGTGACTTACAGAGAATAGGGACTGGAGAATGCCCCGGGGAACAGGGAGTCATTTGGGAATTCAGCCTTAACATATATGGTTCATTAATGTGATGTTATTGATTTGGATGCTCATGTGTGTCATTTGTTCACACTAAAGACAGATACACGTCACTTACCCAGAGAGCTGATCTGAGCAAAGAAAGGAGTTGAGCAATGAGGTCATACAATGTGAACACAGCAGCTTTTGTAGCAGAGATTGATTTCGAACATACAGTTGTGGTATGCTTGATAAACAGGAAGTTGAGGATAAAGTACACTGAAAAGTAACACAAGCGTACTGAACCATCACCGGAAGAGGGGGGGGGGTTCAATTCTTTGTTACAGTTCACCTCAGGGATTATAAAATGATGCTTATATGGCAATGCAGTAATATGTTACAATACATACAATGATGACACACGGTGATACAGATTCAAAGCTGAATAAACAAACAAAAACAAACAAATAAATAAGTAAAAGTTTCCGTCACTACGGCTCAATGAAATCGGCTTTCCAGACACAGTAAATGACTTGTTTATCTAACGCTCAGACAAAGAATGTGTGATATTTTCTCTCTGTCCGTGCTCAAATATTGTGTTGTGTCACAGGGCTGTGGAAGTGTGACAGTGCTGATAAGGGCCTGCCAGTCATTTCACGGCTGCTCACACTCAAACACACACACATTCACGTTTCAACACACTCGCAACCTTTCCACAACCCAAACACCACACATGCAGAAAGGACGGGACCCATTTTTCTAGCCTCAAAAACACACCACTGCAAGGCCTAGTCTGCTTTTTCAGCAGGAGATGAAATTAAGGATATAGAGTCCAGCGTTCTTGGAGGAGAACATTTTTAATGGACAAATTCACTGTATAACACTAGCCACACTATCTAACTATCAGATCAGTTTTATCAGATATAGCGCACTACCTAAATGCCACCTGAGCATTCTGATCATTTCATCATGGATTCTAACCTGATTCTCTTTCTGAGTGAGGGGGTAAATAATGATTTATAAATCGCACATACACTACTGTTCCAATTTCCTTATCTATATATATATATATATATCTATATATATATATATATATATATATATATATATATATATATTTGACTGCATTCATCACCCCACCTCATCCCCAACTTATCCCAAAAGTACTGGGTGGAGCACAATCACTCCATTCCAGAGTTCCACTGCTCCACAGCTTAAGGGTGGTGGTGGTGGTGGTGGTTATACCCTTCAAGGCATGGTGGCATTAGGCAGAGTGTCAACAGGTTAATGTCTTATTCTATTGGCAGTACTTCTCTACAGGGACAAGCTGTGTGTGTCTATTTGCACATTTGCAATAGGTGCAACTTAAAGTGGCTGAATACATGCATTATAAAGGGTGTCCACAAATATGTGGACATATATTGCCAAGCACAGACAGGGCACAAGAAAGGGCAAATGTTTATGACGACAACAAATATGAAATATATATTTCTCCAAATTACCCTCACTTAGACTGTAGTGTGTAAAAGGGTCACTTTTGCACAGACAGCTAAAAATAACATTCAATAATAACATTCAGTGTTTCCCAGTGTATTATATATACAAGTATTATATATATACTTGATTTGAGACATACACACACACACACACACACACACACACACACACACACACACACACACACACACACACACACACACGTAAATGTTAGGACAGTGCTCCACTCTACCTTGGTTAAATATAAAGGTTCTACAAATGGTTCATTGAATGATGCCATTGAAGAACCACTTTTGATTCCATACATAACCAGATTTATAAGAGTTGTGAGAGGCTGAAGAATCTTTAAATTGGTAAAGCATCTTCATATCAAGCAATGGTTCTCTAGGCCTTTAAAAAGTTCCTCACTCAAAGAAATATGTGAAGCACATGTAGTCAAAATACCTGCTAAAGACGGCCTGATCACCATAAGGCTGAGACACGTCTTCATTATTTTTAGCAGGTATTTTAAATTATCTTCATAACATACAGAGAATTATGGGTAAATGAACTATGTTTGTAATAGTGCTGCTCTAGAACGAGTAGATCTGGTTGTAGCTTCACCAGAAAGTCTGAAATCACACTATCAGCAGCAGTGTGGACAGTTCCTGCACTTTTACTGCTGCTGTTGTGGTTGTTATTTACATGGTGTATTGAAAGAGCCTTCCTTTATCTCGTAGCCTTAAATATCTTCTTAACGCCTGGTTAAGCTTCTACTTCAGACATGTCTGTCCGTCAGTCCGTCGCTCACTTGTATGAAGTTAAGAGAAGTTTTTGGGATAAGTGGGTGTTTATTGGTCACTTGTTCCAAAGAAAAGTGTTAATTTAGGTTTTTCCGTCAGGCCTGCATTCTCCTCTGTACACTCCGATGGCTTATGAGTTGTTTTTAGGGGTCTCATCCTTTTTAAGGACTGTAGTTCCCCTTTCTGGTGTGTTCACTCACCTCTTGACATGTGACTTCCTCTTCTGACATTTTTTCCAAGAAATGTATTTGTTTATAAGTCAAGTGTTCAGCATATTGTGTAATTCTGAAATTTCTGGTGAAGACATAAGCTCACTGTTTATAAAGAACAGCCAACTGTTTGCTACTGGAAAAAAAAACATCACAGTTTTTCCCTTTAAGGGATGTGCTGGCCTTGAATATCTGAACACGAGAGAACTACACAATTAAGCCCAATTCATTTTGTAGCTACACACACACACACACGCTTTTGCAGCTACACACTATTTTTTCCATAGATAAAATATATTATTTGATGAAGAGGATTGGATTCACACAAATATCCCAGTATTTGTAGGTACTTTTAAAGATTTAAGTGGGCTTATATGGTACATGAGCTTATTAGAGTTTCCCCCCCTATTTTGTTTTAATAGCTTTCTAGGCAGACAAAACAAATACCATACATTCCAGAGGGCTGATGAAGTGGCCCAAAACCACTGACACACTCACTCACTCTGTCTAAACACACTGAACACAGCAGCAGGACTACCACCAAGGCTCTGGCCTTGTCACAAGCTCAATGTGACCATAAACATGCACAATATCATCATTAGCTAAGCTAAGCTAACACTGCTAACACACACACTGGACCTGTCGCATCTGGGAAAAGAGATCAGTGGGGTTTAACTGGTTTCTGGCAGAAGTATTCCTATATGTGGGATTATTATTGTGATTCTGGCCATACTGTGCATCCCTTCCAGCTCCATGGACACCTGGGCAAAATCATGCAGCACATGCGGCCACTGTTGCATCACACCTGCACACTTTCACACACAGCGCACGCACGCACGCTTCAATAAAGATACACAGCCTCACCTCAAAATAGATTGTGTGTGAAGGATGAGCAGCATACAGCAGGTTAGGGCTTTGGGTGGCGAGGTGTGTACAGCAAAGATGCGGTCAGTGTGAGCATGCGCTAAGCAGACAGCAGCTCATCTACAGCCGGAACACTCAGAGTTATGCCCCTGCCTCCCTCCTTCCATTTTTCACTTCTCAATTTCCGTGATGGAGGGCCGCAGAGAACAGAGCAGAGACGTGTAGCAGCATCCATCTTCTGCTCTCTCTCTCTCTTTCTCAACAACACTCCCTCATGGCCAGTTTACACAATTTATGGGCCACCATACACAAAAAACGAGAAGGAATTAGGAGGAGAAAAAAAGAAGAGAAAGGAAAAGGACAAAAACACATGACTCAGACTGAGGCTTCTATTGATTACAACTGGGAACGAATGCATTGCCATGAAAACCTCCATTATGGAAGTTTTCTTTTGCCCGAAATTCTGCTGCAAATAGCAGGTAAACTAAAAAAATGATTTTTTCCTCATTGCAATTTGTTCCCCCAAGTCAGGGCAGGTCAATACTCATAACTGACTGACTGGACCGGAGCTGACTCACTCAAAAAAAAAAAAGTGTGGTTGACCTACACTCCCCCCTTCCATCAATGACTTTGGCTCTTTAAACCATTTCTCCAATAAATGATACAGCATTGAGAACGGAGGCATCCTTCACAGACATCCAGATTACTTCAGCAAAACAGTGGGTGCTTTGTTCAGAACTGTAGCTTTACTGTGGCTATTGAAGCGAGCTAGAATGGATTCCACATCGAAAGAAGAAAAAGTCAGAATTCTGTAAGAACACTGGCAACAAGCAGGACAACAAAAAGAGAAGCAGAGGGAGAGAAAAGGGAAAAAAACAACAACTGCCATGCAATTTATTTTGGAAGGAAGCAAGGACAAAAACTGTCTGAGGTCATTATTTTGGGAAAGACACTGCAAGCTGCAAATCTGTTTTCAGTAAAGTTTTGGAGCAGCACAGACCGCTGCAGGGAGACAGGCTGTGACATCAGCTAAAAGGCTACAGCACTGAGTCCAACCAGACATAGGTTTCATTTAATCACCCACAGTAAGGGATCTTCACCAAAACCACCAGAACCAACATCGCCAAAATATGCTACATGACTACAGGGGAAGTGAATGTGGATGGTTGATGACCTTAACTTGGTATGAAACCTCTATATCCACTGTAATTATGCAAATATCAACCTTCATAAAGCCCATTACGATTAGCACTACCATGTTTATGGTTTTTAAAAAAGGGGAGGGTGCTCCAGCACACCATTCAGCATGTAAATAAAAATCACCATTAGTCATAGCTTAATAACCACACATATCCCTGCTCCAACCCCCATTATAAACCCAGGTGTTCATCTCATGCACAGAGAAGTCACACACACACACACACACACACACACACACACACACACACACACACACACACACACACACACACACACACACACACACACACATTCACTAGAGCCACAAGTTGGGAGCCTAAGTGGGTGTTCTTGAATAAGAGAGATTACAGATCACAAAAAAAGAGGAGAAGGCCACAGCACATGTATTCTTTCTCTAAAGCTGGGAGAGGTAAGCTGAGCTCCAGGACCAGGTGGCTTCATCTCAGCCTTTCTCCTTCAACAACGGCACTCCACAGAACCGCCACACACAGGAAAGTTCAATAAAGGCTATAGATATCTATTTTCTCCCTCTTGCAGAAGCCAGACATTTACTATCCCCAATGCTATCGATTCTTTCGGCCAGTGGCAAAGGCGATCTGATTGCTGAGCGAGTGGAAAAAAAGGCACATTTTTATCTATTCATTTCATGCAGAAGTGATTGGGTACTTGGCTGGCTTCCACTGGGGCCTAGAAGATGGGAGATATTAAAAATGAATAGAGCCATTAATAAGCCTCCCAGTAACCTGGCCACACACACACAGCCATGTGAACATGTGAATGTATGATCTGCTGGTCATATAGGAATTATTCCCTTATAACTTTTATTTATGTGTGTATACATATATATGAATAAAAGTTATAAGGAAATAATTCCTATATGACCAGCAGATCATACATTCACATGCTCCCTCCCTTCTTCTCATACAATCTAATTCTTTGTTTCAGACTCCTAACCCTCAGCTAACTCGGAGTCCAGCATTTTCCCTCCCCCTCTATTAATTGTTTTATGGCTGAAGAATGCGTAAAGGTCAGCAGACTAAGTGTGGGGTAAATGATGGCTTTAAGCTGGAAGCCACATAAATTACTAACACACTGAAGAAGCCAGAAGAGGTCTGCCCATTACTGCATCTCAGAAATGGACAGCAAAATACTGTCAGAGAGAGAGAGAGAGAGAGAGAGAGAGAGTTGCTCTCTGTGTCTGTGTGTGAAGTCAATTCAAGTTGACTTGTAGTTACAGTAGTTTTATTGGCATGACTGCAGCTAGCACAATACTGGCAAAGCACGTAACACTAAACCTTTGCAGCCGAAACATACTCAGCTGAAGCATTAGCAGTGCTGAAGTTAGTAAAGCAACAATTATCATCATTATTTTCCAATCAACATGATATACTCTGCTCTATCAGTAGGGGGAGGAAATTGTTCTCTCCTTTCTCTCAGATGATGTTCGCTATTACGCACTGAGACTTACACATTTTTATCAGTAGTTGTAACATCAGACGACATTAAGGTCCCAAGGTCATGTTGGCCTCAGCTAAATTCCCATTATTGATGATTGGTCCAAAAGCTCAATCAAAATATTTGGCCACAGAGTTGCGTCCACAAACTTTTGACAAATCACAACAAACAATCAAAGATCACAACAGCAAAATATAATATACTGGTTATCAGATTTTTAGTACTTTTAGCTAGTAGCTTCAGTATTTGTGATGCCTTCTAAATTAAAAGATGTTTAACTAAATAATAATAATACATTAAAATAATAATGTGTTGCAGGTTGAGTTGGAGGACAAATCTGGATTGTCAAGGAGTCCCTGAGGACCAAGGTGAGAGGCACTGATCTATAGGATGCTTGTTCTATTTAGTGTAGTCTAGCTTACTGAAAAGGCCATGTACGTCACATGCATAGAGCAGGCATTATAACACTGGCAAATTCAAACCTCTGACCACTTAATCTCTGTGCCTTTCACTGCATCGTAAGGACTGCTGTTCAGCAACTACATGAGACACAAGGCTACTAGCAGACTTCTTATTAAATTAAGGGTGCCAGGAAGGCAAGTCTGAGAAAGGCAGAATTGAAACCGCTGGTGATTCTGTGGAATTTAGGAGGTTAACTGGCTAGTGTACTTTGATCGTACTTGTGTACTTGTGATTTTGCTTTGACCGCATAAAAAGCTCTTTGTGTGAGTAACTGTGTCTGCTGGTTATGAGTAATGTGGTGAGTAGGTGTAGAGCCCAGGCCCACAGCAGGACAGGAGGGGCAGGTATGTGCTCCTTAGAAACACTCAGCATGTGTGCTATGACTACTACACATCTACATATAAAATTCACTTGAAGTCTTCAACACCAGGCTGGACTAATAAGACTACATCAGCACACAACGGAAACCCAGAGAAAGCACATCAGAACTAAATATGCAGATTTGTTAAACAGATGCAGCAAAGGAAAGGATGCACAGAGGAACAGAGGAAACTGCATCACACACATTTATCTTTGATGACCCATTTTTGCAGCTTAGTTTTCATGTACGAATTGTATAGACTGCAGAATGGATGTTATGCTTTGAAACTATAACAATGTCACTGGAACGCTATATGTCCAAATGTTTGTGGACACCCTTTCTAATGAATTCATTCAGCCACTTTAAGCTGCACCCATAGCTGATACAGATGTGCAAATGCGTACACAAATGTGCCCACATACACCTTTGTCTAGTCCCTGTAGATAAGTATTGCCAATTAAATGGGACTCTCTGCTGCAGATAAACATGAACCTATTGGCACCATGCCTTATGCCAGGCAAGGGCTAGAGGGGTATAACCCCCCCCCCCCAGCACTGCGTTGTGGAGCAGTGGACCTGTGTTCTCTGGAACGATGGTGCTCCATCCAGTACTTTTAGGAAGAGTTGGGGAGTTGAGGATGAGGGGGTGGTGACCACAATAATGCTTCTGTCGCTAGATACAATCAAATCCACATAGGAATGCTCCACAATCTAGTAGAAAGCCTTCTTCTCCAAGTCTTACTCCAACAAAAGCAGGACAGACTTGTTTTTAAAAGCCTTGAATTCTGAAGAAACATTGAATGAACAGGTGTCCCAATACTTTTGTCCATATATATTATTTAATATATTTAATTTATTAAATTTAATAGTTGATCCAGTAAACAGCCTACTATCAATAATGGGTACTGGATTTGTGCCATCTTAACTACTGCTCAGTCAGACATCTGAGCAAATGTCCTGGCTTTGCTGAGTTTTGTAGGCAAGGAAGAAGAGAAGTGGGTGTGAGGAAGAGTGTGAGTGTGTGTGTGTGTGTGAGGTCTAACAGGCAGTGCTCCTGCGCGAGCCGGGAGAAGAGCGGAGCAGATCTCTCAATTTTCTCCTCTTCACTAATGGTGCCGGGCCACTGCGCTCTAATTGGTAGACATTTCCAGAAATGAAATATGACAACAAAAGATAGCCCCCAATGACAGGTCGGCTTCACGCCGCCCTAACCAGAAGTGACAGCACTTTTTAAATGCCATTTGCAATTGAAGAAATAATTAGAAATATTTTGGCCAGCATAACATTATTTGGACAAGCAATCAATGTTTTTTTCCCTCTCCTCATTTCCCCCCTCACCCTGTCTCGCGCTCGCTCTCACCATTCTAATTTGCTGCCATGCAGGTGAACTCCAATCACACTCAGCCGCTCTGCTGCGCTGCAGTCAGTGGCATGCTGAGTGGAAAGATTTGTGACAAACAAAACTAAGGAAAACTCCTTCCTTATTTCCCCTCCATAAATTGTACAGTACTCCTTGTGTTAAGCTGAAAAAACAACAACAGCAACAACAACAACAACAAAAACCTTCTAATACAAAAACTCTGTGTTGAAAAAGTAGACTAATTAGTTAAGGGGGGAAACTGAATTCTGCTGTTCTGCAAAAACGCTCAAAAACCTTAAACCCTGCCGGTGCCAAAAACAGAACCCAACACTGCACAGGCAAGACTCGTTGCTAAGCTACAATACGCATCTGGAGAAAACCACTAAGTGAAGGCTTTGAGTGTGTGCATGAGTGTGAGTGTGAGTGTGTGTGTTTGCCTTCCGCTCCCTGTATGCATGTACTCCATTGTGAGGGAGATGTGGAATTACTTTTCTTCCGTGAGTGAGTGGCAGCCGGGAAGTTCTTGAACAAATATGAGAGGCCTTCCTCTCCCTCCCTTTCTCTTCCTCTCTCTCTCTCTCTCTCTCTCTCTCTTTCTCTCTTTCTCTCTTTCTCTCTTTCTCTCTTTCTCTCTTTCTCTCTTGTTCTTTTTCCAACAAGAAGCACAAACACATAGGTCCCACTCCAATTACCTGCAGGAGGGATGGAGAGAGAATAGAGCAAGAGAGAGAGAGTGACAGAGAGAGGAAAGAGTAGATGAGAGCAAAGCAGAGAGAGTATGTGTGGGGCAGAGTAGAGAGGGGCTCTTGGATTCAGGGAGACACTTAAGACACCAGCTTGGCAGCGTGTAAAAACAGCAGTGGAGCGCGCGCGCCTGGAGCATTCATTCGGCTCAACAGAATGGCTGATTAATTAACAGGGAGCAAAGCACTCCAGCACTCATCCAACCTGCACTAAAAGCTTTTCTTTCTCCATCTATTGATTTATATAATTATTTCGATAGTGAGGCGGCTCCGGATTCACAGGCAGAGGAGGTGGAGGACGGTGGGGGAGGGAGGTGTAGGACAGAGAAAAGCCCTGGCTGTGGTACATTTAGGCTTGTTTTGGCATGGAGAACTCTTTCAGGCACTCTCTGGGTGCACAATGGTGGCTGATGGGGTGGCTGAGGGGACACAGCTGACCTGCCGAGCGGCGGTTGATGGATCTGTGCTGCGTACAGCGTTGAACCCGCTGGCTGGCTGATGGTGTTGTTGAGTTTGCTCAGGGTAGCGTGGGGGTTATTGTTCATAGGCATGTACAGAACACAACCACTTGCTATAGAGGGCTAGAGTGAGACCCATGGTTTTCTCTCTCATCATGTGGATTTTTCCATTTCGCTTTATTCCTTTCCAACCGGAGGGTCTGCAGAGATGGAACACCACAGGTTCTCTCTCTCTCTTTTTCCCCTTCTTCCCAAGTCACCCTGTACAAAAACAACCTTCCCACCCACCCCCACCCCTTCTCCACTTCATCTCCCAGGCTTCTCTCTCTGGGGGAAGAATGATTAGTTTTTAATTGGAGCAGAGCAACGCTCAGGAGGCCCGTGGTTGTTCGAGTACTTTTTTTATTCCAGGAAAAAAAAGCCCGGTGGAGCACTCGAGGGCTGCTACCTCTCAGCCCCCCTCCCGGCGTCCACAGCTGAGGGGTTTGGCCCCAGTCTCTCGCTCTTTCCCACACGAGAAGAGCCTCAAGAGCCCCGCTCTTTTCAACCTGCACGCCCTCCAGATCGCCCGCTCTTCAGCCCTGGCTCTTAGATGAAAGGGAAGATGGAGAGGCAGAAAACAAGGGCTGTGAGGTGGAGCGGCTGGCCGCAGAGTGCTCGCAGAGGAGAATAAAAGAAAGGCTTTGTGGGCACAGGCTGGGCCCAGTAGCGTCCAGCTCGGAGAATGAGAGTGGAGAGGCTGCAAAGGCCTGGTCACATACATTTGCTAATGAAGGGAGGCTGGGGGTGGGGGAGGGCTTCGTATTCAGTGCCCACATATGTGCAACAGCACTGAATCGTAATATCATCTTAATAGTGATCAAGTTACAGGAGTAAAAATTAAGAACCTGGAACCTGCCGGAAGGCCACAGAGTTTAACCACAATTAAGACACAAACTCAAGCAATGTCTGATGTTAGTCGTAGGGCACACAGCTCACAAACACAGGGCTTTTTCAGAGGGCTCTCTGCTATAAAGCACCCGAAGGGACACTGTGTAAAAATCCAGTGTCTGTAAGTGAGCACCAGATATCGTTAAATGAATGGCAGATAGTATTTACTAGAAAGTATCTGGTGCTCACCAAATATGTAGTATGTGGTTTCTGATACTCACCTGATACTACCAGCTATACTTTACTGAATACTAATGATGCATAATTGACTAAATTCATCTGTGTTGGTCACTGATTGACACCATGGTAATAGCTGAAGTCACTTGTGGTTGAATAAACTGTACAACATCTCCAGAAAAAATAAATGGCAACACCACTATCAAAACACAGGGCAGTCTAAACAACCTACTGTTCTGATCAGATGCCCCCCAAAATCTTATAGATTACTAACACTTTTTCAAACAAGCTGACAACCTACTTAACAAATGCTAATAGTTAATCTTGGAAGCAGTGCTTACAGGAAGATACTGTAAACCTTGAAGCATTTCCACCTTCAAAAGGTCAGCTGGTGCAAGGTTGAAAAACCGCCTGAAACTGTCCTGAAACTGTATCCACGTCACAGCAACAGGCTGATGGACCACCACTGATTCCAGATAAATCACCTGAGCAGGGTTTCCAGTTTTATGGAGGGCGGAAAAACCCAGCCCGCCAAAACTACATGTTCTTCAACAGGTGTTTGAGGCAACCTAAGGTCATGAGTTTCAGATCACATATCTCCAGCCCTGCTGCTGGCAGGATGGCCCCCTGCAGAGTCTGCTTATGCCAATACGCCTACACTAATGCACCTTGTTCCAGGATTCAGATGCTCCTGCATACTCTGATTAGCAGGATCAAGTCTGTCAGGTCAGGGCTGGAAATAAATTCAGCAGGAGAGCGTCTCTCAGAGCTGGAGAGAAATGAGTCGTCATGCTTGAAGGAATAGTTTGGCGTGAAATCAGATTTACACAGTTTTCCCCTTGATCAGCTAAGATATGGTGGGTGTCTAAAGCTTGCTTTTTCAGTTTGGCACTGGAGCTACACGGCTAATATAGTGTTTAGGTCAAACTTAAGTATTAAACGCCTGACTCAAACCACGTTGAGCTGATATGTCACCCAATAAAAAACTTGCTTATGTGGATTCTGGCATTGTGAGACATCCTGTGATCTATAAACATGGACAAAAGAACACCAGAGCACACCAACCAAACAGTCTAATGTTAGCAGCTGTTTTAGAAGGTTCTGAAAAATGACTGTTACAAACCAGTCAAACACCAGCCAACAAAACAGCAGATCTGCATCATTAGAAAAAGGGGAATGATTAAGACCTCTTTGTTTAGACAGGATTAAATTCAGATGAGATTACATTTACACAGGGTCCTGGAGTAAACCCCTCTTTCACGGAGGCTCCTCTGTGAGTTTAGCCACTGAACTCAGCGATCGTCTGATCATTTTAGAGCTGTCTGGATTCACATCTCAGTGTCTTTCCAGGCAGATGTCACCTGGTGTTAGGCTGCTGCTGTGAGCCGTATTCAGTCTCTGAACGGCCGCATCAGAACTCCTTTGGTGGACTTTCCAAACCGCTAAAGAAAAACCTGATTTTATCTTCTTCACAGTTTGCACTGGAGCAGTACCACCAGCTTGTTATAAAGGTTACATTTAAGGTCTCTTAAATAAGATGGCAAAATACCAATGATGGGTCTGCAGAGGGGGTGTCTCGTGTACTTTGAAGTTTTGGCAAAAGTCCTCCGTTTCCATCGTCTAAAACGATGCCATTATCGAAGTCTTAGCTTAGCAAAAATAAATAAATAAATAAAGCTAAACAGTGGAATCGGTGAGCCAGTCGCTATGGTAACCAGAAAAGTGTGAGTTGAGTTTCAGTGGGTGCGTAGCTGTGTGTGGAAATGTCCGTTACGGCCAACTGCCCAAACATCAAATATGAACACACAGAAATTCAACAAGTCGAATTCCACCAAACATTTCTGGGCCAACGCGAACAAACACAAACAGGCAAGTTCCCCCAATCGAACCTTCACGCTTGTTTGTGTTCATCAAGTTGGTGTGCTTTGGCCTTAAAAGCATGAACATAATGTTGAAAGCCTTACCTGTTGACTATTTAGCCATCAGCAAACGGTGGGCACTGAATATGTATTGGAGGATGTATTTATCTTTTTAATAATGGCTCCTTTAAGAGCGTAAACGATGCAACGATCCTCAGACTGCTACGCTCTTTCCTGGTCGAATCCAACACTATTGTTCATAATGGTAAATATGAGCCAATTTATTCCCATAATTCCAAAAAATAAAACTGCAGAGCGTGATGAACTGCCAGACTGAGCACTGCACAGAATCTTATAACAATTAATGACTCTCTACCTCGCTGGCCCATGAGATAGCAGCAGGGTTGAGTGGCCTTTTTTATGACAGTTGCGTGCAGCAGACTGTGCTAAATTGCTGGCCTTTCTAAATAACTTGCCTTCTTTAATGGCTCTCAGTGGCTGGTATTAAATCATACGGCCTCTTTGCAGCACGGCGGCTCTCGCATTTAGCAGACTGTTCGGGCGCTGCGGAGGTGCTAGCACTGGCGTCACTGATGTATAGCTAATTCATCACGCTACGTCAACATGTCTTCCAGCATTGCATCAGCAGGCTTTCAGCAAATCAACCCACTAAACTTCACAGACTGAGGGGAGGGGAATTAGTATGCAGCATGAAACACAGCTCACCTCATCACACCTGTGTGACAGGTGAGGAAATTAGTCAGGTTTTATTCACCTGAAGTGGCAAACCGTGTCATGTGCCTTAAGCTAAACTCAGCCCTGACTGTTGTGGGGTACAGTGTGTGAGTAATTGTATGTGTGAGTAATTGTATGTGTGTGTGTGTGTGTGTGTGTGTGTGTGTGTGTGTGTGTGTGTGTGTGTGCTTGTGCTATTTGTTGCACTCTTCTTTATTCTCAGATGGTCATAAATGGAGGAACAGATCAAAAGGTCTAGAAAACAGGTGTAGTTCTGTAGTTCACTCTATAGAGGTGTAGTTCTGTAGTTTACTCTATATAGGTGCAGTTGGGGGGAAACAGGAGGTATTTGATTTTCAGCCAGAAACATGCATGCATTGTGACATCAGCATTTTTTATATGTCGAATCTAATAAAGATTTTTTTAACCATTACTTTGCTGCATTCTGTTCATTTACTGTTACTCTAATGCTTAAACCAAAAGAGAAGAATAGGAACAAAATCGAGCTGAACTGTGACATCCCTTACGCATGCAAAACCATGTGATCACAAAAACACATGTTCACATGTGATATTACAGTTTCACATATGACCACATTTTTACCCCCTCATGTGATTTTTCTATAAGGGAGTGTGTTGATCTCTAGCTGTGTATATGCAGGGAGACCCCTCACCTGTCAGCTCCATGTGGTGGTGGACCTCTGCTTTTGTTGACCTTGGCGTAAAGGCCATTGAGAGGGTCTTCTGCAGACGGCTCTGGGCTGTGGGAGTTGGGGTGCGTTGGACGCTGGGGAGATGGGCTGTGGTTCCCGTAAAGAGGCTGAGATGGACTCACGCGCTCTCTGAAGGTGTTGATCCGGGCGTAGTTAGGGTCTGCATCATCATCCTCTACATCAGGAGGAGCAAAACGGTCTCGAGCCTGCCTGTCTCTCAGCTCCTGGTGCTTAGCCTCAATCCTGCAGACGAGCAGAAAAAGAAGCAGCTCAGAGAGCTGAACAACAGAAACCTCCACACAACTACACAAAACACATTCTCCTCCACTTCTGTCGGCTGATAGGACTGTTCGCATTACAGTAAAACAGTGGTTGTGGTGTTTACAAAAAAAAAAAAAAAAACCTATTAAAAAACCCTGGAGAAACCTATTAAGTCAGGATTGCTCACTGCATTGATGTAAGCGCTGAGAGCTACGTCACTTGATGAGAGCTACGTCACTTTATACACACATTATGGTTATGTTGATGTTTGAGACATGGGCCATCCAACCCACCCATAAGGAGTAAAGCAAATTCTGCTGCAGCTCTGGAGTCTCAGACCCCTCAAAAACAGAACATATGGAGCTACTGTAGTTCTGCAGTCTTACGCACTTCGATCTGACCTTTCTGGGTGATTTTTTGGGGCTGAGTGTTTTTTTCTGGTGAAGGTCTAATACACTTGAAGGAGAAGCTTTTAGAGATGAAGTTTAAAGGCACCCTCAGATGGCACAGCAGAAAAGGACCATAAACAATCTTCGTTAATAACACAGCTTTAAAACATCCCTCCTGGACCATATGGAGAAGAACACCATGCAGACATGACTACTGCTCACACACACTTCAATGAATGAGCTCTACCAGAGCTTTACTAAGTGAGATGTTTACTATACTATGTGAGATTACTATCATTTTTTTCTATAATCTTATTAATATTGTCTTATTTAATTCATCATAATGTATTTGATTATCATTATTTAATGATTATTATGGTCATTCATTTTATAACTGTCAATTTCACATTTTGAAGGTTCAACTTCAATGGTGTTGTGCTTTGGCAACACTGTTGTTGAGAAAGTCCTGCCAATAAAGCCAACGTGAATTGAAACGTAATTGAATTGAGAGAGCGAGAGAGAGCGAGAGCGAGCGAGAGAGAGAGCGAGCGAGAGAGAGAGCGAGCGAGAGAGAATACAAGACAGAGTGTGTGGCAAGAGAGAAAAGGGCGAGAGAGAAAGAGCTCATAACATCAGTTTATTTTAGTCTGCTGGTTATATGACTTGCTTATTATATCTTATTTATAGTATATTCTAATAAAATCATGGTTACAGTTTCCTCAAGCTGCCCTATTCATTAAATCACCCACTTCTTACAATGATCCAGTCTCACAGTTCTCGATGAGGAGTGCTTTGACTCAAACTACCTCAACCGATACCAAACACAGAATACACTTAATACACCTAATAAACCTCACAGGCCTGAGAAAACTGAGGCTACACGTTTAAGGTTTGAGTGTTGTGTGGGGTTTCACAATACACACATTAATGTAATATTTTTTCATTATGAGGTTATGCGGCAATACACACGGGAGATTAACATGTTCTGTCAAATGAAAATCAAAGACGTATGTGTTAAAAAAAAAAAAAAAGTAATAAATACAAACAACATAAATGAATACAAACCAGGGATGGTTACTCCCTGTATCGTTACAAGCCATAGTCATCAGAAAGAATGATCAGCAGGGAGAGAAAAAATAAATAAAACAACAGCTTGACCACGGGTAGCCTCACCTCTCTCGCTCCTCTTTCATTCTCTCCAGCTCTTCCTCACTCAGCATTTCTGAAGCTTGCTTGGCCATACTCAGCTTACTCTCTCCTTTACTCTTCTCTTCCTTCTTCTTTCCAAACCTAAGCAACAGAGAGAAAGAAAGCATTGGTCATCAATTACATGAGTTCACGCAGGAAGAGAAGGCCACAAGGGTACTGATCAAATTCAGCACCTCAAACAATCAATTTATATAATACATTTATATTAGACACAAAAAAAAGACTGACACAAGCCAATGTTTCCAGAAAAGACTTTTTCCTCGATGTATCAGGGTTGTTTTTTGTTGTGTACTCTAGTGTGACACCAATACCAGTAGGGTATAGAGCTGATGCGCCCTAGCGCCCTTAGCGCCCTAAGGCTGTGTGTACTGAGAGCAGTTGACCGAGAGCTGCAGGAGTGAGGGTGTGTCTGCGGAAATGTTCTAATAGCATGCATCACTGAGCACCTCACACACTCAACTCCATTTGTACAGCTCACGTCTCCCTGCCTGCATCTTACTGCACCTCAAACAGACACACACTCACACGCAGCACAAGAGGAGTCACAAGCTTGCCCTATAGCACTACACACACACCACACAAACTCATTCACACTAATATATATATATACACATACATATACACATATAAATATATACATATATACACACACACACACACACACACGTGTACTTACCTAATAGTGGGAATAATTACCCTTACATCTCTCATTACCCTTACATATAGTATATCAACTTTTTTCCCCCCACTTTCGGACAAAATTTGAATCCCACAGTTATGAATACTGTGTTGATCTGACATTTTATGATGAATTCACCAACAAAAATATCTCAGAATGAAACACTATGTTTACTTTTTTCTTCTCCAGAAAAGCTGCTGTTTTGGAGATACTGGCTGACCATGATAAAATACCAATCTCTTTTAATGTTGTAGTATTCTCTCTCTCTCTCTATCCATATACATATATATATATATATATATATATATACATATATATATATATATATATATATATATATATATATATACACACACACACATACACACACACACATTTACATATACATTACGTTTACATTATGTGTAAATTCCTCTGGATCAAAATAAACAAACTGCAATAACCGAAGCCTACTTTTGTTACTTCCTGTCTGTTTCTTGAATATCAGTTACTTAAAGACAATACAGTTGACTTAATTAATGTGGTTTCAGCCTGAAACTCAGACAACCCTGCTGGTTCATTTTCTGAGGGAAGTTGGAGGGAAAGAAAACAGCATCACTAGAATAAATACAAAATAAACTAAACTGAAAGTGAGCAGATCTGTACCGTGGCTGGAGTGCACAGATAAGTCAGCCACCAAACCAATGTTTTTCTAACTGCCATTTCAATATTTGCACTATTTTACTCTATTTGTGGTTTGGCCAATCCACACACAGACACGTTCAGTCACATCCAAATTATTATGCACTATAAATCTTATTCTTGCTTTCTTCTAAAAGCAAGGGTCAGCGAGGGTCTCTAGGGAAGGCTTTCTACTAGATTTTGGAGCATTGCTGTACTCAGTTTTAGGAAACTCAGATCAGATCAGGGGGGCAAAATAATTTGATTGCATTCAGCGATAAGTGTGTTAGTGAGGTCAGGATGTTGGATAATCACCATTCCCAAACTCATCACAAAAGTATTGGATGGAGCAGCACCAGCATTCCAGAGAACACAGTTCCACTGCTCCACAGCTCAGTGTTGGGGGCTTTATACCCCTCCAGTCCACTTCTGGCATTAGGCACGGTGCCAAAAGTTTATGTTAATGGATGCATCCTTAAAATGCATTCATTAGAATGGGTGTCCACAACATTTGGACATATAGTGAATATAATATGAATGTCATGTTCACATCCAACACTTATTATGGGATGTTGAATACACGTTAACTCTGCGTGTTCCCATAACATGCACATGGGAACAGCACTGAGTGAGAGTCTTCGTTGTCTACTGCTCCTCAGCTCAGCAGGTAGATCTCACTACACGAAACATATCAAGCAAACATAATTACAGGCTCAGTCCTGATAATGAAAGAGAAAGAGGATAAAAAAAGAATGTGATGATGGCTGACACATGCAGTGTGTTATTTGGGTTTGACAAAGGCGGACACAAGCAGAGTACAGCGTGAGCAATTGAAATGATGGTTATACAGTACACTCTCACTTCAATGAATAATTAATAAACATCAGACTAATGCTTACAGTCTTACTTTTTGTTTGTGTGAATCAAATAAATATGTAAATAAAGAAGAAAGCCAGTTATACACTGCACGTTTGCTGGTGGCCTTTATACCCCTCTAGCCCATGCCTGGCATTAAGCTTGGTTCATGTTTATGAGCTCCAGGGAGTCCTATTCTATTGGCAATACTTCTCTACAGGGACTAGACAAGCCGAGCGCGCATGTTTGTACATCTGTGTCAGCAACGGGTGCAACTTCAGGTAGCTGAAGGCATCTTTTAAAAGGTTTGTCCACAAACTTTTGGACATGTAGCATATATAAATAAAAAAAAACAATCGAGACACGTAACAACTGGTATCTCTATTTTTGTCTGGTATCTCTATAATTTGAATCTGGCAGCAGTTCTTTACATTGTGTCACAATTTTAGGAAGAATGGACCAATAGAAATGCTCCAATGTAAACCAAGTAGAACGCCAGTAATACACTGCACGCTCCACGTCTTCTCACACTCTTAACTCCAACTTCAGAGTAAACTAAGAACCAGAAATCTGATTCCAGATCAGCACTGCTGTTCTTTACACAGTGAGGCCTGTAGCAGAGAGCTGATTCACTCGTCTCTGCCTCCAGGTCAGTCTGTCCAGGTCTTATCAGCAGCTGGAAATCTGCCCACAACTTTTCTTCCCATTCAGCTTCCCTTTACTCACACAGGATGAATCACTCTCCAGCCTTCCCTCCGTCTCCAAACAACGTCCTCACAACAAGCACTATGCTGCCAAGGCGCTGACTGAAAGTGCCAATAGGAAGAGACTGTTTTCCCCAAACACACTTAAGAGAGTGAGCAGATACGAGACCAGAGGATATGACCAGCTGGCCAAGAGCTTGTTCAACTGAAAATGTCAGTGATGTTGTCTGGTGTGCTTTTCTATGTGGTATAGTTTGGCATAGTGGTGCCTGTATCGTTGTGTGTGTGGTATCATATTGTGTATATCTTCACTGTTAATACCCTGCTCTGGCTCTCTCTCTCTTTCTCTCTCTCACACACACACACACACACACACACACACACACACACTTTTCCCATTCCAGTAGGAGGAACACTTCACCTTATGGTTCTTCATAGACACCGTACCCTCATACAGCGCACTGTGCCATCTCAGCTTCTCTCTCTAACACTGTGCAGTTTTATACAACGCGCATGCTCACACAAGCGTGCACGCGCGCACACACACACACACACACACACACACACACACACACACACACACACACACACACACACACACAGACCCCATAGAGAGTGGCCAAATGAATCATTACACAGCGACTGCAGTGGTGGTTAAGCTCCACATCCAGAATGATCACAGTGAGGGAATAATTAGGAGGCTGTTCTTTTGACTACAAACAGTACAATCACAGAGCGAATACACAGCTCATCCAGGATCTGAGGAACAGAAATTACAATTAAACCTGCCCAGTTTGTACACAGGTAATGAATAAACACTTCTGTACTGTGTGGGTGTGTGTGTCTTAGGGGCAGAGCTATCATACAGTAATAACTACTTTCCATCAGACTACATTTACCTGAATTTTATATTGAAGCCAACTTGTTCTTATTAGGGGTGTCAAGTAACACAGTACACCTTACTTCAGTAGAAATGGTATTTATACTTTACTGGAGTCATTTCAGTTTGTCTTCTTTCTGGCTTGTCATTGTTAAAAAATTTTTTTTTAAAATCCAGAATAAATTGCGCCATCTGGAAAATGCGAATTTGATTGTGGTTGGATGAGAAGTATAAACATATATAGTATAAAGCTTATAAATAAAGCCTCTAATCACATTCCTCTGAATTTTGACTTTTTGCACCATTGCAATACTTCTAGGCAGTACTCCTCATGTTTTCCCCTCCATAAAACACATGTTAATGCTCAGTAGTGCACACAGATGCTCCTTTAATATATTTTATATTACTAAAATGCATTCATTTTCAGTGGGCAGATATGCAGCTGAAACAGGCAACCTAGTGCATCCCAACAATTTTCAGTATTAACATTTTAATAAAATGATTTCTTTTACACTTTAACTTGAGTAAAAAGCTTATATACAAGTCTTTCCAGTATCTACACTTCTACCTGAGTAATGGATGTAAATACTTTTGACACATTTGGCTCTTATACACTATGGGCAAAAGTACTGGGACACCTGTTCATCATATATATGCTCATATATAATGTGAATGATACCCAAACCTAGTCATGGGTGTGGAGAACCCACTGGAGTTCTGATATAGGTCTGCTAGGCAAAGACTTTAGCCATTATGTTAGCTACAGAAACAGGCAAATAACGGTCATGAGAAATAGCTTTAGGTTATAGGTTCATTTGATAAGCTGGGAGTGTTTTACACCTTTAGCATTCACCATTTTGATTTCCAATGAACTAATTTTTACAATCTGTCAATTATAACTTTTTGGCCAACATACTAAGCCCTCCGAACAGCCAGCTGCTTCATTTTTCCTCACATTCAACAGCCATGAGTAACTGTGCCAACTTAGTATGTGTGGTGCAATTGTTTTAAATACAGACAGTAAGAAGTTCCCCACAACAGTCATCAGCACTGCATGATCATCCATATGCACACACGTTAAATTCCACACAACACAAAACAATGATTCTATAAGCACGGACACACATCACACACACACAACCCACCCACACACACAGCATCCTTCCATTTGTCCTCCGCTGTGCATATGCACAGGGTATCCACACCACTCTCATAACTTAATTACTATATTTATCTCATTAGACAGAAGCTATTTCATCGTGGTGTTTGGCATGCGACCACAGCACGCCCATTCAGCTCCCTCATTAAGAGCAGCGCATCTGCAGTCTGACTGCTAAACACTGCTGCGACTGCAGCCGAAATGAAGCCAGCACATGCAAACAGCATGCATATCAATAATAAGCATGTCAATACAAGGGGTCTTGGGGGCAATGGCCTTGTGCACACTTGTACACACGCTCTCGGACACAAGGACATGGTCAAGCATGATCAAGGAGACACCTCGGCTCGATAACGCCACAGACGGGATGCGAAAAAACAAACACGCTCGTTTCCCCACAATACACCATTAAAGTCAACTGGCTTGACATGAATAAGTCAGGATCAATCGCTGACATCCAGCAGCTAAGATGACACGTTACACACACAGACGAGCGTGTTTGCTTAATTATGAGTGTGTGAGACGCGAGGCTGGGCCGGGTACCCTTCACAGAGCGCTGTCTCTTTTAAACAAACTCTCTGACACTAAGCCCAGAGCCCGAGGAGCGGCTGCTATCAAAAATGGAGGCTGAGCGAAGTCGAGCAAATGGATAAATAAAGGCAATAATTAGGCTGTCACAAGAGGCCCTGCCGCCAGCTTCAGCGCTTCAGAGCAAAACCTTCAAACACCATTACACACACTGTCAGTTAACCAGAGAGAGAGAGAGAGAGAGAGAGAGAGAGAGAGAGAGAGAGAGAGAGAGAGAGAGAGAGATACAGAGAGAGGGGGAGAGAGAAAGAGATACAGAGAGAAAGAGAATAATAAAAAGGAAGCAGAAAAAGGGGGAAAGTCAGCGATAAAGAGAGAGCGAGAGAGAGAGAGAGAGAGAGAGAGAGAATGGGGGAAGACAGAAAGAGGGGGGGTTACACAGGGAGAGAAAGTGAGAGCTACAGAAAGAGAGTGGATCAGAGGCCGAGAGACCTAGACTTAACTTTCCACCCTCCTTTATTAAACATGATCAGAAAAACATACACTTAGAGAGACTACTACACACTGAAAACACACTTTTTTATTGAAGTTTTAGATGTTAATTGTTTGAACCTTTGAAACCTGTAACCTGTAGCTTACAACTGAATTGAGAGAAAATTTAAATGAATTAAATTGAGAGAGACAGAGAGACGCTACTACACTCATTTAAAGCCGCTTCATCAGTTTATCAGGTGTAAATAATGAAAGATCTGACGGATCTGAGAGATTCCAGACTGTGTCCTCTTATCAGATAAATACACAGCTTTCAGAGCCTCTCAGAGCCATACACTACATTAAACCATGCAAGTCACATAACTACTACAACTGTATTACTGCCCCCCCCCCCTTTAACCCACTCAATACATTTGATCAGTTTTAATATTAATCTTTCTATTTTTTGCTTTGGCAACAGTTTTTAAATTACAATTCATGCCAAGAAAGCCAAAAGAGGGAGGGCGTAGTGAGAGGTGGTATCAACGGAAGAGAGAGACAGGAAGAGAGATACAGAGAGAGAGCGAGAGAGATACTCTAAGAGTGAGAAGAAGACAGATGCGTTTAGAGCGAGCGTGAGAGAGAGGAGTGAGCGAGAGTAAGAATAAGAGAATAAGATAGAGATAGAGAGAGATAGAGATAGAGATAGAGAGAGGTAGAGATAGAGAGAGGTAGATGGAGATGGAAAGAGCAGGTATATGACCGTGTGTGTGTGTGTGTGTGTGTGTGTGTCCTGTTTATACTCCCATACTGAGCTATACAGTTGTGGTCATCCTGTGAGCTCTTTTATGTGTCACTAATCCACTCGGCGGCTCGTTACGCTGCGGACTGTAATGGACTGGCATGATTATCTGTAAAACCGACTAACAGAGGAGTCAAGTGGAGCAGCTGATTGTAGAGGGGTGTTAAATTCCTCACATCACTCCCCGCCTGAGCTCAGCTCTACAGGAGTTGTTGGCCCACAGAGGCCCCAGACTGGACTTATTATCCCTCACTCACACTCTCTCTCTCTCTCTCTCACACACACACACACACACACACACACACACACACACACACACACACACACACACACACACACACACACACACTTGCTTTCTACATACATTTCTCCAGGACAAACTCACCTTTCTTTCCTCTGTTCATTCTTCCTGTCTCTCTGACTGAATCTCTCCATCATCCCGGCTGTATAATAACTTTATGACACAGTCACAGATGTGTCGTGTATCCAGCAGGCAAGAGCAATGAAGTCTTGTGATTCTCTCTCTCTCTCTCTTTCTGCTCTAGGCAAATCTATATCCTGCAAAGATCTCTCTTCTTAGGGGAAGAAAAGAAAAGAGGGGGAAATCACTCTTTATTTCTCTCTCGCTTTCCCCTCTCCTCTCTTTCTGTGAAGTGCAGATGAGAGGGAGCTCTTATCTCTCCCCCCCCCCAACTCTCTTCCTCTCCGCTCTCTTCCCCACACTCAGAAACCCTGGGGTTCCACGGCCATGAAAAGGAGAGCCTCCAACCTACGGAGAAGAACAAGCTGGCAGGGTGAGGTTCCAAACCCCCTACTGTATGCGCATGTACACGTACACACACACACACAGGAGGACAGGGGGGCTCCCTCCAGCAGCCCTCTTAGCCGGACTGATGAATGGGTGTGTGATGTGAATGTAATGGTATGTGGGGTGAGAGGATGCTCAAATTAATCTTTAAACTGCAGGACAAAATGGAGAAACAATTAGACAATGGAAGAGGCGTACTAAACTACACAAAGCTGCCAGAAACGTGATGCGTGAGCTGCTTCAATCAATCAGTGAGACAATTAATACAACACGGAGCTAAACCTGTGTGTCTGGCCAGTACGTGGTTATTTGTTTTGGTGTAAGAGTGTGTTAGCTGACACATCTTATAACCTCTCCTCCAGGAAGCCCAGTATTTATATTTACCCTTCCATATTTGGGATGCATGATGATATCTGAATCTTACCGCATCAGACGCTCACTGCTTAATAAATAAATAAATAAATGAGAAATTGATCTGTATCAGACTGATGAGTAGATTTACTTAATATTTTAAACTGCTTTTTGATGGTGTATTTATTTACCTCTAGTAAAGCAGAAAATCTGCATGTGTAACTCTACCTATATAAATACTGTCCCCTCCTGTAAGGCAGATCCACGCAGATCCACACCTCACACATTTTATAACTGTTGGCAAGATGGCAAGACTTTGGGCCCTCAATTAAAACACCTAAAACCCCTCAATTTCAGTATGTGGGCCCCATACTTCAATTCCTCACCTCCAAAAAACACATTTTAATTTCATACTAGATATACGAGAGCATTTTACAATTCAAACTCTAAATTAATTTCCTAATGTAAATAAGGTAACGTCCTCCTTGTGTGGGAGAAAAGGGTAAGGCACATTTAAGTATTACTTTGTATCAGGATGTTCAACTTATCCTGTATAACCTGCATAAAATTCCCATTTGAGCTCATGCCTCTATAGATTTATTCACGTGGGAGTGAACGCTTTCACATATAACTGCACATGGAAAACGAGATACTGGCATTGGCCTACACTTCATTAAAGTCGAGTAAATCAGGTGAGCTGCTGGCGGAACATATCCATACAGTAACTGGGGTTCACAGAGAAGTCAAACCAGGATTCTTCTAACCAACGTATCGACTGATCATATCTAGATGATGTACTCCCCCCCCCCCACTCCCTGAATATTTTTCCCTTTTTACTGCTTTTAAAAATAGAATCATAGTGAATATAATATACTAAATAAAAAAAATAAATAAATAAATAAATATATTTATATAAAAATATATCAGGCAAAAAATAAATATTACAAACCTTATATACTAGTATATCAAACACACACACACACACACATATATATATATATATATATATATATACACATACATACACACACCCACACACACACACATACATACACACACCCACACCTCAAAAGAATGACAATCTCTCATACCATTACATTATTCAGATGTTTATTTGCCTTGTCACTAAAACTAAGCTGAATGTGTGTGTGTGTGTGTGTGTGTGTGTGTGTGTTTATGCTGGGGAGGAGCACGGTTACAGGACACCTGCAGACCAGCGCAAAGTCTGCCTGCTTTAATTAGCTCTCCCCGCAGCCTCTCCATATTCATTACACACTATTCCACTGAGACGAACACACACACACACACACACACACACACACACACACACACACACACAACAGGGAAAGGAGGGGAGGAAAAAAAAAACAAAAACCACCACCAAACATACTGTCTTGCATTCACAAAGATGCTCCTGAACATGTTCAGCAGGGGACAGAAGATAAAAGAGAGGAAAAGCAGTTAGCCAATATGTTCTTGGGCCTCTTTGTGTTCTTCACTTGTGTTAGAACGACAAATAAGCAGCAAGGAAATTGAAATTTCTTTTCTTTTCAGCACCCCCCCTCCCTCTCTCCCCACCTATCTCTCTCTCTTTCTGTCTTCTTTTCATCAGTGTTTCTCTGACAGAGGAGTCAGATTGCTGCAGGATTCAGAGCCCAAATGAGATTAGCCCCGGCCCGGGTGATGTCACAGCATTGACCTTTGCGACTGTCCACTGCTCCCGACGGGGCACAGCTGAAATAATGAGAGCTGTTTCCATAGCAGCTTAATAGGTGGCAGTTGTAGAAACGAAGCAGGCCAATCAGGAGACGGAGCCAGACAGAGCCAGGCTAAGCACCTTCTCTCGGGCTCAAAAATACCCACTTCAGCGACTTAACATTCATGACAAGTCAAACTGTTCACTTGTAAAGGTGCCAACGGATATGAAGCCATTTTGGGGGGGGCGGGGGGGGAGAAGGGGGGCTGTGAAAGCGTACAATAATTGGGCTAGAAAAACACTTGAAACATATCAATGCGATGGATAGACAATGGAGAGTCATCGAACGATGCAGAGTGTTCTGATTGGCAGAGAGGCGCGTTCTGAAGGAGCCGGGGTTGTTCAAACGGCCAATTAGCAGCTGATTCTGATGAATTCATTAGCATACTCTTCAGTAATTAGAGAAAGCAGGCGGGTGAATGCTGAATATTCAACAGGCGAGCAGACACGGCACAGCACTGCATGTTCCTCCGCTCATTTGCATAAAACACATAGTCGTCTCTGAGACACACACACACACACACACACCCATCTGTGCCACAGGGAGGCCGCCACACACACACACACACACACACACACACACACACACACACACACACACACACACACACACAATTACACAAAGCAGCCCAAACTTTCACCTTCAAATATATAAATAAATTAACTCTTATGACAAGGTGAGCTACAGAACTATGCCCGGTACCCAAAAGGTCTATAAAACATGAATACACACCACATCTAATGGGCAATAATGCTGCTATACAGCAGTGGATATTTCTGAATCACTAACTACTACAGTCAATGTTATTATTCTGAATATGCAGAAGAACAGACGTAGAGGAAACTATAGAGAAAAGAGCAGCATTAAAACCACCATAAAGTCCTGGAACACAGAAGAGACCTGCCATTTAATCTTCCTCTCCTTTAATTCGGTTATTCTGTATTTAATTCATGATTATTAGAGCAGAGTTGCACTGGAGACGAGCAGGAATGTGGAGAAGATAACTTTTAATGAAAATCTCATTCTCATTCTAAAGCCTGAAACATGGCTATTTTTCTTTCTTTCAGACAGCCGGAAAAAGAGAGAAAGAGAGAAGCACATTCACTTACACACACACACACACACACACACACACACACACACACACACACACACAAGCCCCTTCCAGACACACATGGTAACCCAGAACGTTTACCCGGAGGAGCTGTATCTGTGAACACAAACTTCTGAACTATATGCACTGGTCATTACTCTGACTTCATCCCTCCAAGGCCCTAGTACAAAGTCTAGGTAATGTCCGAGTGAGCCCATGTCAAGAGCCAATTCACACTGGATCATGCCGAGCCTTCATGCACACTCTACGTAG
This sequence comes from Salminus brasiliensis, assembly GCF_030463535.1. Lineage (NCBI taxonomy): Eukaryota > Metazoa > Chordata > Actinopteri > Characiformes > Bryconidae > Salminus > Salminus brasiliensis. Next base: position 12,893,953 of record NC_132885.1, on the reverse strand, counting down.
GTGCCACCCCTTGCCTAAACAAAGTGGAGGGACATTTCCTGTAGTGAGAATGTGTCTGACACGGAAAACCTCTGCCTGTACGTTAGATGTGTGAAAGGACAACTGATTCTCCGGACATTTTCCAAAGTTTATATGTGAAAACAGCTTCGGAGTCTAGTCTGTCTACTTGCCCCGCCCTGTCGTAGCTCTGGCTCTACTGTAGGTCCAACATCGGGTCGCTTACCAATTGAGAAGCAGTAAACACAGCAAACCTTAAATGACCTTACATCAATTTAACGAGTAATTGAACATTTTACCTCGATTTTGATTAATGAAAGATTAAATAAGCTCCTCAGCTGGCTCGTGTTTAAGTTCTCCTCCATGTTGCTTCTCAGGTCGCAGACTGGATGGAAAGCTCAAAATAACCGGCATGGGCGAGATTCTGAATGCAGGTTTCGGTTTATTTTCGATGAATTGCCCAGCCCTGTCAACTAAACCAAATTTATAAATAGAAATTCCATGACTTTTTAAACCTTGTAACATTGATCACACAAGGGCTTAATCCTCTATTAAATTCACTTAAGATGAGAAAAATGAAAGTAATCGATGCCCACAAGGTAAGGGAAGGCTATAAAAAGAAAGCCAAGCGTTTTCCAGCTTGCAGTTTCTTCTTGCAGTGCTGACGGCTAAGAAATGGCAGTTCAGGGGAACTGTGGAGGGTCAAGACGAGAGCTGAAAGACCAAGAAAATGTTCATATGCTGTAAGAAAATCTAATAAAAAAGCCCCTTGACTCTCAAGGACCTGCAGAAAGGTTTAGGTTAGTCAAGAGGTCCCAACACTTATATCAATATCTGGTGATATGACCTCAAATCAGTATCACGATGTATTGAAGTTTATATAAACTGCTCGACTTGCTCCTCCATGTTGTTTCCATGTCCCAGGTTGGATGGGGCGGAGTTACGTGACTACACTTGCACTTGAAGGGGACAGAACATGAACACACACAATAGTGGAACGTGATAACGAAAAAGAATGAAGAAGGGAAAAAAATTGCACAATCAATCTTGCAATATCTTCTAAAAAAAAATAAAACGTTTCAAGCATGCCACAGAAGGTCTAGAGAAGCCTGATAGGTGTCGGAAGTGCTGTGGGCTAGTGTGAATATAGAACTCCTTGGCCACAAATTGGCGCCCAAAATATTATTATTATTATTTATTTATTTTTTTTTTTTAAATAAAGTGCAACTGAATTTCACACTTCCTGAATTTCCCGCAAATCCTGGGTGCAAATGTCAAACCACCTGTTGAAAGTTTTTAAAGCTTTGCATCACACGACTCTGAGCCATATCTCTGACCTCATCTGCATTCACTTTACCTCTTGAGCCCTATGATCTTCCATTCAGTTGCTTCAGTCGTTTCTCACCCGGGAATAAGGTTCAGGAGTGACTAGGCTTTTTCCACTGTATCCAAAGCCGCTTTTCTTTTAAAAACTTCAAGTTTTGTTTTTTATTTTTTTGGTATTTCTTAACATCAACAAAAGGAAAAAGAGAACATAAAATAAACTACATGTCAATGTAACTCATTTCAGAACTACGTAATTCATTATTGAATTACATTATTGCATTCTAACAGTATGGCAAAATGACAGTCCTAACTCTAAGGGTTAATTACGGACACTGTAAAAGTGGTCTCAGGTCAGCAGAGGAGGCGGCATCTTCAGCCCACACCTCCATCGCTAGCACAGATCTTATTATTATCAAAACTAAAATGGCTGTAATTACGCCCTCTCCATTTGGCTGGTGTGCTGCAGAGGGTGGTGGTGGGGGGTACAGCTCTCCAGGTCTGCTGGATAATGATGATGAAAGCTAAGGGGAGCAGGGCAGGGGTGGCTTAATGGCATCCCAGGTCCAGAACAGACAGCGAGAAAAACAGAGAGAGATCCAGATATCCAGATCCAGTACTGCCAGCCCATCTGTTGTGAGGCAAGCCAGGCAGGAGGCAGGAGAGCAGGGGGCACGGTGAGTGGGGAACCTACCATTATAACATCCAGAGTCAAACTGATTCACCATCCACCATTCACACATACACACACACCTGATTCATAGTGTGAGTGAGGATGAATGAATGAATGAATAAATAAATAAATAAATGTAAGAGTAAAAAAAACAAAAATAAATTAGTGGTGAAAAAGGCAAAAAAAAAAAAAAAAAGAGGAAAGAATGAAAAAGAAAGGTCCTTGATTAACAAGTAAGGCCTGAGGCAGGTCACCAATGAGAACTTGGAATAGTGCTGGGGATATGACCTCAAATCAGTATCACGATTACTTGAACATTTTACCTCGGTTACGATTATTGACTGATTACATAAGCTGCTTGACTTGCTCCTCCATGATCCTGATCACGTTGATTAGAGATGTCGTTTTCAATTACTTTCAACTTTCAATTAATTACCCAGACCTACTGGGAACTGTTAGCTAGGTCACATTTCCAAGATTTATAAATTCTGTTTATTATAAATTTATTAAAGCTTCTGTAACATTTATCAAACATGAGCCTCCCCAAACGTGAGGAACCAGCCATTATAACATAACATCCAGAGTCAATTCAAACCATCCACCATTCAAACACACTGAGAACAACCTTCAAACACACACATACACACAGCTGAGTCATGGTGAGAGAGTGAATAGAAATAAAGGAAAAAAAAATGAACGAAAATTAAATAAATTGATTAAAAAAGGGAAAAGAATGAAAAAGAGAAATGGACAAAATGAAGAAGTGAGAAAAAGAAAAAATGTAATGAAACAGCAAAAGAAAGCAAGAAATAAAGAACATGAGTAAATGATGAAAAAGGAAAGAGCAAGAGAAAACAAGAGAGTGAATTAAAAAAAAGAGAGAAACAACAAAGGAAAAGAAAAAAACACAGGAAGTAAGAAATGAAAATGAAAAATTGGAACAACAGAAAAAGTAAGAGAAAGACGGGACTAAAGACAAGCAAAAAAGAAAGGATTAATTGGGAAGGTGAGAGATGGTGCAGTGAATATAAAGCAAAACACAAGAAAAGAGACGAGAAAGGGAAAATAGTGAGAGAAAAAGATCAGAACGAGAAACAGCAAGCGAGGAAGCGAGGAAGTGAGGCGCAGCACTGAACAGAAAGAGCGAGAGATGAAAATGAGCAGAGTGAAGAAAGAAGAGAAGAAAGAGAGCAGAAAGTAAAAGGAGGCCAGCTAATGAGCGTATGCTTAGGAGGAGGAATTGAGGGGGATTAGAGGAGGGCTTTAGCGGGGCCAGAGCGAGGCCAGGTGGACACCACTTCATGAAAAGAACTAAGGGCTTTAGGAAGTTCCACACATGTGTCTCTTAAAGACCAAGAAAGACAGAAGCAAGGATGGAGAGAAAAGAGAAAATCTGTTCACACACACACACACACACACACACACACACACACACACACACACACACAAATAGACTTAGCTTTTGGGGGATTTATCCAGTTGAGTGGCACTGGAGGCCCCAGCGTGGGGGTTGCAGATGCCAAGGGCCACTCTTACTAAAATGTGTGTATGTATGCATGTGCATGTGTATGGGAGAGAGAGAAAGAGAAAGAGACATAAATAAGACTATAAAAGGCCTCTTTCTCTTCTTTTCAGTGTCAGTGGACTCCGCCCCACATCACTGGCTCCGTAATTATAGCACAATGAGCTGCTCTATTAGGAGGACCATCATTAAAGCAAACGCTCTGACAACGCTCAGCTAACACTGCCCTAATAATCACTGCGACACTGATCAAATACAATAGGTGGGCACTGGTTTTACGTTGAAGCTGAGGTCTCTGTAAAGCGCAGAACATTTACAGTATGTTTTTTTTGTGTCTCATTTCCAGTAATTTTGCACTTCAATAGCAGATTCTTTGCATTTGACAGGAAACGCAATTAAACAGGCTGCTCGCATTCACACAGACAGAGAGACCCCCAGGGTACAGGACAGCACAACAACAAAGCCATTCTGGAGTCTGGGACTTGACCTGGATTTCACTCTCACTCTCAAGCATGCATATACACACACCAATACACACACATACAAACCCCATTCATTAATATTAGCGTCTCTCAGTGAGTTAGTGCAGCATGGCGTCTTAATCAGTCAGCGCTCTATTCTCATGTGAATATCACCATGCCAATCACAACGCCAGACCTGAGGGCTTTTTCCAGCAGCTAAACATCTCTCACATTCAAATATGGCTCTCTCGGTTTGTCTGAGTGAGTTTGGGACTTCTGCAACATGCTTCAGTCAGGGGACTTTACCGCCCTTCATTCATCTGTTTCAATGCAATGACAGACAGCGAGCGGGAAGACGAGGACCCAGCTGACGGTAGGCAGACTCACTCTAGGCCAGACAGTACGTGGAAAAGCATGTGTAGAGTCTGGCTCTAAAGCCACGAGGTCCTTTATTGTCCCGTATCCTCAGCGAGGATCAAACGGAATTATTGATGCTGGTTTCCTGCGCGGATCTGAGGCGGGACAGGTAAGTGCACCTTTATCCGGACAGATCAAAGGCAGACGGGCACCAGGCTGAAGGTAGGCATGCTGGGCGCAGCAGAGAAGGTCGAGACCCCTCGAAGCCAGAACCGATCCAGGGCTTCCGAGCGGGAATTCAGGGAGGCCGCTCCTCCTCTAATTGGTCCAACCGAACAGTGCCGTACACACAATTGCAATCACGCAAGGGAAAAATCTACACACTGACCACTTCTGGAAGCATCTGTCTGTCTTTGTCCGTTCACCTGCTCCCCTACCCCCTTTTCCTGTCTCTCTCGCTTTTCTAAGTTAGCTAAGAGGTGCTTAACCTCCCTGAGAGAAAGATCTTGGGTGAGATTTGCTTTGAGTATGCTAGGAGAGTAATGGCAGAGGAAGCCAATCAATAGCTCTCTGCTTGATGACGGTCATTCAGGGCGTAATTGCGTAGGGTGCCTTTTCCTCCAATGGAACATAACTGCTTCCCTTTCATCTAGCAGCCCTCAGAAGACCACGCCATTATGGGCTTTGTCCAACCTCTAATAGCTCTCAGGTCCGGGCTCTATCCGACAGGTGGCCGATGTGTATGCTATAGATTATACAAAGTATACCACCGAAGACCCACGCGTGGCCTTTCTTTCTACTAAAACAGAAGCTTATGGACCCAAAGTGCAGTGGCCCATGATCCAGGGCCCACATAAAGACCGCCACGAGTGGACTTTGGGGAGAAAGGTGGTCAAATCGCGATCAGACAATCTATCTCCTAAAGTGGGGTGGGGGGGAAATATGGAGACATGGCCATGTGGTGACAGCAGCTCTACAGCTGGACTGATCATCTCCATGGCGACCCGCTTGACGCCATACCTCCCACCGCCGCAGCACCAGCCGTACCGCTCGCATACATTAGCAGCTTTCTGCAGCGCTGACGAGCTAAAGCTTCATCGCACCTCGTCAAGCAAGCAGCCTGCTAATTACATATAGAGATGCCGTCCCGGATGGCTGTGGGAGACAACTGCACATTAAAATGAATGCTAGAGAGGCTGGCAGTGGTACCGCACATTAGCAAGACTCTGTCCTTCTGCTCTGGCCATCAGGCCTAGGGCTGAGAGTTTGCGGAAGACAAGCTGCTCGGAGCCTTGATGGACAATGAGGGACGGAGGAAAAGGAGTGAGAGAAAACAGAAGGAGCAGAAGAAACCCTAGTCAGCCCCATGCAGGAAAGTGGTGTGGAGCAGAAGGACGAGGCTGGAAAGACAACACAACAGACTGCAGAACAGAATGCCTTCCCTCTGCCCGGGACTCCGCAAACTGCTTTTCTGTTCAGCATCAGACTCTCTGGAGCAACTGTTAACTTCAGAAGAACTTCTCCCCGTTCTCTTCCATCCTTCTCGCTCGCTCCTACTGTCGACTTGACCTTGAGGAACCCCGGAGAACATTCATGGAGTTGCTTTGGAGAAAGACGGGACTACACAGAGGCTCTCGGACCCTGATTTCAGATATGGAAGACAGCCTTGCCTCACTGAAGCAATTGCTGCTAAATGACAAGTGACCTAAAGATTACAGAGATGACAGGAGAAGAAGAAAACGCTAGGACCAATGAGGTTTATCATCTCATAAATATTCATGCACATGTCTCCGCCTAGTTCAAAATGAAATTTTTTCTTTCCATCATCTGACACTTGACTGACAGAGCGTAGCGGTATAGCCTCCACAAAAGAGAATGATTTGCGGAATCTGTCCAGTAGGAGAAGGAGATCTATAATTCATTTGGTTGGGACTGTCTTCTGACTGACTGAGGAATGTAAACCGACCTGAGCAGCTAAGAAGAGAAATGAAGTTCTGGCAATTCCAAAACACCCATGTGATCTATGATAACCTGGGTCAGGATTTTTTTTTTTTTTTATTTATCCAAAAGCGAAGATGCAACTGTGCTTTGGGCTCCTAGAGATGATGGATAAAGAATGAATGGATGCATAAGACAAACAAACTCTTCCAAGAACAAAAGCTTGACCACACTGAGGAAGTCAGTCAGGCTAAGAACCTCATTGTGAGATCTCCACACAAACTACTGCATCTTCTAGAGAGGCCTGAATCGAGGCTAGGAACTTTTTTTCCTGTGCAGCTGAGGACATGGTCACTGAGTGAGCCCAGACTCAGCCATTAAGCCGAACGTGGAGGTAAAGCTCATGAGGCGCAGGGCGTAATCATACTTACACACAGAGCTCCACTAATCTGTCCTGTTCATTAGCACACTGCGCGCAGTGTTAACATTAGCCACAGAGACCCGTAATAGCGCAAATTACACTGTCATCCTCTACCATAATCATCCTCCACTCCAAAGACATTAAAGCAAAGCAAAGCCTGGAAACTAATAGAGGGAAGAGGTAGGTCATGGCACAAAAAAGAGGCTGTGAATAACACACAGAAGTAATTCAGCCTACTTCTGTGATTTATAACCGCCCGTATCCTTTTCCAAATTACCTTATCAAAGATCTGCTTTGTTAATCATAACTATAGATCAGAGACTGCAAGAAAACAACCTCACAAAATTAGATTATTAGAGTCAGTTCATCACATGACCGCTGCATATGACCACGCTTTTCTTTCCAACATTGATTAAAGCAAATCTGCGGAATCAAAAACATGGTAACAAAATATCTGCGCTCCATACATCTCTTAATATTGGACCCATCCTTCCTTGAATCTTCAGATCACTTGATCTAGTCTGCAAAACAACCCTTATAAGTTAATACGCTAATAAATCAGCATCTCTGCCTCGACCTTTAGAGATACAATCGGTTGTGCACATAATGAACCACACACATCTACACACACACACACACACACACACACACACACACACACACACACACACACACACACACACACACACACACACACACACACACACACACACACACTTTTCAGTCCCTGAGAGGAACACGTATACTCAGGTTTTTTGCCTCTCTAACCTACATGCTATTCACACTATTCTAAAAGTAGGGAAGGGCATGGTTTCTCTGATATACTGAACGGACATGGCTCATTTTACATCTTAGGAATTAAACAGACATTCTTAACTATTTTTGTGTTATCCCCAATTACTCTATTTTAGATTATTTCATAACCAAGGCCTATTCAGACCAAGTACTTTTTTCAGACAAAAAGAAAGTCTTGCATTTCCATTCATTGTTTTTCTCTGCTCCCTGTCCGCTTTTGCACTCTTTAATTTCCATCATCCAGATGAGTGTTCATCAGCAATGGAAAGATATAGTTTGCATGTCTTTGTGGACATGACACAAACAAACAAACAAACAACAGCCACAAAAGTGGCTGTAAAGTGCTGACCACCATCGCCTAAAGCCTTTCAGCTCTGCCCTGCCACATATTTTCTTAAACCTCTGCATCTTTATAGTCAGTGTTCTGCTGCTGTTCATATAAGCTCTCGTGTTCCGCTATGAACACGATGAGCTGTTCTGCAGTCTTCTTGATGCTCATTAGTTTGGATTGTAACCATGACAACGGAGCTCTAATTGGCCATCCTGATTGTAACACATCCGTACAAAACCACAGAAAACAGAGCAGACTCCGAAGCATTTCCGCAGCAGCGCAGTCCGTTAGTTCCGATATCATTAATATCTGCATGTTTGTTTCCAAAACTTTATAGACATCCCTTTAAATGAAAAGCTGTGGCATCCACTGACAAAAGGTGCATAAAACAGGTGTGGCACAGTCATTGGACCTAGTCATAGAGCTGCCCTAGTCAACTGTAAGTGATGTTATTGTGAAGTGGAAGTGTTTCTGAGCATTAACAGCTCGGCTGCAAAGCGGTAGGCCATACAACCTCACAGAAAGAGAATGCTTAAGTGTGTCACTTGTAAAAAATCATCGGTATTTACTTGCAACACAGATTTCCAACCTTCTAACAGTTATGTCAACACAATTGGATTGTGCCCGGGCAAAGCACACCAGCACTGGAATGTGGAGCAGTGGAAATACTCAAACGATTCCATTCACCAACTACATTTCTAGAATTTCAAGGACACCCTTATTTACAGCTACTTATAACTGAACCACATCACAGATGCTGGTAGCATTAGGAGTCCTTTCCACAGACACCCAGGTGAAAGTGTTACCTACTGCATTACATCGACTGCTGCAATACCAAAGCTACCTGCCCAAATACACAGTGCCAACTGTAAAGAGGTGGAGGGAGAGTCATGGTCCAAGACCATATCTTTGATGGTTTGAGCCAGTTAGTTTAAATGAACCCACCTGTTTAAGACACGACCCTCAACCAACCCCTCTGGGATCAACTGGAATTCCAAGTGAAAGCTAGGCCATATTGCCCAAGATCAGCACTCACACCACTATCCAGAAGTCTTGCCAGAATAGTAGAGGGTGAACAACTAAATTTTTAAAGCCCATAGATTTGGAACGAAAGCTCAAAAATAATTAAGTGTTAAAATACTTTTGGTCATTTCCGTGTGTATAATGAATTGATGAATGACTAAATCAACCTAAAGTACCTAGTCCAGGCACCTAGTCCTGAGACCACCTCTTCTTTCTGCATCTTCCAGCTGGTAGGTGAACACGTAAACAGGTCAGTTTATCTACACTGTGGTAGTTACAGGTGGTCAGTGGCAATGCTCAAGGCCTGAGCTCAACAGTATGTGTTTTCTGGTACCTCGATAACTCATTCTTCACTGAAAGGCAGCCTGACTTGTGTTTCTTCAGAGGATAGTCATTTTAGCGCAGAGTATGAGAGAGGGACTGTCACTCAGTAAAGCACATACGGACAACACATGGCCAACAGGCAGCTAAATCTGTCTCTGTCAGCAGAGCAACTGATGGGTCTTTAGACCTCAATGGCAAGCCAAAGGAGGCCCTGCTCTCTCATTTTCTAAGAGAAGAATAGCTTAATTCTGTAAGTGCTCAAGCCAAGCTTAGAATGTGTAAAGCGAAACCGAGTGGCTGCACACACACACACACACACACACAAACACACCCATAAACACATACATAATACAAGACTAAAATAACGGCTAAGTAAAGGCTTTCCTGCTGTTTCTTCAGATAGCTAAAACCGAATGCATCTCCTGAGAACCACAATTTACACACAAGGACACACCCACAGATATAAGTCATAGATGACACAATGTCATGATGACACATCATCATAAAACCTTAAAACCAAATCCAATACAGGATTTTTTAGATTAAGCTTATTTAACAGCACTTGGATTGAAATGCCAGCTGTCTTTTACATGTCCGCCTGTTTCAATGCTGTTTTAACCAGCCCTCGTGCACTTGGCCTCGCTGTTTCCCCCCAGGGGAATCCCTGCCGCCATCATAAGGGCTGTCTCATTACTGCAATAGTGAAGTTTGTTAGATGAGACCTTGGTGGGGCAAGGGATCGAGTGAACTTCAGCAACAACACGCCTCAAAAAAAAAAAAAAAAAAAAACCCAAAAAAACCAAAACACTGCTCTCTTTTCAAACCTGAAAAGTGGTGGACAGATCGTCTTATAATCCACCGCAATAAAATACCTAAAATGTGTTTTTTACCGGACTGGGCAACTGTGTGTGAGCTTACAAAGCTCAGTAGAGGGCTTTTAGTCTGAAACAACGGATACAGGAAGTGGAGGCATGTGACAGCACCCAGGCAAGTCTTCCTATCTCTTTGCACCCGACAAGAGGGAGAGAGAAATAAGGAGGACAGGGAGAGGAAAGAGAAAGATTATACAGTTGAAACAAACATTTGCAATGTAATTCAAAGCCCCACAATGTCATTTAAACCATTTGTTTATAATGGAGGCACGTACATTGGCACCACGCAGGCACTGATGCAGGCAGGCACTGATGCAGGCAGGCGTTGATGCACGCAGGCGCTTCAGGACTCTGAGCACTGTTCAATTCCTCAACATGTCATGCAGCATTTTGGCAGTACTACATTAAATTAAAGCTGTATTGAGACCACAGAAAGCCACAGTAGATCACACGTACACTAAGGCCTTATTACGTTCCTCTGCTAGCCTTCTAGTTAGAAAGCTAAAAGCTAAATAACTAGCAGCAACATGTCCCTGACTCTAAAGCAAAGCTTTCAGTCAGCCAAGGCACATTTATAGATTATGTTATACTGCAAAGTTTAACAGTGTGCACAGCACACTGAATATGCCTTCTGCATTTGGGTAACGTAGGTGTGGTGTCCTTCAGATTGGTCAGCCAATGATAAAAATGAATGAATTAAACACTTCATGACAAATGGACCAATAGAAATGTAAAGTAAAGACACTCTTCCCACAATGCTTTCAGTACTGGGACACAATGTCTTCTGGCAGTTCAACGTGTGTATAGGAGAATGCCAACAGACAATTTTTATATGTTCACTGACGGGAAGCGAGAGCCACGTTCTCTGGAACTCCCGGTCACAGATGGCTGTGGCAGCTCTAGGACTATAGGGCCAGCTCCACTGAGAAACACCCACAGATAAAGCTTCAGCAATTCAAATATACAAAAAAGTCTCACATAAAACAACCCTGTCTCAGTAGATCTCAGTGTTCTCAGTGTTCAGGAAGACAAGTGTTCAGGCTTTTTTCTGTTCTGGCATCAAAGTGGTAGAACGAACTTCCCCTGAGTGTCAGAACGGCAGAGTCGCTCGCTGTCTTCAAACGCAGACCAAAGACCCTCTTCTTCTGAGAATACTTGGGCGAATAGCAGAGCAGTCACTTTATTGACTTGTGTTTAGTAGTGTCTAAACTTATAGGTATCTTTGAATTATTAGTCTATTCAAACTAGCTGAGGTTATTCTTGGGTAAATGGCAAAGCACTCTTGTAAGTCGCTCTGGATAAGAGCGTCTGCTAAATGCCTTAAATGTAATGTTAAATGTAAATGTTCTGCTGTACAGCAAGGGGTGTGTCTGTATAAATGGAGCTGGGCTTGAATAAAGCTGTGGTTAATTAGAGAAGGAAACAGCTGAAGCTTGTAAACAGAAGAGTTTTCAGAGTGAACGCTTTGATTGAATCCTCTACCAAATGACTCTGAACTAATCAAATAAAGACTAGCTTTCCCCTTGCACTCTGATGGGACCGGACGCCTGCCTGAGTGGGTTTGGCCACACCACTGTGTGTGAGAGGGCATTAACATATGCTTTGTTTACCACAGACTCAGCATCCTTGAAGAGAGTGCTGAGGAATAGGCATGCTTAGAGCTGATGCGAAAAAACAGAGAGAGAGAGCGAGAGAGGCAAGTGACCTGTAGGCTATTGTGATCTACACTCACTTAAAGCCTCTCAGCCTGTCCTGTAAACACAGAACGCTCCAGCCAGACTGAGGCTCTCCAGACTTGAACTTAGCGTCAAGGTATGTCTTTTCCAGCTTCACAATGACATAAACCTGATGAGATACATATAAATATACTGTAACGTATACATATACTGTACAAGCCCAATGGTACTCCCTGGACTTGGCCTTTTATGGAATTACAGACTGTGTGTGTCGTTTACAGGGGCTCTTAGGTAAGCTGGTGTTCCTGGCTTTGGTTCCTATTCAAAAGAACCCTCCTTTCGCTGAGCCCCGATTCGCCTGCCAGATGATTGTTCGTGCTCTGAAACCGGCCTAAGCAAGCCCGCACCACATCTCGGCTTGTTAATGTAATCAAAGGCAGGAATGGGCTGATAATGAAAAGTGGAATAAGATGGAACAAGAGGCTTAGCACAGAGGTGCTATTCAGACCGGCAGAGGCAAGGGGAGGCCGAATCAAGCCGCTGTCCTTTCAGCAGCCAGACGCGCAGACGCAATCACGTATTCATGGCATTTCCCATTCAGCGAATAATCTTAATCAGGACATTGTATCGTGGGAATCAAAGGAGCGATGATTGAACTTCCATCAAAGAAGGGGCTTTCAGGGATTCATATGGAGATGCAGAGTGGAAAAAGCCCACGGATCCGGCTACTGTATGCCAGGCTTCATCTAAAGGCGTCGGCCGCCCACCTACACGGCCCGCCTGTGAAACTGTTACCATGGAGAGCTCCAGACTGAGAAGGGCGTAACCTTTAAAGGAAATAAACTTATCTCCATTCCAGATCACTATCGGAGCTCTTAAAGGTGAGCAAGGCGCCGGTGCCGGTGGAGCCTACTCTAAAGAAACTGACCTGAGAGCGGCTTCAGTGCGGCCAAGGCTTGCGTTCAAGGTGTGTGCAGCTGATCTTTGATCAGAAGCTGAAAGCAACACCGATCTGTGAAGTGTGGACAGCCCGGTGTCACATTAAAAGCTCTCTCCGCACTCTTGTGCACGCTGTCCGTGCAGTAGGTGTTGGATAATGGAAGCCAGATGCTGCAGCTGCCTCCTGCACATCAAAAGCGCTGAGGAGAGCAAACACAAGAGGACAGACAGAAGGAAAAGCTTAAACAATGAGAGGGAGGTGGGGAGAGGGGAGAGAGGAGGGTGGACGGTAGAACGGTGAGGGTGCTGCTCCATCACTGTCGGCAACGATCCGGAAAGGGAATATGTAAGCAGCACCATCTGTGACTGCACCTCTACTATCCTTTTAGAGACTATTAGCAGAGCCACTAAAGGCCAGGCTCTCTGGCCCTCAGACACACATAGCCCAAAATGAGAACTACCCTGGGGCTAGGTTTAAAACAAGCAGTATCAGGTACGGTACTTTAGAGTAGGTTATCTGTAGGGTTGCGGTATGAGATTTTCACAGTATGACAAACGTATCAGAAAATATTGAGATTTTATAGTATAGTTGTATACTGTATTTCTTTATTGTATAGCTGTATACTGTGTTTCTTACGTATAAATACATAAATAAATAAATGAGCTTTCGCCTCAAGCTGCATGTAAGGTAGAACTTTTGTTTCCAGCTAATTAATATTTTATTATGGATTAATCTGCTGATTAGTTTCACCATTAATCAGTCAATTGTTTTTTAAAACTCTAAAAATGGTAAATTTGGCGGGATTCTTCTGCATTTTGAATTGGTTGAACTTAGTTTTTGCCAATACTGGTACTGTAGGCAAATGTACACAGTATGATTACATACAATACATACAATTTTCATAGCATGGTATAACTAACCGACATACCTCTGCAACCCTAGTTATCTGTAGTCTCTTTAATGTGACAAGTGTGATCGTCTAATACCAGAAGGTTTGTAATAAATGATGCATGAATTGCATGAAATTGACCTACCTCAGGTAGTGCGTGCATGGTATAACGTAGCAGGCAACATCACTGCCCCCGTCAGCAGACTGTTCAGTATCAAGTGACCACGCTTTTCAGAATTCAAGCAAGTTGGCAAAGATTTTCACACAAAACTAAGGTTATGAGCAAGTCTCCTAATGCTACACTGACCGCACTTCAACAGAATTCAATTAAGTTCTACAAATGTAGATCTTAATACAGTGCTTCAGCTCTTAGACAGGGTACATAAAACCACATTGCTTTGTACTTTGTACTGTTTCACTAATTCTCTACACCCAGGTTTGACTCCACGCTTTATTCTGTTTTCTATTCTATTAAAAAAAAAATACAAATTGTTTTTCTCTAATGTAGTGTACACAGTTAAAGCCCAAGGACCATGTTTTTAATTCATTTGTCCCTGTGAAACTGTACTGGAACATGGGGGACAAAAACATACTGCACAGTGTACAGTGTTGTAGAGCACTGGATTGTTTACCATACTGCAGTGTTGAAAAAGCACTGAACTTTCTATACATTGTGCAACACTACCTGGCACCTCTCCACCACTGATATTTTTCTTTTTAGCCCCAAAGCATCAGCAACTGCCACACTCCCTCAGGTCTAAACCTGCCTGCTTCATCTCCAATCATCACACCTCACAACACACGGCCCAGAATACTGGTAATTGTGTTGCGATGTGATGGCAAGATACTTGATTTGAGGTGTTTTGTGTTTGTGCTTCCATGTCTGCACACGTGTGTGTGTGTGTGTGTGTGTGTGTACATGCAGTGAGAGGGTGTGATATCACATCTGAGTCTGAGAGATATTACACTTTATCATTATACTGAAGAGTAACACACTGATTACAACTCAGTACAAACTCTACAGGGAAGTGGGATATATATAAACCAGGGACAGATCCAGGGCACTACACCTACTACTCCTAGCATGAGGTCACTCCAGCCTGCAAAGTCTAGCATTCCCTCTCAGCTCGCTCCAACCAACGTCATGCTGTGTCCACATCTGCCCGCCTTATCACGGGTGGCGTCGTCTCTGTAGGCAGATCTGCCCACGTTTCTGTTCCTTAACTTCTTGTGCCTGACGCTTTAGTTTAGCAGGGCTGTATCCCAAACCACACACTACACCTTTACTATAAAGTGGTCACCTAGTCACCATTAGAATTGCATTTGTTAGTAAAGTTGCCTCAGTAGAGTAGTGTGCTGTTTTTTCACACCGCATTCACACTAACGCTGCCACTCAGTCTGTCCTTCTGCCACTTGCATACCCTGTATTGGGAAACGGGATGCATAGACTAATTTGACTACAGACTTAGAGAAGGAGTTCTTCAGAGTTAGTAGCTTTAGTAAAAACAACGAGTCTATAAAGAACCTATTAACCTCAAGTCAAAGATGTATTTGAACGCATAAAATGATTCTTGGCCCAGTTAAATGCTTCCATACAGCTCCAAAAGGGTTACAAGTCAAAGAACCCTTTTCCAGTACTATATAGAACCGTGTCATGCTGGGGGTGTACTGCTATTACAGATCAGATATCCGGTTCTATGACGTGTTTCCTATCCTGCTATCTTTTCCTCTTCTCTCCCGCTTGCCTCGTAGTTCACAAAACGACATTAATACTGCACGTTGACTTCAAAACAACTCCGTATCCAACATGGCCAGTGTCAAAGGCTTACATTTACAGCCTTACAAGGCAACCGTGACTACATTTCTCTAATGGGTACTGAGTCGTATTTTGCACCTTTTAAATGCGGTGGGAGAAAAAGTTGGCAGTGAAGAGCAGCAATTACGCTCAATCGCTCCAGATTAAGTGTAATTATGTAATATTTCACTTTTGATAATACACTAAAGAGTAGTGGAGATAAAGGGCTATATCATACGGAATAATCTGGAAGCATTTAAAGTTGCTCTTTTTCACATAGACCTGTTCTGTTTAGAGAGTTATAGCTTTGGCCACAGACCCAACTCTGTTTAGGAGTGGTCTTCAGATCTCTATCTGTGTAATAACACTGTGTTTTGCAATACAGTCAAAGCAGTCCATAATTCATGCGATTGTCATGGTGCGGTATGACGTAAAAGTGTCGTTTACGAACCTTAAAGAATCTATTAAGACATAAAAAGTGGTGCCCAAAATAGATATAGGTTCAGTGTGTGTGTGTGTGTGTGTGTGTGTGTGTGTGTGTGTGTGTGAGAATGTGTGTGCGTTCATGGGTCTGTAGCTCAACAGCAGAATGAGAGATATTTGGCAGGCTTTTCAGTTCTCCATCTGTTTGCAGGATGTAAAACATCCTAATGGGCCTCATCCACCACCTGGGGCTATACCTTCCCTCTGCAGAGCAGCAGTACACCACACACACAAACACACACACCAGACTCTGTACTGTCTCAGCAGCTAAACATCTCTAGGGTTACAAGTTTGTCACAAACATTAATAAAAAGGCATGCCACACATGCATTCACAGTACTCACAACACACACAGCAGTGGTCGTTACTAAAAGCATGTCAGAGGTGAGATCCCAGAAAGCCACTCACACGCCATACACAAACACATGACAAATGCAAGCAGCACTGGCAAATGCTTGCACCACATACAGTGCAGAGTTCACACTGGCGTTTTTTGGTTTGCTCTGTTTTTGCATTTAAACCTAGAAATGAGTGGTTCCTTAGGGTTTTAATAGTAATGATAACAGTTATACATACAACTTAAACAGGGTAGGATGATACAGTAAATATCACAAAAGACATTCTTACAATACACAATATTTAACCAGATCCTCATGACCACTGACAATTTGCATCAGTAGCGACAGATTAGAAGATTAGAATCATGATAATTTTTTGTCAGTGCTTAAAGAATACTGATCAACTGCACATTATGTGTGAGTGTAATTAGTGCAGATTCTGAATACAGATCATTGTACTCAGTATAGAAAAAGTATTTGAATAGCAGTTATTTCTAAATGTTGCTACTGATGCATTTTGCCTGCATTTCAAAATATCACAAATAATACTGCGTATCGTGAAATTGCCTGGAAATACTGTGATACAACATTTTTACTATATCGGCCAGCCCTACTACAGATTACTGAAAACTACTATTCAAATACTCTCCCATACTGAGTACAGTGATCTTTACCCAAAATCTAATAACTAATAACGCCACTCAAATGTATCTTTTCGAACGACGACAAGCGCGACGCCATGGGGCAGCTCAGCATACATGCGGGAGAACATTAACTGTCAAATGAACAGCATACAGTATATACAGATTTACAGTATAACTGTATGAGTACTGTGTTCAGTACAGAATACTTAGTCCAGGAGTTCTTTAACCATTTTGCAGTTAGAGACTCCTTCCTGCGTGTAGAACTTTTTAGACACCCCCCCAACCATTTGTATTTAGTTTATAAATACAATCCAACCGATCAAGTATTATGCTTGTTAGACCAGTGAGTGCCATTTATTTATTTGATAGGGGCAGGAGCTGTTCTCCAGTGATGTGTGGCTTTTAGCAATCCACTGAGCCGCTAACAGGAATCAGACTCACTATTCATTATAATATCCTCTTGCTGATCATTACAGTGCTTTGTAACCATGGTCTTGTTTGCTAGGTCCTTGAAACATGTTAGACTGTAAAAGAAGTGGGAACAGTGGCAGTCTCACTTTTTATCTTTTACAGTGACCAGTGAAAGCAAACAAGTGGCATATCAAATACTAAGAACTTCTGAAAATAAAGTTTCAAAGACGTTTTGCTAAAACTGTTACGCTGATAATATATTTCGTAATAAAAAGACAAGAAGAAAGCAATGCAAAGTAGAAGCTTTGTCACTAGTGAATAATACAACATTTGGAAACCATTTTATTAGGGTTCATTTTCCACTACAACTAACACTGAGCCCACCATTAGGCCCAAACTGTGTGTGTAAAAGGTACATTGTACAATGCACAAGCGGTACAATGTAAGAGGGGCTCTATACCAAACTATAGGCAGGAACAATTGAGTGATTCTCTGTATGCACACATGCACACACACACTCTTAAACCAGACTAAACATCTGTTCTCCAGAAGTGGATCTGCACTACTGTTCACAGACACCACTGGGTAGCTTTAAATCAGCACCATTTTCAGACCTCTTAACCACTTAGCCATCTGTAAAACAAGCCATGGTTTTTAACCAGTCAAGGATCCATTGAAACCAAATGGACACATTTGGTCCCTGTTTGTGTGTAGGATTGGGCAGGTTTTCGTATAGTACAGTATAGTCCAGCCTTTATTACTCTCCATTGTCATCCGCTTATCACCAGACTGCAGGGCATCATCCTGGCATCCATGCGGCCAGCAGCCAGCAGCTGCATGGTCACCCTCAGAGCTTCTTGCCACTGGCCACTAATACAGCCATGGCCATTGGCCAGAGACTCACAGTGGCTGCTAGAATGTGGTAAATAATGCGAAGATTTGGTCACGGAAAAGGAAAACACATTGTACATGCTGGACGGTATGAGGAGAGATGTGTCCTTAAGACTGGCCTGTCTGTTAGGGTCCAGTCAGCTCTGAGGAAAGAGGAACAAAAACAAGCAATATGGTGTCCGTCCAGACTTTCTCAAAAAATGGCAAACCAGCGCTTGCTGTCCTTAATCAAATACTGTCCAGTAATAATGGGATCACGGTCAGAGATAAAGTCAGAGGACCCCCACAGTGCCAGTGACATATAATGAAAATGGCAACCTGCATAAACCTGTGCACTGATGAGCCACTTAAATGTCATTCGTGTGGAATGAGCATAAATACAAACAAGCAGCATCTTTATTTGTTGGACAAGTCCTATATATTTTTATTACTATGGACTGAAATCATAAATTTGAGCCTCAGCAAACATACAGTAGGGTTTCAAAGTCTGACACTACACTAAAAAGCAGGGGTATTATTCACATTTAAACCTGGAAAGGTTTAACAGTTTTAGATTTCTAAATTTTGTATTCAAATTCATGCAAATGTGTTACAATGGCCATGACTTTTTCCAAAAGGGTCAGATGTTTGAATCTGAAATGACTCTCAGGTGGATCTGATCTACTCATTATAGGCTTCATCGCAGACTTGTGAAGGCCATACTAACACAAGTGCACATAGCCATTAAATAAAAATGGAGGACACACCACCAATTACTTTTCACTAAAACGGTAAACCTAATATCAACTGTAAGTCACTAACGGTCTCAGGTTTTGGGACCTCACTGTCACCTTGAATAACCCTTAGTCAAAAACATTGGACAAATACATAAATAAAACCACATAAAACAGTGAACTAAACCGGACACTATGACCTCTTTACCACTGCAGGGCCCAAGGGTTCTGAGTCCAGATGGTAATGTATGGTTAACTAACTGTATCAGGGGCCACAGAACCATTCTGTGGGCGGGCTTAAGAATGTTGGGAACCGCAAATTGGCTCCACATTTGTGTCACCTTCATGCCGCAAGATCCAGGGTCAGGAAAGAAAGTGGCAGTGACTGTATCGTGGTCTATGGGGCTAATGTAGCTTACAGAGCTATAGCTAACCGATAGCATAGTGCTAACTGCATGCTGAAGTCATCACACACTCATGTCAAACCTCATTGAGTTAGTGTGAAACAGACCGACTGAAGGTTCAAATCTGTACTTTTAACATTGACTTTGTTTCAATAAGCTATAAATGTCCCCTGCATTAAACATATGTGACTCCTTGCCCTCATTCATTTCTATCCATTTCTATCATTCTGTGTAATTCTGTGCACTTTTTTTATCCATGTTTGCTATTCTCACCTTTGTGCTTTTTTCCTGGTGTGTGACTTCCCCTCTGAGACTAAAAGAATGATCCATAATCTCTGAATGACAAATAATCAAATTATATCATGAATTTGTTACTGCTTACATTAACTATGCCAAAGGGTTAACCATGTTATGACTACGTAAAGGCAACGTCAGCTTGTGCTGGATTCCCTGACATACACCTCATTTCACCTAACCCTCCGCCCCCCTCTCGCCCCCCAAAACCTCTAATCCCTATTCCCGGTCTCACTGCAATTATCAACTCCAATAAAAACTCATTCTTTCAGTAACCTTTACATCCCTCACCCGTCAAGCACTGACAGGGCACTGCCGGACTGCTTATACTGCTTATCTCCTCAGAACAACAGGCCGCACAGAATGATTGTGCTGAGATGGAAGAGTTAGCCACAACGAGCATGCTGGATATCTTTTTGCAGGCACCAGAGACAGTGCGAGAGAGCGACCAAGCAAAAGAGAGAGAGAGAGAGAGAGAGAGAGAGAGAACGAGAGAGAGGCCAAGTCAGACTAAGTCGGATTAGCTGAGGCGCAGGGTCTAGCATAGCCCATGCTGTCTGATGAGTAGTGACGGTTCACCTTGAGAAAGACACAGGCTGAGCTGAGCTGAGAAAACTTTTCGCAAAGCCTCGCATCTGACATGTAGAGATACAGTAGAGCAGGTATGCTGGAGGCTGAATGAGCCTAGAGCCTAATTTTTCTCTCAAGTAACCTGAATGTTTTAAAGCTATAATTTACATATGCACAATGCTTTAGTGCACGTCTGTTTATTTCTCTATTCATAACAGTACATAACCGTGTCAGGAAGCACACAAGTCAGTCCATACCTGACATGGTTTAAGCCGTTTGTAATGACTTAGATACAGCTTGCACAATGCTAACGGCTGTACATTAACCTCTGTTACTCGTTAACTACATGAGCCTCATACCTAAATAACCTCTGGACATCAACCACATCCTAGCTGATCGTCTACTTTTGGCGTTAGGGAGAAAATGGTCCCCAAGTTCACACTCTCTTATTACCTCTTATTTCTTCTCCTGCTCGAGTCTGCAGCTTCCTGCCACAGTGCACAGTGTGTGTTGTGGCAGCAGCGCCGTGTATGGCACTGCTCCTCAGCTCTCTCAGCAGCCAGCCAAATTAAAACAATTAAAAAGTTAATTGCCCGTTAGGCGGAGCCTGCCAGGAGGACGCCTGCTCTCTGATTCGCTGAATTAATCATGCAGCTTGTCCTCTGCAGCAGAGCAGTCAGAGGCCCCGCCCTCCTCCGGAACAGTGTCGCGATCAGGATGGAGGACAAATGTCCGTGTGGGTAGGTGTTGGAACCGGTGCCCAGTGAGATGCAGATTAGACCTGGCAGCAGGCATAAGGAAGGGACAGGGCCACTCGGACACACACACACACACACACGCCATATGGAGCCGGGGGCTGACTGCTCCATTTAACAGCAGTCAGCCCTGTGCGAGCACGTACACACACACACACACACAGGGCCCCATTCACTATAATTTGTGCCCAGCAATGCTGGCCGTGGGCTCAACCCCGCTGTGTGCCCTGAAACAAACTCCACTAACATTCCATCACACAGCGACCTCACCACGGCCAGCAAAACAACACAGCATCTCATCACATCGCCCATTCATGTCCAATGATGCGCAACAACCACCATCAACCTTCTGCTCTGAGCCAATCACAAAGCAGGAGACAGAGAAACAGAAAACAACAGAGAGAAGCAGAAAAAGAGAGAAATGAATTACCTCAGGAGTCCAAATCCCTTCTTCTTTGTCTTCTTATCCGGCTCTTCAGCAGGATCCTCCGCTTTCTTCTTCTCCTTGTCCTTCCCTTTGCTTTTCAACTTGTCCTTCTTCTTCCCTTTAGCCTTCTTTTTCTTGTCCTTCTTGCTCTCGTCGCCCTCCCCGAGGCCCTGGCGGGAGGAGCCGCTGGCTGGGGTGTCCCGTCCTGAGCTCACCTCTGAGCCCTCTTCTAATTCAGACAGAGATTGAGAGAGTGAAGGGGGTGATGAATTATTATATATGTATAGTGATATAGTGATATTTATAGTATATATGAAGAGTAGATGATGAATATTAAATATTTAAATTTAGTACTAATAAAAATAGGATTTACAACTGTACAGTAAGCCTTCAGTTTATAAGGCTTCAAACCCTTAAGTCTAGTGGTGAGAGAGAGGTGTCAGAATTCAGAGCAGGTTTGAATACTATCAGCCTGCAGTTAAGCCCTGCTGCACAGCATTGATGCAGAGCATTGGTTGAAAATCAGATAACTTCATTGATGGACACGGATGAACAGAAAAGAAAGGGAAAGCAGTGAACCTTTTAGGGAATTTTTGGGAGTCTTTCAGCCTGTTCCCTTTCCTTTGGTTTATCTTTTTTTCTGTATAATTTCAAGAGTAACTTACAAAAAAAAAAAAAAAAAAAAAAAAACCTCAAAAGCTCACTGACAATCTGTTATTAAGCTTAACAGTGAAATAGTGTGCGAAAGAAATGGGGAACAACGTGGGCATTCAGTGTAAAAATCTGTACGCCAGATATATCACCTAGAGCCCAAAAGATAATGCTGAGCCATAATTTAATCAAGCAAACCAACTAAAAGCTGAAAATGTGTGAGCTGATCAATTACAGCCTCCCAAAGTGTTCACTCTATGAGCTTCAGGAGGTGGCAGTGCTGCAGTGATGGGAGCGGGTGTATGATTAGCAGAGTGTCGGTCAGTAAAACTGCCCTGACAGGAGAGAGTAGTATTTTATGGGCCAGGCTACCTAACCTAACCTCCTCACTCTGAACGAGGCAATGAAGCAGACAGGCCCGTTAAGATGCATATCTACTCTTTAGTAACTTCATAGTGTCTACTTTAAAAACTACACATCAGGCTTTATATTAGTACAACATAGACACACCACAAATGTATATGAGTACCTAATGAGTCGCCACAAAATACAATATACAGCACCTAAGTAAATTTGTACCATTTAATTAAGAATCATGCAGCCCTAAATAGACACAACACAGGCATCTTTCAATATTCCTCCTTCCTATTGTCAAGTTCCATTTGCATAGGGCTGCCACTAACGACTATTTATCTATTCATTCATCCATTTTATTAATTAGTCACTTAATTTATCGATTCATTTTCCTCCATAAGTTAAATTGAGCATAAATTCCATTTATTTTGACACCAAAAACTGTCATTATATAATGTAGCATGAAACAAAGAGTAAACAGAGGTTTACATATGAAAGTGTAAACAGTAGGTTTTAACTGGGAACTTGGCGTAACTCGTAACAGCGTAACAGTCAGCAGTGCAGTGGGTTGTCATACCAGTCATCAGAGTGTAATGTAATCTAGAGTATTTATGAGATTCTCTACACAAGGAAATGTGCTTAAAATACCAGCCAAAAATTATTAGATATGCTTTTATCCCATCAAGACCAAAACACACACACACAGAGAGAGAGAGAGAGAGAGAGAGAGAGAGAGAGAGAGAGAGAGAGAGAGAGACACAGACAGACAGACAGACAGACAGACAGACAGACAATCAACGTAAGTCCAGATTCTGAACCAAGAGTTTCTCTACTTTTTTGTCTCATGCTAATTTTAGGTACTTCTATGCTTTTATTACCTTGGGTCAGATTTTGCTGCAAACAAAATGATTATTATTATTATTATAATTCTGGATGAACAGACCAATAAAAATGCTCTAAATTACTTAAAGTACACACACACACGCACACACACGCACACACACGCACACACACGCGCAAGACATTGACCTAAAATATTAACGTTGACATCATCGATCACAGGTCAGCCCTACATTTGCACCTTTTGACCTGTATGAGTTTTTAAAAGAAATCGGCCAGGCTGTTAAATACGTTTCCCAGTTCGTTAGATGAATATTTAGACCAAATATATGATATTCCGTGATTCAGGAAACAAACTATTCCAGAACCAACAAAGCCTTATTCCTAAACAGCCCAGTACTCTTTGCGACTGGTTCAGTTAGTGGGCCATGACCCCGCCTGTGCATCTTCCGCAAGTTCAGCACTGCTACTGTGGTATAAATCTTCTCTGTGAAACTACATCTTCACTCAATATGTTAATGCACTTGTGCTGCTGAAGGATGTGCAGAAAGCAAAGCCAGTAATCACAACACACCAATGAGAGACTGCAAAAAGTGGTCGTCTGCTATTAATAACAAACGGCGGAAGTACACATCACTGCATGTATTCAAATCATTTGTGTGTGTGTGTGTGTGTGTGTGTATGTGTGTGTGTGTGTGTGTGTGTGTGTGTGTGTGTTCGTGTGTTCAAAACACTTTAAAGCCCTAAGATTTTAAGAATCATTTCAATTCTGAGCTTTTAGAAACTGTAACAAATCCAGACTGGAGCTTCTGGAGATCTTACTGAATGCAAGCAGGGGTAGACTAGCATTGCTAAATGCACTTTAGCTAAGAGCTCAAAGGACACCTGACCCCAGTCTAAAAACTAGGCCCATGTAGTTTAGAATGTAATGTTTTTTAATACTCATGAAAGCCTTAAAATTAGTACATATCATTTCAGACAAATTGAGATTGACTTGAGTGCACCCTATGAGTGTACAGACTGCCTCTTCTGTATGCAAGTGTGAATGTGATGGGCTAGTAGATAGGAGTGTAAAGACTGGGCCTTGATCCTTGGAGTAATTCTGTAATTGATGATGCCATTCCTCACTTGTTTTCCACCCAAAATATATATCAACGTTCTTTCAAAGCTCTGGAGTGACACAGCCCCTTCAGACATTAACAAAGTCAGATGTGCCCATCCCTGTTAGCTCTTTGCATGTGACTTATATACAAGTGAATGAGCTGCAAGCTAATGATGAATCGCTATTGTCTCTCTCCCTGTTGTGCTGGTGGCAGTCTGAGTGGAATAGCTGGGTTTAAAGTAGCGCAGCACTTCTGCTGTCTGAATGCAAGAGATAAATCAGAAACACAACAGCCCAAAAACGTCTTCCCCGCTGAGCCCCTGTACTAGCACACGCACACACACACACACACACACACACACACACACAAATACATGCACACTGTGGGGTTCGAGGGCGAGCCAGTTCTACGGGGGCTCTATCCAAGGCCGTGGCGGAGGCAACATCCGCTTCCCCGCGGCCCACGCGCGGCATAAACAAACGCGGAACAGCCGCTTAAATCCGCATGGAAGAGGGAACGTCTGCAAAAAAGCGGCGGCATTATTCATAAACACAGCGCATCCTCAAAGGGCCGCTTCAGAGCTCGCCGCGCGCCATCACGCATCCCAACTCGCTTTTGTTCCCATCCGCGCGCAGCCTGCCTATTAATCCACCACACAGCGCAGCGAGCGGCGAGCAAAACGCACGCACCGGCGAAGTGAGAGGGACAAACAGAAAGAAGGGAGCGGAAAGAAAGAAGCAGGGAGAGATAGAAAGGGGGTTGGGGTGTTGTTGGGGTGAGAGGAATCTGTCGGGTATAATTCTCGCAACAGCAGCAAGAAGGAGAAGTCGAGCACTCTGACAACAGCACTCGGAGAGCATTACCTGCCGTCAGAACGCTTCGATATATCAAAGCTGTAATTGAGCCGCATGGAGTTCAAAGGAATCCAATGGAAACCGTTTCAAAGCAAACTAAATCCTGCCCTTAATTCTTCCTTTATTTGCCATCCATACTGATGTTCGGCACATGATGAAGCTTTTACTTATTTTTTTTTTAAGGCTAAATGGAAGCTGGATTATTAAGAGCTTTTAGGTCATGTACGGTCTTCTGTTATGAGCTGTTGTTTCCCTTAGTGTGTCCCTGCATGTCAATCATACTCATAATCCCCCATCTATGGCTGCCTGAACAGCAGACATGCTGGCTCAAGACAAACGCTCAGAGTAGTACAGCAGGGCATGTCAGTGTGCTGACAAAAGTGAGGCCTTGAATTTTCTCAAGTCTCCTGAAATCATTTCCCCATATATACCCAATCTTCACTGTCCCGCAAAAACCTCTTTGCCTTTGTTCACTTCCTGGTATAATCTGAAGCTGGCCATTGTCCTTTCAATTTAATGACGAATGGACCAGTGAAAATGCTTCAGAATGACTGTGACTAAAAGATTTTTACTTCAACTTCCATTGAAAGTTAAGGTTTTTTTCCTTGACTTGTAAAGTTGCCGTTTCGGAGGTGAAGGTTTTTGCATGTACAGTGGGGAGAACAAGTATTTGATACACTGCTGATTTTTCACTTGCAAAGCATGTAGAAGACTGTAATTTTTATCATAGGTACTCTTCAACTGTGAGTGATGGAATCTAAAACAAAAATCCAGAAAAATACATTGTATGATTTTTAAATAATTAATTTCCATTTTATTGTGGGAAATAAGTATTTGATACACCAGAAAAAGAAACTTAATATTTGGTACAGAAACTTTTTGCAATTACAGAGATGAGACGTTTCCTGTAGTTCTTGACAAGGTTTGCACACACTGCAGCAGGGATTTTGGCCCACTCCTCCATACAGATCTCCTCCAGAGCCTTCAGGTTTCGTGGCTGTCGCTGGGCCACACGGACTTTAAGCTCCCTCCAAAGATTTTCTATTGGATTCAGGTCTGGAGACTGGCTAGGCCACTCCAGGACCTTAAGATGTTTCCTACGGAGCCACTCTTTAGTTGCCCTGGCTGTGTGTTTTGGGTCGTTATCATGCTGGAAGACCCAGCCACGACCCATCTTCAGTGCTCTTACTGAGGGAAGGAGGTTGTTGGCCAAAATCTCACGATACATGGCCCCATCCATCCTTCCCACAATACGGTGCAGTCGTCCTGTCCCCTTTGCAGAAAAGCATCCCCAAAGAATGATGTTTCCACCGCCATGCTTCACGGTTGGGATGGTGTTCTTGGGGTTGTACTCATCATTCTTCTTCCTCCAAACATGACGAGTGGAGTTTAAACCAAAAAGTTCTATTTTTGTCTCATCAGACCACATGACCTTCTCCCATTCCTCCTCTGGATCATTCAGATGGTCATTTGCAAACTTCAGACGGGCTTTGACATGCGTTGGCTTGAGGAAGGGCACCTTGCGTGCACTGCAGGATTTTAATCCTTGATGGCGTAGTGTGTTACTGATTGTTTTCTTTGAGACTGTGGTCCCAGCTCTATTCAGGTCATTGACCAGGTCCTGCCGTGTAATTCTGGGCTCATTCCTCACCTTCCTCAAGATCATTGATGCTCCACGAGGTGAGATCTTGCATGGTGCCCCAGACCGAGGGAGATTATCCGTTATTTTGCATTTCTTCCATTTTCTAATAATTGCACCAACAGTTGTTGCCTTCTCACCAAGCTGCTTGCCTATTGTCCTGTAGCCCATCCCAGCCTTGTGCAGGTCTACAATTTTATCCCTGATGTCCTTACAAAGCTCTCTGGTCTTGGGCATTGTGGAGATGCTGGAGTCTGACAGATTGAGTGTGTGGACAGGTGTCTTTTATACAGGCAACGAGTTCAAACAGGTGCAGTTAATACAGGTAATGAGTGGAGAACAGGAGGGCTTCTTAAAGAAGAAGTAACATGTCTGTGAGAGCCAAAATTCTTACTGGTTGATAGATGATCAAATACTTATTTCCCACAATAAAATGGAAATTAATTATTTAAAAATCATACAATGTATTTTTCTGGATTTTTGTTTTAGATTCCATCACTCACAGTTGAAGAGTACCTATGATAAAAATTACATTCGTCTACATGCTTTGCAAGTGGGAAAACCTGAAAAATCAGCAGTGTATCAAATACTTGTTCTCCCCACTGTAAGTGACAATACAGAATGACATCAGTGAAAGTGTTACCAAAGCAAGAAGCTAAAGACAAAATTGTCTTGATTCAATTATATGTTCCCAATGTGCATGTACTAGTCATTTATGAGCAGAAGCGAGCAAAGCCCTCTAGCGTGCAACTCTGCTCCGTATGTTTATGGTATGCAGTTTCCCTGTGAAGCGTTCTCTTCTCTCTTTCCTCTCAAAGGTCCTCAAACACCCCGTCTACAACCAACTGTTTTCCCTTCTCACTCAGAACAATCTACAATCTAACCAGTCTGGCTTCAAAGCTGCACACTCCACTGAAACTGCTCTCTTTGCAGTTACAGAGAAGCTCCATGGAGCAAAGTCTGCCAAACTGTCATCAGTCCTGATTCTCCTCGACCTCTCTGCAGCTTTTGACACAGTGGACCACAAGATTCTCCTGTCTGTCCTCACCAGTCTTGGCGATGGTTTGCATCGTACCTGCAGGAACGCTCATACCAGGTTACATGGCAGAGGGACACATCCTCTCCTTTGTAGTGTCTCACCTGGCGTTCCACAAGGCTTGGTTCTTGGTCCTCTTCTTTTCTCACTCTACACTAGCTCTCTTGGTAAAGTAATAACCTCCCCTGGATTCTCTTACCACTGTTACACTGATGATACTCAACTCATCCTTTCTTTCCCACCTTCCCACCTTCTGACTGCACTGTACCACCTCTTCTCAATCTATGAATCCCATCACACACCCTGCAGGTATTTGTCATCATTTATCATTCTTGTCCTGACGCAAGATGACTCATTTTTGTCCAGGGAGCTTATGGTACTGTGTAAAAGTCAGAAACCACCCCTCATATATTAGAAGTGAATGATTAGTTAGTGTGAGGAAAAAACAAAACAGAAAGCAATGTTTAACTATAAGCTTTAAGTGATGTTTTTAAAGAATGGGGTCAGTTTGATGGTCTATCATGTCTTGCACAGTGGGGTAGGACTATACTTTTTCTCTTATCTCTGCAAAACAATACCTCCCAAAAAAACAGCATGTGCTGTATGGCTGTTGTGAGAAGAAATTCAATAAATGAAGAGTGGTTGGTAGCTTTTACACAGTACTGTACACTTCTACATCAAGTACATTCAACGCATCCTTCCGTTTTCACTTTGGGAACACAGGTCTGACTGTCATACTTTTCAATCTGTCTCTCTTATTTTACAAATCAAAAAGACAAGATGCCCTGCACAATATTAGTGCGATGAGTGTTATGCGGTCATTCCACTAATATGATGATATTACACTTGTTGTAATTGAAATGTTGTGCATGGGGTTGGCCGTTACACTAATGAGTTCACTTTGATTTCTCATCAAAGAGCAAGAACATATAAAACTGAAATTAAAGATCCAATATAATCACTGAATGACTGTATTGTCAGGCTATATTTGAGAAATTACTAGAATTATCATGCATGTATGCATAAACTCCCATACATAACTGACATACTTAAGAGCAGTTAAAACAAAGGTTTAAAAAACTGCCCCTGAAAGAATTTAAAGACACGTAACAACTAACCTCACAAGTGACACGACCAACCACTGCTACACTAAACTCCATGCTAACGTCTTTCCTTGTGGCTCTCCCTTTTGCTGAATAATGCCCACACAGGCACTTTAACCCACAGCTGTAACGGTAATTAAACGGGAATGGTTAAGCGTGACCGCAAGCAGGAGTCGAAATCCCGGCAAAGCTGATTCAGTCATTTCCCCCCCTTCTAGACCTTGTAACTCCCCGGGAAATTACCACCGGGGCACGTGTGTGAGCAGAAGCCAACACCAGTAAATACAATGACATCTAGATTACAGTTGGCACAGTGTGATGTTTGAGACATGTTTATTTCTACAGCTGAGGGGTTTTTTTTTGTTTAGATTTAGATACACAAGGGTATTCTTTCATCTTTCTAGAGAGAAAGGGCAAAAATCTACCCTACTTGTGTGTGTGTGGTAGCTCCTGAGAAAAAGTGATGTAGCACAACCAGTAATGCAAAAATGGTTGTCTGTTGTTGTTTTTTTTTTTTACAGTTGAATTTTCAGTTTTCACGAAAGCAAATGTCATAACAAGCTGTTGGCCTTTTATTCTGAGGTTGTCATGTCTGGCTTCCGGCAGGTTTTGAGCAGATTTTCAGTAAGACACAGTTTGGTGTCCTGTAATGCATTTATTAGGTATTTAAGTTACTCAATGTATAAACAAAAAGGTATGTGACTTTGGTTGGGGTGCAAAAAAAAAAAAAAACCCAGCTAGCTAACCTTATCCTTTTACAGTGGACATTGCTCAGTCTGGCACAGACACCTGGCTAGAATTAGCTTTTAGCCTAGCATGGATTCCTGCTCTCATGCCTGGCTGTTGAGCTCCTCATCTGCAGAAACTGGCACGGGAAAAAGCTGGGCTGGGTTTTGTGTGGCAACTTGCATTCTCAGAACTAGCAGAGTCTGGCTGTGATCTGCACACATTACGCAACAGTTTGGGGGTTTAGAATTAGGCTCTTTTACAGCTCTGTTTTGGGTAAGCATGGGTTTCTTTTGAAGGAGAACACAACAGTGGTTGAGGTTCACTGTCACTTACATGTTAACCTCTCATTATTCAACAATGCCAAGGTAAATACAGTAGGGCGCCTTGTGGACTGCATGTGTAAACGACATAAAGCCTCAACATATTTTACTTCATCGTATCAGTCCGGCTTGCTTCAAGGTGCCTTCACATTCTCATAAGTAACATAGAATTTTAAACATTAAAAAAAGAGGTCGGGCAAGAGGATATGCAACCTCTGTCCTCATAACATAACCTCTCAGCATCAGTGCTTCTAGACATCTCCCCCGTTGAACCAGACAATAGCACTATTACAATCAATCCCTGTGAAAACCATCCCTGTAGTCACCTACACAAGCACAAACACACCAGTACGTGTAAAGCCCCCAGCAAAGCTGCTTAAACAAAACAATATTGATTATGGCTGGAAGGACAAGCCAGTCATGACTGTGTGTGTAAGTACATATGCACACATCTGCACATCAACACACACACACACACACACACAAACTGGCTGGAGCATGGATTTATAGCCTTGTTCCCTGGACACGGAAGGATTAGCAGCCCATGGCACGGACGGTAATGAGATGTGAGAGAAACACTATGTGCCTAATTACTGTCCCTCTCACTGCTGTTGTCTTACTCCACGTCTATGTGTGTGTTACGTGTGTGTGTGTGTGAGAGAGAGAGAGAGAACGTGTGCGAATGATCTGCAACCATCTCCATGTCTTGGTAAACACCAGCTGTGTTCGCGCTGAATGCATCGTCAACAAGAGGAAAGGGGGGGGGGGGGGGGGGGGGCAAGCTGATAATTTGTGTTAATGAGAAAGCTAATTCTGAAAGTTTGTTTTGAAGATATGCACTCATAATTAGGTCAACAGAAGCTGCACGTTAACAGTGGAGAGTCTATCAAGCAGCTCAGAGGAACAGTTTTCATCTCAATATAAGCTCCAACTGGCCACCTAGTGCAGGACAGGTGAAACTGACCCTAAATCAGCCCCCACAAACACATGCACTACAGGTCCAAGTGTGTGCAGAGTTTTTCCTCTGAAACCAGGGTCTTCTTTAAAGGGGGTTTGTGACCCTTTACATTAGATGTTGGAACCTATAATGGCATTCAAACAGGGGAGCATTAGTAAGGTCAAGGACAGATGTCTAGGGGTGAGCTGGGGTGATCTTTGATAAAGCTCCATCACTCCAGAAAACACAGTTCCACTGCTCCACAGCTCAGTGCCGGGGGGCTTTATAACCCACAAGCAGAGCATCCAGAGCCTCCCATTCTACTACCTGTGCTTTTCTGTGGAGATTATACAACCTGCCTGTGTGTGTACAGTGAATTCACAGATTAGAAAGGCAGTCCAGATACTTTTGGACATGTTAGTGTATATTATTTCTGTCTCAGTGCCTATTTTGACCCTTAAAATATCATATGCTTACATTAAACTAAGGGCACATAAAATAAAGGCAGCAAGCTCAATGAATAGCACTGAATATTGTGTGTTTAAGAGTGTGCGTGTGTGTGTGGTTTGAAGCTGGTGTTCCTCGGCTGTGCTGTGTCTGTCAGAGCCTGCCTGTTTCACACTGACCATAATGAGCAACATCTCTGTTCTGTCACACTCCTCCCTCTCTCTCTCTCTCTCTCTCTCTCTCCATGTCTGTGCTCTATCCGCTCTCACAGGATGGCCAATTAAACTGGTGTTAGGAAACAGGAAGCACATGACAGGGACAAAGACGCTCATTTTACTCCCCATTTCTCTCCCCCACTGACACACGATACAGCACAGCAACACACAACAGAGCACAGAGACCACACAGCAACTCACAGCAGAGCCGAGTGAAGCAGAGCTGACTGGAATACTGAGCAAGATGCAGGATGACACAGCACATGCCTCTAGTGCATGCTCTAAAGCTCTAGCTCTACCTGCCCCATGTTTAAGTCTGACCTGCAGAGTGATGGGCATGTTTATGAGGACACATTCACAGTACTACCATGTACTGTAATTAGAATCTAGTTTCTTTAGAAATCAGGTAAAGCTATGCTCACATTACAGAATTAAGGTCAAAGTCTGGATTTTGGAAAAGTGTGGCAAACACCTGTTTTTTTTTTTCACCCTGAGAGCTGTCTGAACCTTTTTATATGAGAGCCTTGATTCACATGGTCATGTGATTTTAAAGAAAAAGGTCAAATTCTTAATAAATTAATGTTCATTTTCATTAGTGTATTTTCAACAAAAAAGAAAAAACACAAAATAAAGACTATTCAATAAAGCTAGTAAATGTTGCTAAATTCAGTTACTAAATCAAGCAGAAGTAGTATCAGTGTTGCTTACCATCATCATCCTCAGGTGGACCATCGTAAGATTTATCGATAGCGGCACGGAAGCTCTCGTTGCAGCCACGGCCCCTCACCATGTTGGGGCGGGGCCTGTGGAAGGGCAACAGGTCATTCTTCTGAGCCTCGATCACAGCCGTCTGCAGGCTCTCCAGAGAACTGGACTTCTTCAGGCCCAGTGTAGGACCCAGCTCCACACCAGGGAGCACTTAAAATTAAAGAAAATAAGGAGAATGATTAGTTGACTTCTTATGGTTGGCCAGAAGGGCCGTTTCTAGCAGTGGTTTAAGGCCACCAACCGGCCTCCGTTTTGGTTTAGCTGAAATACTATGCATTTTGTTTGGTCTGTATAGATTTTTCATTTTGTTTCATACAGTACAGACAAATGATGACATTAGGCAGGATTATAACTGATTATAACCTATTATAACCCCTGGTCGATAGAGAACTGATGAAACCCCATGTGTAGCGGCTTTGCTTGAAGCTGTGGTGTTGAGGTATGCAAGAGCCCTCAAAGCAGATGGTGCCATTCGTGGTGTGGTGCCACCCACCCACACACACACCCACACAGCAGGACAGTGGTGGCTCAGCGGTTAGAGCCCCGGGATATCGATAACAGGGTTGTGGGTTCGATTCCCGGGCTCGGCAAGCTGCCACTGTTGGGCCCTTGGACCCTCTCTGCTCCCCGGGCGCTGGAGTTGGCTGCCCACCGCTCTGGGTGTGTGTGTGTGTGTACTCACTGTGTGTGTGTGTTCACAACCAGATGGGTTAAATGCGGAGGACACATTTAATACGTGCACCTTTACCTTTACCATACTATTATGATCTCAGTCTTTGTCTTTCTGATAGATTTCACAGCGATTATTTAGTAAGAATGGACAAAAGTATTGGGAAGTATATATATGTATTTATTTATTTATTTTATTCATTGTTTTAATCAAAGAAAAACACATTCGCCACTATGCACGCTGATTAAGGGGGCTGGGTCAATAGCTAGACCATTTCCCTCAGGCACATCAGGTTAATGACAAAGTTAAATGTTAATAAGGTGACTGCAGCAAGGGGTGTGTGTATGTGCGTCTGTGTTTGAGTGAGAGGCAGAGAGAGTGTAAGAACACACAGGGTTTACTCTCTCCAACTTCATGCTGTCCTGCTCGTATGAAAATGAGTTTTTGAACACACGCCTCTGCAGAGGGTGATGAATGAGCAGAATGAGGCAGAGAACAGCATCTCCATCCATCAGGGTATTCTCTCCTCCTCTCCATCCTTGCTTTCCCCCCCAACCCTCCTCTCCTCGGTCTGCATCTCCTGCACCCAAAATCATTAGCTAAAGCATTGCAGCTCCCACAGTGCATGCCGGAACGGGGAAATCAGCGTATCGACAGGCGTCACGCCCTGCTGGAATTCCAATCAGCCTGCGCCGGACCGCTCTGTTTGCCTAATGGCCATTTAAATGTAAGAGGAAGTGGAACTGGTACGACTCCACTGTACTACTATAGCTGTCCAGAGGAAAGTACAACTGAGTCATGGGCCTAGCTTCAGACATGACAGAAGGGTTCAGAGTGTAAGACTGAGACCTTCCCTTGAGAATGCCATTGACAGTGAGCGTCCTCTGTCATTTGGCATGCTAAATAATGTATGACTAAAACGGAAGCAAAAGTGGGTGTGCTGCAGTGAAATGATGCTTCACAGTGTCTTCTCTATGATGCCAAATAGCAGCTGACTGCATTGCATTATGCATTCATAATAACAGGCCCAGACACACACGGGTCACTACAAGCAATAAGAACAGCCCCCCCACCCAAATAATACTCAGTTAGTGTTGGTATACACCAATGGTGCACCCTCATTTGCTACAGTAACTCCTCTACTATTCTGGGAAGGCTTTACACTAGACGATGGAACAGTCGATCATAAAAGCCACTCCAACTCAAACCAAATCTGAAATTTGGAGCTCCATTACTCAACGGCCTAACAATTCTGGGAGGCTTTATACCCCTCCAGCTGATGCTTGGCACAGAGCATGGTGACCTCATCTCTCATTTAAGGCCTCATATTCAACTGGCCACGGCATCAGCTTTTCTATGTGGACAAAAGTACCAGGACATCTGATCATTCACTGTTCGTACTATTATGATCTCAGTCTTTGTCTTTCTGATAGATTTCACAGCGATTAATTAGTAAGAATAGACAATGCTGGAATACATCTATATGGACAAAAGTATTGGGACACCTGCCCATTCAGTGTTTCTTCCAAAATCAAGGGTATTAAAACAAGTTTATTCTGCTTTTGTTGAAGTAACTGTCTGCATTGTCCAGGAAAGGCTTTCTACTAGGTTTTGGAGCACTGTTGAGAAGATCTGATTACACTCAGCTGCAAGAGTGTTAGTGAGGGCAAACTGTTGTATGATCATACTCCAATTCATTCCAAAAGAACTGACTAGAGCACCATCATTCCAAAGAGCACATCAATGCTTGGGGGCACAGCCTGGCATTAGGCAAAGTGCCAACAGGTTCATGTTCATCTGCTCCAGAGAGTCCTATTCTATTGGCAATACTTTTCTATAGAGACCAGACAAGCTGTGTGTATGTGTGCATGTGAATTTGTACATCTGTGTCAGCAATGGATGCAACTTAAAGTAGCTGAATGCATCATTAGAAGGGGTGTCTACAAGCATTTGGACATATAGTGTATAACGTATATGGCAGGTGGTAGGCGTACCTAATAATCCAACACGTCAATGCATGTTGTGTACCGTATGTTTCTCTAAATAACTCTTTAAATAACAACACATTAAATGTTTCTCACTACATTTAGAGAACACGCCTGAAGTCATTAGAAAGGTTAGTGACTGTGAGAGAACAGGAAAAGCAGAAGAATAAGAAAGCGAAAGAAGGAAGAGAAGAAAAAAAGAAAGACGTAGGTGCTCCTGGACTCCTGAGAGTCGGTGGCCTGTGGTGCTGGGGGACAGAGAACAGGATTTGTGTGAAATGAAGGTTATAAATAGCAGGCTGCTGCTGCATGACACAGTCGGACAGGAAAAAAAACCCTTCTTTTGTGAGTGGAATTCCTGTCACAAATGTAATTACTGCTGTCCACTGGCTGGCTGATAGAATTAAGCAGCTTTATGGCTGCTAGTCCATGGAGAACTACGGCACAGCCCTGGCTCCAGGGACGTAAACAGCATGTATGTAGGGCTGGGCAATATGATGTATTATCATGTTATCGTTGTGATAAAATACGTCACAATGCATTTTTCTGAGGACAGCATTTATAAGGCATAGTGCATTTCTACTGCTATACTGACCAACTCACTGACCAAAATCACTCCAGTGTTTACTTGTAGAAACTGTTATTTCTAGATAACATTACAATCCCTTCTAGTAATATCAGATCTACAGACTAGCAGACTCCTGAACTGATATCTTACACTCTCCCTCTCTCTCTCTCTCTCTCTCCCTCTTTCTCTCTTTCCAACCATTTATCCCAGGTAACATGGGAAGCATTTTTTGCACAAGCATTTGCACTGATAACTTTAATACCTCACTGGACTTTATTTATCGCACATTGCACAACTTGCACACTACAGTCATTATTTATTATCCTCTGTCTGTACTGTGTTGTCTGTCCGCACTTGTTTGTTTGTGTTGCACTTGTGTTTTGTATGCACTGTCTATGTTGCACCATGGTCCGGGAGGAACGTTGTTTAGTTTCACTGTGTACTCTGTATGTAGTTGAAATGACAATAAACCCACTTGACTTGACTTGACTAGCAAAGTCATTAGAGATTCTACTAGCAAAAACTGCATCACAGATCTAGAATCTAGAATTAGAGTTTTCACTAGTAAAAGTGAGTTAGGACATGTATCACTGGGGTGATTTTAAGCTAAAACAGCTTGCCATGCTATCCATCGGTTAAATTGTGTACAGTAATTTTAAAAGACAGTATAGTAACATGATAACTGATTGATTGTTGGCCCATAAAGCCATTACTTCATAAAAAATAGTTATTTATATTATATATTTGTGCGCCACTTGATCTCTCTTATTCTGTTTTTGCAAGACCTGTGTAGTCTTCAAGAATTTCAATGAAACTTTTCTGCCATATCAGGAGCGTGTCTGTGTGCAGATGATATTTCAGACAGCACGGGCAGCGAGTGGTGCCTGTTAATGTGGTGCAACGATGTCAAAATCGTAAAGGTCGTGAGGCAACACAAGCACAGGAGTTTTTTAATGCGTGTGACAGAAAAGTTCGCTGTTAGAGCGTGTCAGCATGTGAGAGTGTGTTGGTTTATCACAAGGGTGTCGTGTCTGGCGGTCAAAGTGACGAACGTAACCTCAGGTGCATTTCCTGCGTTACTACCGTCGTGTGCGTTTAAGAGAACCCTGTTAAAGATGAGGCAGACAGATGACACCTGCTGCTGGAGAAGGACCTACCAGCTACATTGCTGTGCTTACAGTACTCCAGATATGAGAGACAGAGGAAGGGGGGGGGGCACCCGGGAAAGAAAATAGGATTTTAAAGGTCGGCTGTCACTGTGACGCTTCTGCTCCGCTCTTGCTGTCACCCTTCTGCCGCCATTTGTCTGCCTCCGCTTAGCTTGGAAGAGAATGCGTCGAGCTCGACGCCCAGAACAACTTAAGGGATCCACCCCTGCCCATCAAATGGAGCAGAGAGTTTTACTGGAACAGAGCTACACACACACACACACACACACACACACACACAGTAGTGAGAGGTGCTGAGTTCCAGCCTCCAGCGGAGGCTCAGATAGGACGCTCCATCACCCTTAACGTCCCGTATCTAGGCAGCAGTCAGTGCAGCCCCCGCACCCTCTCTCCTGCAGATCCATCATGGGGACGGGCGAGGAGTAAAAGGCTCTCTCTCTCCTCAGCGTGTGTTATGATATTTAAGCTGGAGGAGATGTATGACTCTGATAATTGCCAGCGACAGACTTTTAAAAGGCATCTCATAATTACAGTTCACCTTTATTGGGTTAGTGGGCGAGCGGAAGGCTACAGGGGGTTGCGGAGAGAGCCAGCAAGCAAGCGAGAGAGATTGTCATTGTAAAAACAGAGTGATAGATGGCTAGGCATGCTTACCAGCACACTAGCACAGCCCATTAAATTCCATCTCTCATGACAGAGTTAACTAAATACTGTGGTCTACAGGAGTGACTGACCTTCCCCCATCACTGAACTGCAGCCCTGATAGAACAATGCGTCTGAAGCATCAGCTGATCCAACCTTCCATGAGTCGAGACGCGCTGTGTTGGGGATGGGTCATTTATAACTGTATAGTGTTTGCTGTACACTGTACATCTGGCTGTAGATGCTATATGCACTCTTATGCCCATAATTCACACAGGTAAGACAGAGAGACCGACAGACAAGAGACGGGGGGGGGGGGGGGGGGGGGGTTGGGGGGCTGTGCTGACACCAACGTTTGTACTATATTTCATGTCCAACCAGATACACCTGTGAAAGCTTTCTTATTCTCTTCATTCAGTCACTTACATACACACACACACACACACACACACACACACACACACACACACACACACACAGATGACTTTCTGCAGGCCAAATTAATCCATCAATCCCAATCAGTCAAACATGGCGGCCTTCAGCTCGAATCAACAACAAACTCCTTCTCAATTGTG
This sequence comes from Salminus brasiliensis, assembly GCF_030463535.1. Classification (NCBI taxonomy): domain Eukaryota; kingdom Metazoa; phylum Chordata; class Actinopteri; order Characiformes; family Bryconidae; genus Salminus; species Salminus brasiliensis. The sequence continues at coordinate 12,856,081 of NC_132885.1, read as the reverse complement.
AACGGAGAGCAGGGGGAGGAGGAAAAAGCGCATTACAAAGAAAAGCACAGAGGGAAAGAGAGTGACAAAGAGAGGGAGGGAGAGCGAGAAAGAGAGAGAGGGAAAGCAGCGGAATGACAGCAGAGCTCCTGGTAGGCCAGTGCTTGGCAGCGAGCTGTTTGTTTTCAAAGTCAAAATTACACAAGGGAACAAATCAGTCGACGGGCTCTCCACTGCTGATTCCTAAACATGGCCCAGCTTCTGAAAGCCTTCTTCACAACTCACACTCTAAGCTGCTTCGCTTCCGCACCGTCTCCTCTCACACACACACACTAACCACAATGGAAGAGAGGGCAGCGGCCAAGTCTGACGACAAAGTGCTCACAGATCACAAAGACACTGACGAGAAAACAAGCACACAGAGAGAGGAAAATCTGAACACAGATAAAGAGACCGTGCCCTGGACGACGTCTGCTGGAGGAAGACTGAGGAAAATGTAAAAGCGCAATATTTAAAGGAGAAGAGGATTTAGATGAGATTCCAGCTTTATCCAGAGAAACTGAGAGGGAGGAGGAGACATCGATAGTCAGGCAGATGAGAAATAGAGAGAGATATAGAGAGGGAGAAACTGAATGAACTGAAATGTTCAAACTGCTGTTAAGTGTCCTCTCTAGCTACTTATAATCCTATTATTATTATTATTATTATTATTAGCATTAGCATTATTATGGCAGTGAGACAGAAAGGAAGAGATTGTAAGGAGTAGTGAGAAAGAGGGGAAAAGGAAAGAGAAAAGAAGAGGAAAAAGATTGGCAGAGAAAGACAAAGACAGACAAAAAAAGGATAGAAAGGAAGGACAAAAACAAAGAAAAAGAAAAATACAAAGAAATTCAAAAAGACAAACAGGTAAAGAAAGAAAGACAGAAAGTAAAAAGGATAGAAAGACAAGGATAAAGACCAAGAAAAGACACGACAGGCAGAAAGAAAGACAAAAAAAGAGAAAGAGAGAGAGAGAGAGAGAGAGAGCGATAGAGAGAGAGAGAGAGAGCGATAGAGAGAGAGAGAGAGAGAGAGAGAGCGCGAGGGAGAGAGAGAGCGAGGGAGGGAGAGAGAGAGAGAGAGAGCGCGAGCGAGGGAGAGAGCGATAGAGAGAGAGAGAAGTGCAGACTCAGGGGGAAGCTAATCTGGGTGAGTTGAAGGATACGGACACAACGAGTCTGAGACACTTCATCAGCACAACTGTCATAAACTCAATCAATATCTCCCTCACACACAGAACTGGACCCTGCCAGCCAGCGCGCACTCACACACTCGCACTCGCAAGTGCAAAAAGTGTATAAAATACTGTGATTCTTCCAATTTACACACACAGATGTCTATTCACATACATGTACGTACATTAAAAGAACATTTCTGAATATTTACCTTTCACCACCCTACACACACACACACACACACACACACACACACACACACACACACACACACACACACACACACACAGGCACTTTGGTGGTCTCATGTTTCTTAGCGACAGGCTTTCATTTTGCTTATTTATTTCCACAGAAATTCCTGGATTGGATCAGCCGGCGTTCTTGGCACAGTGTGTAAAACCTCAGACGGATCTCCAGCACTTTCTCTCTGTCTGGATCTGCACAGAAAAACAAAGGCGAAGCAAACACATCTGCAGGCTCGCTTTTCTCCACTCGTCAGCGCTTCTTTCCTTCGCCTAGACTGATTTCATAAAACAAGGCTTTTAAAGCTTAATGATTCAGAGCAAAGCTCCCTAAAAGGACTAGCAGCAGCTTATGTAGCGGATAAAAAAAAAAAAAGTGACCGGCCTATCAAAGTGGACACACCAAAGGCTTTATTCAGCATTTCCTCCTGTTGCTAAGCAACATTAGCATCATAAGTGTCAGTCACTTCGATACATACAAGTGGGAAAATGAACTGCTGTTATTAGCTGAACGCGTGGAGTTGCTGACTAAAACAAGCTGCTTTTTGTTAAGGTTATTATTCTGAAGCCACTGGTGTCGTGATGGCCATTACAGTGGTACCTCTGATGTTAGCACCTATCTCCCAGGTTTGCAGAGTGCATATACTGGGGGTATGTTGAGATATACAGGTGTTCTTAATAAAGCGATGGGTGACCGTGTAGATAACACATATGGATAACGCACTTTCACAACTGGATTTTACGTCAAGGTTTTGTACAGATCTTTGCTGGATGCCCACTCCTAAGCCCTATTTCCTCATGCACTTTTAGCCAGGAATTTGAGGGTATGTGGACACTGCAACCAGTCATAGTACAATTCCTGTACAGCGGCTATTTACTGGTAGGGCTCATGCATGGATAAAGACGATAGATTAGCGGGCTAGATTACAGTCTCAATCACCAGCCAACCACTTCTTTTTTCGAAAAGCTACCAACGAAATGTTGCTGGACAGCTGATCACGTTTGAAGGAGAACTCTTAAATGCCATATCCGTGAAGTTGGGCTAACAGTTGCCCGTGCTGAATGACGGGGGAGTAGGAAAGGCCATGTTACCCACCCAGAGAGGCCAAGAGTGCTTTCTTGGACTCCCAGGGATCGACCATGTTGCACCATGTGGCATTTCTTAGATATGCTTTTGGAGCCATTCATCCAGCAATTCAGATAATTCTCAGGGGTTTTCTCACAATTGCATAGAGACGTGACACATTTCCCTTGTGCACAGACACATGCTGTCTTCAGCTTTGTGGCAGCTTATCAGCTCCTTAATTCAGACTAGCAGCACACGCTGTCTTGTGTTTTTGTCTGTTACTTGAGAAGGACACAAGTGAAACATGCCATGTTCTCTGGTGGTGGGAGCGCACCTTCAGTAAATAGTACCTGGGTCATATTACACCCAAATGTGCAGCGTCTGCTCCTTTGGTGTCTGCCTGCTAGCAGAGAGTGAAGTGTCCTTGGTGTGAATGAGTAAGCTCTTGACATTCTTTACATCTCAAGAGCAGACTAATATGGTCCGTTACAGAAGAACAATGAATTAAAAGCACTTTCTTCTGTGGGATGGCCTCCAATTTACTCCTCCTCAGGCTCATTGGATGTCTTGCCTCTGAGTAGCATGATACAGCGGTGCCTAAATCAATGAAAGAGCATGTGAAACCTGTGCATGTACAAGAAACCTCAGGATTTGAGTTTACAGAGGCGTGGGGCCTGTGAGTGGGTCAGCCATAAGCCTCCGAGACACATGAATAAAGAGTCAGGCTCGCAAGCAGGAACATTCTGTCTAGCCTGCCTCATCCACACAGGGAGTGGATAACACTTCAGTAAATTTCTCTGTCACAAATACGCCTTGTTTCAGCCCAGTCTTGAACTGAGAAGAGAATTCATCCCTTCTTCTCTACCGCTCAAACTCCCCAGCCAGGGTGTCAAATGTATTTTTTAAACAGAGCCGATCTCTCTTTTCTGAAGCCATGCGCAAATGAAAGGGTGTGTGGCGTTCAAACGGGAGGAGCTGAATGCTTTATACGAGACCTAAATCTGAGGCGAAGCCTCCTATTGATTTTACAAGCCTATACGTTTATTTCATTCTGCATGGAAACTGCCAGGGTGATTTACAGTAGGAATATATTCATGTTCTGTTTCTGCGGCTCAGATTTCTTGCTACTCCCGGTCCTGCGAGCGTCTAGGCTGCTCCGCACCTCTGTGTGAAAAACACAACCACCCCCCTCTGGCTTCATTCGTCCGCCACGTTAGAAAATAAGAGGGGGAATATATCAGCGGCTCATTTTTTCCATCAGCAGTGTTCCCGGCGCTGGCAAACGCGGGGTTTTCCGCGATTTGAGAGAGGGAAGGTCGATGTGTTTGCTCTGGAACCAAAGAGCTGTGGTCTCGGGGTGCAGAGGGACCTGCGGTCAGCGCAGAGCAATGAGAGAACGGCCTTCCCAGGATGCTTTGCTCTTATGCCACACTGCTCTGTACTGTTGGCAGGAGGACGACAACACACACACTCACTCTCATGCAGGCAGTCTAAGGGAGCGCAGGGAAAGAAACCAGGCTTGGATACGTAGCTAAAGAGCTGAGCTTTAAAAGAGAAACACTCCTCTTCCTCATCAACAGAACAGGGGGAGAGACAGGGGGAGAGACAGGGGGAGAGACAGGGGGAGAGACAGGGGGAGAGACAGGGGGAGAGACAGGGGGAGAGACAGGGGGAGAGACAGGGGGAGAGACAGGGGGAGAGACAGGGGGAGAGTCTAAATGGCCAGACCTCTGAGACAGAGATATTTGCTCTACAGTAAAAGCGTGTGCAGACACAGACACACACACACACACACACACACACACACACACACACACACACACACACACACACACACACACACACACACACACAACTCTAATGATAAAAAACAGCAATAACATGAAATGAGAAAAGACAACATGCCAATCTGCCTGTTAATCCCAAACTCCAGTGCGATGGCTCTGGGCTGTGTGGCCAGAGAGAGTTATTACAGAACCCAGCGAGAGGAAGGTGTAACACAATTTTGATGGGAATTGGATTTTGAGGCTAGAAATCACATGATGCGTGGGCCAGATTGTGGGGGAGGAGGAATGAGAGAGAGAGAGAGAGAGAAAGAGAGAGAGCGAGAGAGAGTGAGACAGAGAGACAGCCACAGCACTGGGGAGGTTTTAGGTAGATTAAAAGCATGCAGCCAGGGCTCTTAAGACCATCCTGCTAATTAAATATGTCAAAGCTCATGAAGAGGCATTTGGGGCCTTTCTATGCGTCAGACCCCACCAAACCCACCTAGTCAGCAAAGCCTTCGGCGGCCTGTCAATAAACATTAGCTCGATCATCAGTAAAAACTGCAGCAGAATGGATTGTTTTATTAAACGTACGACCGGCCCTCTTTTTTACTGCAAGCACAGAGAAAAATAACACCAAACGCAAAACACAAGCCATTAGTCAAATGCCAGTTCTGGACGCCAGGCCTGTCACTTAGAGACTGCAAAGATGTATAGAGATGTCTCGTGACAGAAACTAAAATTAATTCTTTAAAAACAAGCTCCAAAAAGTTGCTAACAAGTTCGAAAGAGAACAAAATAAGATTGGAGCCTACAATCTGTCTCTCATCCCCCTTATTCACATGGTGGACCTTTAGTTTACTATGGCAGACACAGACTGGGTGTAAATGAGGCAAGTAGTCAGTCAGCAGTTTTGGGGAAGTGTGGTAAAAATGGGTGCTAACGTCAATCAGGTGTCCCCGTTTACCCGTTGTTCAGACCAGCTTGATGAATTCCCTGTTTAAGTCATGGTTCCTCTCAAGGTTTTTTTCATTTCGCTCTTCTCTGGCTCACACACTGAGTTTGGGCCCAACGTGGTGCCCAATCTCACATCCCAGTCCTGATTTCACTTTCCCTGGTAGTGACACTATATGGTCAAAAGTATTGGGACACATACATCGCCCACCTAAAGAATATTTTATGACATTCCATTCTAAATCCATCTGCATTTATATGGGGTTGCCCCCCCCCCCTCCATAATTTTGCAGCTATAACAGCAGAGCACTGACGACATTTATGCACTATGCTCCTCAGCACTCGGTGACCCCACTCTGTACCTTTACATGGGCTGCCCCGTCTGTGGTACATACTGCAAAGCGAGTTGGAGGTGAGAAGCACAGCTATATTGGAGGCTTCTCTACGTTTGAGGCAGATGTTGGCCTCTCAAAATTTCACCTTCAATGGTGCTGCAGTATCTGACATGTACTAGTGCCAGAGTGTAGCTGCTGCATCATGTAAGTTAGAATTAAAATATTAAATCTTATTTCCGTGCTTAGTTTTCAGTGGCTACAAACAGGACCCCATTAGATTGAGTTACTGAGCAGCATACACTAGTAGATTACACGCGATAAATGTTTTATATGCCTAAAAGGGACGATCAACGATCTGAGTCGGCGCCCTTCAGACACTACTCTGACTGATGTAACCAACCAGCACAGACTCAGCCAGACTGACAATCGGGGCTAAACCCTGGCTAAAAATCATGTACTCTAACCCCTGGCCATCATGTCCTCATCAGCATCTAATGATAAACTGGTCAGCACTTGCTTTAGCCTTAGCTCCAGCCTCACTTTCCCATTTAAAATCTACAAGTTTCCCATGGCTATTCTTAAATAATAAAATATGGTTTCACATGTATTTCTGTGTGTACTGACAACGGTTTGTATTATTGATTATTTAGCCTCCTAACAACCCTGCAAAATCTGCAAAGATGCAGACAAAGACTCCTAAAGCTACTGACTGACTCATTCGCCTATCCATGCTTTGCTCCAAAAAAGCAATCTTTCATAGCAGTTATTGCCACATACTTGACAAGCTTTACAGAAACCTGGCAGACATCTCCTTTAATGTAATAAAATACTGACGCACACAACTCAAAATGTAACCAAAGAAATCTCTCATTTAATATCACCTGAAATGAACTAATATTGCACTCCAAATGCATGCAGTTAAAAACCATTCTGCCATTACTGGCTTTGTCTCTGACAAAATTACCATCTTGCCTCCCTGCCACTCATATATTTTGTGAAACACAGAACAATACAACTGTTTGGACGGATGGGATAAACATCTGGGTGAACGCAAACATCTGGGCCAACCCCTATAAAAGAACATTGGTGGCCCAAGCATTGAGAGATGAATTACCTCCCGTCACACACCCTATGTGATGCAATAAGCAAAATGAATCAGGTAAATAATCACTACAGCCACCCTGCGAACATCTAACAAGGAAATGAGAAGATATTGAAAAATGCAGAACAGCTGCAGCCACACATACGCAACGAGGAACATCCACAGTTCTAGAGACATGAAACAGGACGGGAGTCATGTGTGGTCTCAGGGGGTGTTTTGTGGGTGAAATGCATAATGGCAGCAGGTCTTTCTTCACACATATCAAAGCCACAGTCCGCAAGGTACTGGCTGGAAGTGAGGAGAGAGGCATATGAGAGGGGGAAACCCTCAGGCCGTTTCCTCTTCCTCTCTTTAATCTCCACTATCATCTACCTCGTTTAAGCGTAACAGCAGCTGGCCCCGAGCTGAGCTCCAGATTGCAGAGGAAGAGAATGACTAATGGAGAAAGGGGTACCAGGGACAGAAGAAGATGGACAGATGAGGAGAGCAAGCATCTGGTGAAAACATGTTCCATCAGCTTGAGGGCCACACATTCAAGGTGAGCTTATCAGTCGGACCAATAAACACACAAGCATACACAGCACATTCAAGAGTACTGTAAAGTTGAGCATTGGCCGATAGCTAATGGCCACCTTTTAATTTTCATCCAAGATGGCAATTTAAATAAGACATACTAATCTGCTAATTCTTTACATATTTTAGCATGTTTAGTATGTTTTAGCATGTTTTGGTCTTTTTTTTTTTAGAATATTATAATAGGGTTATGTCCAGTGACATAATTTGCGTGTGTTGTGCTCGTTCTCTCCTTTCGCTCGCTAATGAGTTTCAGGTGCTGCTGCTGACTGTAGATGATCGGACGCGCTGATTTGCTAAGCCAAAGCGCGGGACTGGCTTAAAGGCGTAGTGGTTGGCTGCCTCCAAGCTCCCGGTGATGTTGCATGTGAACAGTCCAGCACATTTTGGTGGTTTTCTTGATTAAACACATCTGATTCAAATAATCGGTTATTTGCAAAGTCTAGTAAGTGCTTTAGTGCAGGGGAATCACTGAAATCTGCTGGACACTGGCCCTCCAGAAGTGAAGAAGCCTGGTATACACTCTGAAACTGATATTTGGCTTTTGGTTAGTATTGCGAGTATGCTTCATATTTCAGATCAGTTGTGTTCATAGACAATAGAATATTTTAGCACTGGTTTGGTTTCATTTGCATTAATGTAACTATTGTAACTAAAAAGGACCCCTTTCTGATATTTTAGTTTATTTTAACATGTTTCAAGTGAGGCCCAGAAAAATAAGGACATTCGTTCCTAACAGGGACAGTATTACAAGCCAAGCATGATATATTATAGGTAAAAATACAGGAACCTAAATGGCTTGTGACTGGGGTGTATTGGTTTGGGAGGGACCAATAACGTTAAAAAAGTTTTCCCATGTATATCTCACATATTACACATTCATGAAAATCCCCTAAAACGATCAATAGGGACCATAAAGGTGGTTCTTCTATGGCATCACTCCAAAGAGCCTTTTTTAGCACCTTTATTTTAAAGAGTATATCCAACCTCTCCTTACAGTTCACTGCAGTATCCCTCACTCTAATAACTAGATAACTCACATACCAGCTTTATAACAGATGCTAAATAATTCAATGCGGTTACTGAATATATGATACTGCTGTGCTTGATACACACGTACCAGCACACCATACATTAACACACCTCTACCATGTCAGCGTCACTGCTGTGCTAAGAACAGGCAACCACTCAAATAATGTCTGGTGAGCGGTCCTATATGTTGGTCACTTTCCACTGATGGATGGGGTGCGGGGTGGCTGATTAATTGTGCAGTAACAGATGGGCTATGGTTTGTAATTGTAAACCTACAAAATGCATAGGGAAGGTGTTTCTGATGAAGTGGCCGACAGGCATAGGCTGAAGGTAGGAGGTGAGCCTAATAAAGTAACCTAGTATATGCTTGGACAATCCATTAAGTTGGACCAAGTGCTACTGAATTTAACAGCTGAACCACGGAGCTGCTGTTGTGACTTTGAAAAGGAAGAAGTCTGTCCTCGCTGCTCTCCAGCCCTGCTCGGCCTGCGCACTCAATCTCTGCAGCTTCATGCCTCAGGCCTTCATCCATCAGCATCAGGCCAGATGGAAGCCCTCCATCAACAGGCCACTGAGCTGCTGCCTAAACCCAGCTGTTTGTGCTTGTGCGTGTGCGCTTGCATTCCTTACCTGACTTTTGCCCCGCCAGGGCGCCCACTTTGCTTTCATCTGCAACTTAAAAAAAGGACAGCCAGAGAGAGACAGCCAGAGAAAGAGAGAGAGAGAGAGAGAAAGAGAGAGAGAGAGAGAGAGAGAGAGAGAGAGAGAGAGAGAGAGAGAGAGAGAGATTAGGGCAGGGGGAAAAGTGTGCCCACTCTCAGGTTACCTTTTAATGACCGCTAATTACAGACACATGGCCAGCTGTGAGCCTTTCGATCAATACATATATACCGCTGAGGCACCCCTGCCCAGCTAAATGTGGACAGATTAGCTTCAGGGGTGAGTGAGAGTGTGGACGTGTGTGTTTATCTATTCACACCTTGAGAGACCAGTCTTTTTCTGACAGCTTCTTTAACAGAGCGAGACAGACGTTAAGTTTGGCGTGAGCAAGCTTACAAATCTGAGACTTGGGGGAAAAACCTTTTCAAACAGAATTTTAAAAACATCCATTTGGAGAAGAGGGAAAAAAGCCAACTGCCTTTTTCTCTAACTCCAAAGATCCTACAAGCTCTAACATGATACAACATGTTAACAACTGTATCTGATACCCCCCCACCTTCCAAAAAAGCCTGCACTTCTTGTCAATTTTCCAGCAGCTGAAATCCTCTGTTCTCCAGCAGCGAGTGCTGAGCCTGTTTAAAGCTGGAGAACATGGCGCTCCTGCGTGTGCAGAAGCAGGACTTGTGTTTCATTAGGAGGCTGTGAGCTGAAGCAGCTGTGCCCCTGTGCAAGTACACATGTCTGCGGCCAGCCCGCCAGCGCTTAGCCTCTCGCTTGCCGCAGCTCAGTTGTGCCATGAAATGGAAAATAAATCAGTAACCAGACCCTGACAGCGAGTGGAACGTCTACTGGGTAAAAATATATATATATGTATCACCCAGCCAATAACGAAGCCGGTTCACTTAAAGAAAATGGGGGTGTTGAACTGGAATGCTCTTATGGTTTTCATTAGCCAACACTCATTCCCTTGATGCCACCTGAGAAGCGTGTCATTTTAGGGATAAAAGCACAGGGGCTGGAAACTGGCCGAGATTCGGTATAATTATTGTGTGTGCCAGCGCTGATACAAGCGGCAGGCTATAGGCGTCTGGGCCCCTTCAACAAACATATAGTGGCAAATCTGGGCGAGCAGCAGAGGCAGTGGCTAGGCTAATCCATGGGATTTTAAAGAGAGAGAGCAGCAGCTGCCAGCAAGCTCGCAGCAGCGAGGGACGGCAGCAATAATAGGTTTTCATTACACTGCAATCGCTTTTAAATAATCCTTTTCATTTTTCATGAGGTCAATTTTTCCCAGCAGAGGAGTGAAACAGACTAAGCGCCAGGCTCTCTGGGGTGCTCCGCTCATGTGACCACTCGCCACACAAAAAAGCTCTACGAAATACAGCGGCCACATAAACACTATTAGACCAATTTTATCATATTCTGAGCTAAAAAGCACTCAGCTCAGTCAGCCAGGCTAAACAAAACAGCTTTAACAAGATCAGAGTCAACAAACTAGCCCAAACTAGCCCCATACAAAGCAACCGTGTAACTGCACTAGAGTCATTTTGCCTCTTTTGGCAGCACATCGCATGTAGAAACCCATTACAGCATGCTCAGGACTGTAGCAGTGTCCGTGCTAATTTCTGGTACGTACATCATACTTCATCCCAGATTTATAAAGATGTTGAGTCCGCAACAAGGAACTATTTCATTCTGAACAGCTTCCCACGGTATCACAGTCTTACAACAGTAGCTGCTCACAGACAATTCCAGCACTAGGCCTGCAACTGGAAAGCACCATTATTTAACACTTTCCAAAAATGTTTCCAAATTCAAAGGAGCAGTGAGTAAGGGTAGGGAAGAGCAGGACAAAACCTTACTGCTGTTCAGTTTTTGCTAAATAATTTGAAATGTATTTAAGCTAAATGGAAATATATCTTAAATATTAATATAAAACATCAATGGCAAATGGCAAAACAATGGCATAGGAGGGCACAGTTTGATATTAAGAGGGATCAATAAAACCAATAACATATATTTAAATAGAGAATGAGAATGTCCAGTAGCAGCTGGCTTATAGTGTTCTGTCAAATTATAATAAATAATAATAATTATTAATAGCTAATTAAATTGACAGCAATCTCAATAAAAGAATAGATATCAATATTACACTTGATATGATTTATTTGACTAAATAAAGGCATTTACATGAGATATAAAAGTACATTTTCATGTTTTAATGCAATTTTATTTCAAGCAACCTTGAACTGTTTGAGACAAAAGGTTTGTTCACCTTAGAGATACAAAGTTTATTAAAAAAAAAATGAAGAGGAAAGAAATAATAACTTGACATTTAAAGAAGCATTCAGCTGACTGAATAATTAACAAATGATTAATTGATGTTTAATTATGCTTGTTAAACTTAAAGCTATTGGTCAGGCTGCTTCGCTATCAGCAGCCGGAACCAAAGAGAGCACAATGGGCCATGCTCTCTCAGTGTGGGTCGACAGCACTTTCTCCCTTCACCACTCCCACTGTGATGTTGTCACAATGGTGTCTGTTGGATGATCTATTAGAGCTGGGGATCTGGCGCTTTCCTCAAAGTGTGATGCCTGCCTAGTGATGTTACATTAGTGCCCGTTCGAAAAGAGGTGGTGGCTGACTTCACATAAAAGGCTTCAACAATTAACCAAGCTGTTTTCGAATTCATTTACTCTACTCTACATTAATACTGCGATTTCAATTCAAGTGTTACTACAGTAGTAGTCATTTTTACTGAAGTAGTAATTTTACCATATTTCCAACCCTGCGTGTGACTGAAATACAAATGCAGTATTCACAAGTAAACTTAACTGCACTTCAGTAACCGTCACCTATCGACAGTGCTTTCCTGTTATTCCACTTGGACCCAGGCTTTTCCTTAAACAGAAACTGGGTAATGGTGTTTTTCCAGCGTTACTAAATCTAATTCTGCACATTCCACAGAGAGGGGTGGAAACAATACAAAAATAGGTCAATGAATAATGTAGGCATTAACTTCCCGGTAACAGCATGCTCTCATCGACCGCTTGCGTTCTTAGCCTGCTGGTGAGAAGAAAAGCTCAGGAGAATAACACACTTTGGCCTTGGACCCCCACACATACATGAAAGACCACCATTTAGGACAGATCCTGATCAAAAGGACTGGAAAAAAAGAGGACCAAACCAAAACACATACTGTTCTCCCATGGATGACTGAAGTATTCTCTCAGGAGAGGCTGGTTTTAACTAGTGTTGAGTGTGCACTTTTTATCCACTCAGCATTAGTTCAGCAACAGACTAGAATAAATTACTGCTTTTTAAAAACCTCCACTGTGGCCACTGACTCCAAATATGGCTTTAATTACTACCTTCTAAATAGTATGCAGCATAAACCTCTTTATGATAATAAACTATATGTCCAAAAGTAACCAGACAATTACCCCTTGTAATAGGTAAAGGCAGCTATCTATGGCACACTCATTACTGACAGGTGCACAATTGTGCACACACATCTCTATAGACAGGCATGGCCACAAGGTGCAGAATGGGGCGCTCTGGAGCAGCTGTATATGACCCTCACTCTGTCTAATGCAAAGCGTCGACTAGAGAGTGGTCTGGAGCTTCATCCAATACCCTTGGGATTACTTGGAGTGCTAATCAATCAACATCGGACCTCACTAATGTTCCAGTGGCTGGATTCAGTCAGATCCCCATTCCCATCGTTTCAGCATCTAGTGTAAAGTCTTCCTCCAAGAGTAGTGGCTGCTAATGTAGCAAACGAGGCACACAATCCCCATCAATACCCTTGATTCAAGAAGAAATGTCTAGTCAGTAAGTACTGCTGGTGATTTTACCCAGAATCATTCCCAATAGGACTTAAGATTAGCCGAAGACAATTCTTTATCATTCTTCAAACTCCTTGCGAGATTCCTCTTAAACGGGGGGTGAAAAAGAGAAAGTGTGAGTAATGAAACCCAATCAGTTAGTGTAGCTGTGCTCCTACTGGAACATCACATTGCAGGAACCAAATGTGAAAAACTAATGAAGTGTAATTGAAATTCTGCTGCATCCAGTGTTTTAGCAGAGTGAAATATTCCTCACTCTGTGCAAAATGGGGGGAAAAAAGGAGAGCTAATAGGGTCATCCTTAGCTAATATCTGAAAATGTGCTGCAGTGTTCAATTTCCAAGCTGCACATTCAATTTTTAGAGTCATCTTACCCATCAAATCCGCACAGAAAATGACTCGCAGGAGGCGACATTTCATTTCTGTTTCGCTCTGCTCTTCCTCCCTCGAAGGCAATGGCCCGGCGGGTTCTCGCTTCTTCTCTTATTTACTCCATCTCTCTCTCAACTCATCTGCACCTGGAGCACCTCTCTAATCTCGCCCCTTGCTCTCATTACTCCATCCATCCCCTCGCTCTGTCCAGAGGGAGGCAGGGTGGCACCAAACTGTCACTGATATCCTCTTTGCTAAGGCTCTAGAGATACCCACAAAAATGCCAAAAGTCCAAAAGCAGACCGTACGTCCTCCTTCAAGCCTCTTGGTAAATCTTTTTTAGTGGTTTTTAGGGACAATTCACCCCATCTTGGCATTCTTAGTGAGGTAGGCTTACCTAGTGCTGACTTGAAAAATTTGTCTGATCCTGACAGAACCTGAAAGTTCACTGTTGGGGTTTAGATTTCATACTGGGGTTTCTAACAGATTTTTGACCTGCATTTACATCCATGTTACTTTGCCTTACTCTTTCCCCATTTAATCCTGTTTTTTATTTGGCATTCAGGAGTCAAGAGGTCCAGATTTAGTAGAGAGGTTCAAAAGATCAGCAAAATAAATCCAGATTTTTTTTAAAATGCTGTTCAAATGCACTGACTGTTAAATACATTTGTGGGAATTACACCTATTCTGTCTGTCATTATCACTATATTATAGGTCAGTAGGTGCTATTACGAGTTTTCTTGGTCTCTGGTTGGTTGAGGCTTAAGAGGGTTTGGACGATTTCAAGAAAGCCCAGGTCAGGTTTGGACTTAAATGTTGGTGATGACAAGCCCACCATAAACCTGGAGCCAAGACTGAGTCTCAGTTAGCTGGAACACAGTCTGTGCTGCGTTATCTAAGCCTAGATAGTCGGACAGGAGTCCAAACACAGCAGAAACTGACTTACTTCGCCTTTTCTGTCACTCCAACACCAGTCACTTGTCTGACACTTGGTGAAACTATAGCCGAGCTAGCTAAGTAAAGACTAGCTTTGTGAGTAGGTTTCAGCCCAAAATCAGCTTTATGTCGTTTTAACACCCATTTTAACACCCTGACAGTTTAACATTTAACATTGACTCCAGGTTACACCTTTTTTTTTTGTTTTTGTAGACAGTCTTAATGGGCATCATGTCTTATTTTCCTTAGATGTCAGACACCTGGTGTTACAACCCTTGGTATTTTATACAGAACATTGTGAAAGAGTGTGAAAGGACAGCATGGTAACCTTTACTGAGAGCTGTAAAGGTGATCATACTAACAACACACTAAAACAGCTCTACAAACATCAAACAAAGCAAGGGATCTGAATGTCAAAGCATACTGGCACCATGGCTGCTCTGTGTATTCTCTGGTGAAACTGCAGCTTGTTTGACTGAAATGCAGAGAAAATACTATGTGTATTGAGTTTTGCAAAATACCCGATCACATATCTAATCACAATGCATTTTTATGCCTTGAACAGACTTGAAATCTGCAAAGCTGTGGTTGTAAGCCTGTTTTCCCTGTGGCCATATTAGGGATTCAAGCCACCAAGACTTTGACTAATGCACTACACTGCTGCTGGTTAAAATAAGCAGCAAATGCAGCATCTAGTTAAGTATGAGACCAAACCGTTTACATGGCAGCATGTCGCTGAACATTCACAATAAACAAAGGCTGTTTATTTCATCAGCATTGGGATCACTGTACAATGGTACAATAAGCATCACTTTGAAGGTTTGTACAGTTAGCACTACAATGCTTTTGAGAATGTGGGCCAAGGCAGACTTGGCACTCTTTGTTTCTAATGCTTAACTGCACGCTTCCACAAAAAGGCTTCCAATGCACAAACAATCCCACACGCAGTAAAGAGAACAAAGCCATTAGCCAGGTAGTAGGCTTAAATATCCTCTACAGGTTTACACCCACTGTAATGGTATGCATGCCTGCAGGGATGCCCCCCAGAGAGAAGGCCTGGGGCACAGCTCAGCCAGTTCTTTTTTTTTTTTGCCCATGCCAATGTGAATGTGAGCATGCCGTCAAAAAATTCAATTAAAACACAATTCAAACATTCTATTATTCATGAACTATTGGGATTTTTTTTAACTCTTCTTTTTAATTTTTTTTACAGGTTATGTATTATTAATATCATAGCACTCATATCGAAGACATCCAATTTCATACCCGCACACTGAATCAAATTACATTTGGTTTTTACACGGGACGAAATTGGAATGCGGGGCTGATTCCGCTGCCCATTGTGTCGCCCTCCATAGCGACGGTCACCGCGGTCACCGGAGAGCCGCCCCTTCAGTCCTCTATTAAATAAAGGGCCCTAATACATTCACAAGTGTTTGTTAAAACGCCATCATGTGACACAGATTTGGTTTGCGTTCGCATGTGATGCATCTAGGAAAGAGGGACTGTTATTAGATTTCTGGGGCCAAATTTGAACGTGGAACACAGATTAATTGCATTATGGAGAGGATGAGCATTGATCTGTTTCCTAACGTGCACTTAGTCCAGTCAGTAGCCATTTCATATCAGAAAGAGATTACTAGGGCAGCCTGAGCGTGTCTACATTTCTGTTCTCTCTGAGGAATCCAAAAAAAAGATGAAGGGAGAGCTTTCAGTCAGAGGTGTGTGTGTGTGTGTGTGTGTGTGTGTGTGTGTGTGTGTGTGTGTGTGTGTGTGTGTGTGTGTGTGTGTGTGCGCGTCTGGGTTTGGTTACATTGGTGGCACTGAAAGGTACATCACAGATCTACTAGTGTCTACGATTGGTCGGTAAGAGACCACCTTTCTAGTTCAAATTGCAATTAGATTACCCAGTTTTTAGCATCAGGTAAAGAGCAGAAAGCACACTACATAACAGAAAGTAACCTAGTTATGCAGTGCACCCACCTTTTACCTTCATTACAACTTCATTGGTCCATTGGTAGATTTGCTGGTCTACCAGGTTGTCTTTTCTCTGTATATTTTAAACATCAGCTCAGTGTGTCTTTTTTTTCTCAGACTTTGTACATTTCCATATGCCCACACTCCTCCTACTGCTTTTACTCACGCAACAGTCACTAGTCTGAATGTAGTCTTTGGATCAGGGGGTATGGTGTCTTACCTAGGTCCATGCTCTTGGAGGACTTGACATGATGATGTTCAATAATGGAACCTTGTGGACCTACAGCGGTCAGAGGGCTTTCCGGAGAGCGTGAGCCTGATTCCCACTCCAAACTGACTCAAACACACACATGGAAACATAACATACGGCCCTTAAACTTCGATTCGAATAAGGTTTTACACAGGTACACAAAGCCAGAAAGTAACTCATCCAAATATTACACATTTCAGAATACTAGAATTAAATACTGAGCCACTCCAGAGTTGTCTCTTTCTTAAGAGATGTTAGCCAGCGCAATGGAGCTGGGCACCCAGTGCTTTGCATGTACCAGAGAAGACACGTCTTACCCTCCTAGTGAGCACGGTACTGTGCTAGGGGGAGTTGCTAGGAGAATGGGTTGGTCAATACCAAATTGGAAGATAAAGGTAAAAAAAAAAACCTTTTAACACTAAAGTATTAGTGTTAAAAGTTTTTTTTTTTTTACCTTTATCTTCCAATTTTAATTGAAGATATTAAT
Organism: Salminus brasiliensis; assembly: GCF_030463535.1. Classification (NCBI taxonomy): domain Eukaryota; kingdom Metazoa; phylum Chordata; class Actinopteri; order Characiformes; family Bryconidae; genus Salminus; species Salminus brasiliensis. The sequence continues at coordinate 12,839,288 of NC_132885.1, read as the reverse complement.
AGAAAGAAAAGAAATACACAAACAGACCAGTGTGTAACACATTCCTCCTTAAAATCTGGCAAGAGTTCACAATGCAGTTTCCTCTGCTGTCTGTTGTAGACATAAGGTTTTGTTCCAACAGTAACGGTACTCCTTTATAAACAGTGCCGTGAACTGAGATGATATTGTATATTTTTAAACCAATATGTAGTATCCTCCATAACTACTGACACGTCTGCTAAAGATGAGTCAGACAATAAAAAATGTCATTCTTTTTCATCAGCAGTTCGGCAAGTTAGCCCATTTCCAACCATTCTGGTGGGCACAAACAGAACAATGGCACAGAATTTACATTATCAAAGAAAAACAAATAATTAAAATAAATAATGCAACATAGTAATAACAATAATACCTCTGATTAGGGTGATGGTTCATGCCTCCATTCAAACCTCCATCCTGCCTGTAAGGACTTAAAGCTTCATCTTCACCATAACCTCCATTTGGAACTGTTAAAGAGTAGGCAAAGAGGAGAGAAGCAGAAAGGCCATCATTAAAGGCGTTTGAGAGCTGTGTGAGGAACATTATGCAGCCTAATTTAAGCAAGGGCTGCTGGGGTCAGAAAGAAAGAGTGTAGCTAAAGGTGACAGTGTGGCCGCTGCCCAGAGAGAGAGAGAGATGGACACAGAGACAGAGCCTATTATCAGCTCAAAAACACTGCAATCGCCACTCACGCTTTAATGATCATTCACTGTTTGGATAATGGGAGCAATGCTGCAGATGACTCTTCACCCTAAGCTTAGTTAAGACAGCAAAAATAGGAGTTTGTATGTGTGTGTGTGTGTGTGTGTGTGTGTGTGTGTGTGTGTGTGTGTGTGTGTGTGTGTGTGTGTGTGTGTGTGTGTAAGGAGAAAAAAGTGATACGCTTGGTAAAATACAGTTGGCACTGGCTGTGGAGTACTAGAATGAAAGAAAATAAATAATTGGCATTTTAACGATTACTTCAATGATACTCTCTTAGCAAAACGAGTTATGAGACATTCCTGCATAATGTGCACTGATATATGTGTGCGTGTGTATGAATGTATGTATGTACAGGCATTGCACCACTGTAAGCAAATCTATTCATGGTTTCAGGCAAGTGTGTGATAAACTCAATGAAGTTTAAATGTCCATTACTTCTCAGCTAGACTAGACTCATGACTCCAGCCATACTAAAGTAGTATGTAGATCTGTAACGTTTCAAATAAAAGGGGGGGGGGGCATATAGCTGAACTATTGCTTTACCAGCGGGGGAAATGACAGTGGGTAAAGCAGCTAAGAGAGCAATACAAAGACTGTGTGCTCAGCTTGAGCAACATTTGCCTAAACTGATTATCACCAACTGCTACATTCTACCTAGCACCCGGGAGGCCATACACCTCCTGGCTCTCATCTCCATCTCACTAAACAAAGACACACCAGTGAGCAAAATCTGTTCACTGTGCGCAAGCCTACGCATGCATCTCTATTTCACTCATGATCACAGCATGATCAGAGCGCAATTCAGAACCATTTGAGGCTGAGGGAGTGAATAGTGCTAGCTAGAGATGACAATAGGGGTGATTAATGCTCTTAGAAATCAACAGTGCAGAACTTAACCCACTGCAGGGGGTGTTTGTGTGGAGTTCAATATGACAAATCTTTTAAATTCCTAGATGTTTAACAAACCTTCTACATTACTGATACTGGAGAGTCACTTTCAGTGCTGGAACCCTTTTGCTCTTAAAGAGTACAGCCACCCTTCATTTCTGATGAGCTTTAGTCTGCTGGCACATCTGAAAATGTAAAATGCTTGTACCAGGGCGTTTCGCAAATGCCGCTGATGCCGCTATATATATATATATATATATATATATATATATATATATATATATATATATATATATATAGATATATATAGATATATATATATAGATATATATATAGATATATATATAGATATATATATATATATATATATATATATATATATAGATATATAAAGCGCACCTTTCAACACTGCGCTCATTCAAAGTGCTAGATAATTCATTACATGTTTTAAAATATGTAGGGATATAAACATAATTAAAAATAATACATTTAAAATATAAATTTAGGACAAAAAGCCCTGTTACTTAGAACTGTTACTTAGCCCTGTTACTTAGAACATCCTACCACCCCTAAAAAGCCCCGAGTGGTGTGCAGAGTGGGACACTTCGTTTCCAATTAGGCTGATAAAAACTGAGCCATGCCGCTTTGCCGTCAGTGGCTGGAGTCTGAGGGAGCGCAATTAAGCATGCTATATCCAAATGGGTAGGTGGAGCTCTCTGCCCTCAACACTTCTCTGCGTGTCAGCTGCCCGGCGATAAAGAGGTGGTGGCTGGATTTGAATGTATCAGAAGACGTTTTAAGTTCCTTACCCTCCTAGTGTTGGGAGCACTGCTAGTGCTAGGGGGAGTTAAGAGAGGGTGGGTTAATTGACAGTACCAATGATGACAGTGGGTTTTGTTTTTTTTTCATTTAATATAGATATTGAAGGAACCATTTCTATTAACAAAACATGCTACTGAGTTGGTTTATGCTATGATGTGATGTTCCACATTTTTTTGGGCCCCTAATCTGAACTGAGTACTGGCCAAGTACTCAAGTAATCTTTTTTTATCATCACATTACATTGTGTTGAACTCCGATTGTGAGGCAGTTTGACTGAGCTTCTTTTTTTAAATATGTGGTAGTGGAATCACTTCAGTTTTTCTAGTGTGAGGAAAGATGGCTTTTTCTAGTGGCGTTGTTGATAATAGAGCTTTAACTGTAAAACAGTCCGCAGACATTTAGACTGTTCTGATCTTCTGAAAACGTGCCTCACTTCTGCAGGTTATGTCTGTTCATGTAGCCTCTAGCACAGGCGTAAAAATAAAGCACAAATAAGAAACAGTAAGGATAAAACAGCCCATCGCCAGGCAATTAAAATATGCTTGGACCGGCCTAGTTCCCTTAAAACGTACCTAGATCGGCCCTGGTCTAGAACCATGCCGACTTCAGTGTTCATGGCTTCTTTAAACTTTAAATGTAGGAATAAACAGAGTGCAGCGAATCTGCAAAGTAAGAGTGGCACAGTGTGCTGCGTTTAGATGTGTGGAGCGGAGTGTGTGGCAGGGAAAGCGGTCTTCTCTCTGTCTGCGTGATGGAGAGGCTGTTTTGGCACAGTGGGGTTGGAAAGCGTGCCTGACAAACGAACAGATCAGCAGGCTGCGCATAGGCAAACCAGTCATCATTACTCATGATCCTGCACGGCGATGACTGTTTATTAGTATTAGTACATATCTCATCTGTTTGTGTGGCAGAGGGTGAGGGTGATTCATCATCCACACACACACACACACGCATGCATGAACGCACACACACACTAAAGTTGCACTAAAGATGAACCGATGTTAAAGTGAGTGAAACAAAGTGGCTCCTCAAACTACTGTGTATTCCAAACACATGCAACCACACACACTCACACACACAGGCAGAGTTATTTATCAGCTAAAGTGAGGAAGAGCAGGAGAGAAATAAGACGTTTCATCTGAAGATGATGGATCAATGGCTCTTCAAGCTGAAGAAGGGTTATTAATCCTAAAGCGCTGCTACCAAACCTTTCCCCAAGCCAGAGCACCGCAAAGCGGCACCTTATCGAAAACATCCCGCAGCGTAAAACTGTGTTTCTTCTAGAGACGTGAATATAATTCTACTACTGTAGAGGCCGCACAGGTCAGGACCAGCTATATCTGAGCTGTGTTGTGTGCTCTCTGTATGTCGAAGAACCACGGGCAAGCAGCACAAGCCACTCTCTTCAACACACAGCACATTAAGGGTCATTTAAACTATATATTGTGCATCTTATTAATCATGATCAAAGAAGATTAATGGGGCATGGAGAAACAAACTGCTTGTGGATTGATTCATTTACCCAGTATGGTGCTCCCAGTGGATTCTACGAAAAGCATCTGATCACTTTGCATGGACATGCGAGGAACAGAAACCGAACCTTGAAATGAAACCCAAAAATCTCCAGATAAACTTCCATCTGCTCAGTACAGGTCAAAAAAGGGGAATAAGGCCTGGCCCAGCTGAGAAGTTAAAGGCAGGCTTCTTTCAGAAACAGACATACTTGTGCACTCATATCTCCCCACGCCACACAGCCCACCACGGTTCCCGGCCCACTGATATATTGGCTTGTAATTACACACAGCTCTCCTGAGGAAAGCTACTCCAAATGAGAGCACATCATGCATAAATATATAAGCAGTCATTAGCTTTCTTTTACTGCTCTAGCAGCTAACTGTAAATGTCTTTACTCAGACTTTATTAGCCCAAATGGCTGAAACATGCAGGGGGAAAACACAACTCTTGCCATTCTCTTGAAGAGAATATTATGCATCTGAAATACTTTATTATTCTACATGTTAAACAGCCCACAATACTGCGGCATGTGCGCAAACATGGCCTAGATAACATTCAGAAGATTAACATAATGCTCTCAAGGTCAGTAGTGAGGGAAAAAAAACAAAACAAACAAACAGCAAGAGCACGCAGTAAACACAGCACATCTTTTATTTAGGCTTTACTCAAGAGGAAGCCATACCTTGAATTATTCCCAACTGGATTGTAAGCGGAAATGAAAAGAGAGAGTATTAGAAAAAGCACATATTTATGAAACGTGAAATCAACAGTAATAAATAACAAGCAGATGAAGGTTTGTGGCTACGGTTGATCATTACTGGGTTCTACAAATCTAAATGGGATAGGAGGTAAAGTGTAAAGTAAGAGTGCGCACACACACACACAGAGAGAGAGAGAGAGAGAGAGAGAGAGAGAGAGAGAGAGAGAGAGAGAGAGAGAGAGAGAGAGAGACAGAGAGACAGAGAGAGAGAGAGACAGAGAGACAGAGAGACAGAGAGACAGAGAGAGAGAGAGAGAGAGAGAGAGAGAGACAGACACAGAGAGAGACAGACACCACACAGACACACAGAGAGAGACATGCACACAGAGACAGACACACGCACAGACAGACAAACACACAGACAGACAGACAGACAGACAGACAGAGAGACAGACAGACACAGAGACAGACAGACACAGAGAGAGAGAGACAGACAGACACAGAGAGAGAGAGACAGACACACACAGAGAGACACACGCACACACACAGACACACGCACAGAAAGACACACATAGACACACACAGAGAAAGACACACACACACACAGAGAAAGACACACACACACAGAAAGACACACACACAGAGAGAGAAAGACACACACACAGAGAGAGAAAGACACACACACAGAGAGAGAAAGACACACACACAGAGAGAGAAAGACACACACACAGAGAGAGAAAGACACACACACACACACACACACACAGAGAAAGACACACACACACACACACAGAGAAAGACACACACACACAGAGAAAGACACACACACAGACAGACACACACACAGAGACACACAGAGAGACACAGACACATTAAAATATACAGCCCAGGAAATGCAGAGTACAGAGCTCCATCTAAACCTACTTTCTAGTGCTGCTAAATCCTGGTGGAGAAGAGCTCCTCTTTCATGTTCAGCTGAAGGGATGGTCCACATGACAGGGTACACACACAAATGTTTAACATGAAAAGAATCACAAATGTGCTGTAATTCTCAGTTGAACACGCAGCCAGAGACGCAGCGGCAGTGAGGGAGTCTTTCCAGGTATGAGAGTGATGGAAAGTGCAAACTAGCATGTATGGCACACTTAATATATTCAACCTGACATGTGAACACACTGCCAACACCACACTGATACAGACACACACATTAACATCTGACAGACGCACCAAAGCAAAGGGACTTGAACAGAGTTAGGGTAATGCGTGTAGGGTAAAGCTTCATGGTGAATGGTTGGTAAATAATACAGGGGAAATACCAGGATCCAAAGCATGTTTTGACTTTTATTAACTGAAATTTGGAATTTCAACCTGTCAAATTTGATATTAAACTCTCAGTGTGTGGCAGAGAAAACGCATCACTCACCAACAGCTCGCTCGTAGATGCTGTTCATCACCATGGGGGGCTGTAGCAGGCCGTCCGATTGGCTGAGCAGTCCAACCTGCCCCACACAGCTATCAAAAGATCGATTGAGAATCTTCCGTGTGTCTGGGTACTCCTGGAATAGAGTGCAAAACACACTGTCACTGTATTGATCATGTTTGTGAATTATAGAGACACACAGAGTCAAGCTGAGACCTGGGAAAAGTCAAAACTTTCAAACTGTGAACACCACAAAACTGCACCGAATTCCCAAAGCACACACAGCGGACACAAGGCTGTGTGGGGTTTCCAAAAAAATGCTGCCGCTGTTCAATCCAAGACTTTAAACAATGAGCACAGGGGAAAAAGCTTGCAAGATTAGGTCATGGAAAAGCTCTTAATTCTTCTGATTAGCAGAGCCGTCAGCAACAGAAAGAACTGGCTAGATTCTTCTGATTTCCAGCCACTGTCTCTTGGGCAAGGGGGGGGGGGGGGCAGAATGAGGGAGAATGGGAATATAGAAAGTCATTTCATTATCCTGCCCTGGGGTCTAGGCTCATGGTGAAATATGCTAATACGATTGGCAGATCTCAAACACTGGAGGGGAAATCACAGAGCCATCAGATGTGTCTTTTAATGGCTTGTACAGACAGCAGCACACAAGCTGCATGTGATTGGTTAATTGTGGCCCATTAGGAAAGCAAACTGAGGGCATATATATTTAAACTGGGGGTGTGTTTACTCAGCATCTGCCATTGGTAGGGATGGGGGGGGTAGGTCTTCTTTTAGTATGGTGTGCGCAAGTGTGTCTGTGTGTGTGTATGTGTGTGTGTGTGTGTGTGTGTGTGTGGGGGGGGGGGGGTGTAGTATCTGGGCAACACAAAAGAGGGCTGCTTTCCAAGTCACACAGTAGGCACTTCATTCAAGGAAGGAGACGGTGCACTGGTGCTTTTCTCTGCCATTTATGAGTATCCTGTTTTCTTGATTGGCAGAGCAGTTGCAGTGTGAGGGGTAAGAGGGATTTGCTTTGAGGAACAATTGGCTTGAGTCAATGGGCTTGGGTGAGGATCAAATTTAGAAACCCTGGGAATGCCCTGGAATTTTACAGATGTGAAAAATGATTTTCTATTCTATTAGTTCTATTAAACCCGTCTCCTGTTCAGTGGGGTGATCTGGAGCTTGAAATATCTGTCTGAATGTGACAGGACCAGACTGCTCATGTCATATCATTTCGTAAATATTGGAAGGCTGGGGTCAGGTTTCTCACAGGCCATTTCTGGTTAGCGGTGGTCTGGTCCAAGCTGGGTTTAGAAATATATTTTATAAGCAATATTTGGGTTAGGACTCCCAACCAATGTCCCTACCAATTAAAGCTTAGAGAACTGTGTTCTTCGGTTCCAGGCCAGGTCTGTCCAGTTCTCTCCTTAGACAAACCAACTAAGCCTGTCAATTAACAGGTGAGCTGAATCAGAAGACTACAGACAGTAGATCCATGAGACAGATGGGGTGGGGGTGGGGGAGGGGGGGGGGTAGAATGAGGGGGTGGTCTGAGGAAAGAAGAGACAGTGCAGGCTCCAAAATGAGATTACAACAGGGGGATCAATGAGGAATCCTGGGCCAACTTTGCCATTTGCCTTTTTTTTTTAATCAGAAAAAAACAAAAGAGCACAGAGCTTGCAATTTCACAAAGAGGATGTGAGTCAGGAAATGCAGGGGCATCAATGAAAATGAACAGAGCAGAGAAGATAGGAGAGGGGGAGTGTAAAGAAAAAAAAAAAAAAAGGAGTATACATCAAATCAGGTCAGAACGTGAAGAGAGGGGGGGAAAGGGATGAAGAGATGGGGAAAGAGAAAGGAAAAAATGTGCTGGTGCAGCAACGTGGCAGGATCCAAAGATCATAAAGATCAGAGAAGCTTAAGACTTCTAGAGCTTGACGCGGCACAGGAATGACTAAGACAGCGTCTCCACCCGCACTCAGCCCGGCTGAGGCTGCAAGAAAGCAGAAAAGAAAAGCACCCGGCTCAGGGATTGGTGTGTGGAATAAGAACGCTCATCAAACTGGTGTTAAGCTACACTGGCAAGGTAGGCTCGATTGAATTAGGCTGGATGGGAGGGATTTTCAAATCCTTCTCATTAGAACTTCAGTGAAAGGAAGTAAGATCAGTTTAGATTAGTACAGGACAGGACAATAGATTTCCTCCACACGTGTTTGAGCGTGTGCATTTTCAGAACTTTGTAAAGACCTAAGCTCTTTGTAAGAACAACTTTTTTTGTGGAAAGTCGTTGTGTAACTCTGGATGACCAGTTTCCATTCTCAGCTCCTGATGCCAGCCCGACTCACTGGGCCAAGTTTCTCCACTAGAATATTTAGAAGACTCAACACTTTCAGTCTAAGGAGACTCTTCACAAGGTGCTTGTTCAGCCTTTCCAGCAGCAATTCACTAGAAACTGATCTGTCTATAGCTGCCATCAGGCTCTTGCAACTGACCCGGAAGGCAGCAGCACGACTCCACTTCAATCGTCACAAGTTTAGCCGTCCTTTGCCGTCTTCCCTTCGCTGGACGCATTAGATTGAAAACCCTGATGCTGGCCTACAAAGCCAAAATCGGATCCATACTAGAGCCCCTCAAGCTTTAATATGGCTCAGCTTGTCTGGCCAGCCTTCAAAACGCATGGAAGACAAGCATCAGCACGGACACCCACGTTGAGGAACAAACGTCCATGTCCCTTGCTATCGTCAAACACTGACTGACAATCCATCTTACTGTGAAGCAACTGAATCTCTCACTTATTCAAATGTGACGTACTGCACTTATGTAATGCCTTTCTATCTATCTGCACTGACTCTTACCCTCCATCCACACTAGCAAGACGACAAGTCACTTACATTGCCCCAAGTTTGTCTATTATGTGGGCGTGTACAAGGCCCAGCTTTCGACTGTAATAGAATGTAATGGGCAAAACAAATACTTTGCATGTATCTATTTTTTTTTCCTGAAAAATCATAATTAAATACGTGTATTTTGTCCTGTATATGTGCACAGATCATCTAAAATGGAAAGACAGAAGAAGTGGTTCTGAGGCTCTCTTCCATGTTCATCACCACACTGTTGAGTATAGGAACACAATGCTGGTAGGAACCACCCCCATATGTGTCTACAACTGGTGGAAAATGTTGGAGCCAAATCGTTTAGGATGTTCCATCACGGTTTCATTCATTTGCATAAAGTTTAGGAAATATCAATTCAGTCGCTTGTCGCTACATTGCAGCTACAGATTGAGTACTCCCATAGGAAATGACTGGTCAGTTGTCGCCTGCTAGCGTGAACACATGGTTATTCTAGAAGGAGCTTAGCTCAATGTTGCAAAAGTAGATACAATAAATAAATAAATAAATAAATAAAAGCAGACACTCCACTACAAATGTAGCTTATTTACTTAACTCTAACTACACCAAACTGTTGCTTTTTGGTTTATCTGAGGTTAAAGTTAGGCAACAGTAATACAGAAGTCAATGAAAATACTCACTAATAGAGTAACACTGCATGTCCCTGTCTTTGCTGACCAATTGTACCAGCAGACACCCAGAGTGGAACAAGTGGTCAGGGCTTCACTTCCTTTATTGAGAGACAGGCAAGAAAACAGGATGGGCTGAATGAACAAAAAAGGAAAAGCATGAGAGATAGTTGAATGAAAGGGAGATGGAGCTAAGGAGAAAGAGAATGGAGAAGTACTGAATGAAAAGTGTCATGGTCCGGTTCCCACGGCCTACTCGGTCTACTCAGCCCCTGTGTACTGTGCGCACACACCCATACACACACAGCTCCAGGACGCACCGGCATATCTTCAACAATCTCCACTTCTGTCCTAATCAGCACAATAAAGAACTCATTTGAACCTGCTGTGTAAAACAAAAGCAGCCCGGCAGGCCCGGCAGGCCCCGCAGACCCCCCAGGCTCCAGGACAGCATAGGCCACGGTTTCCTAAGCCCAGGAGGGACAGAAAAAGTCTCTGAACCGCAGTTCCTCCAGCCTCCCCACCCTGGGTTGCTTCTCATTATCAATGCCTACACTGTAACAAGATTATCACACAGCTATTTAGACGGCTGCTTGAGAAAGCTGCTGAAAAGGATGTGATTAGATCTGGCTGCTGCATAATGGCATTTAGACTGGAGAGGAGACACAAGAACGTCTGCACTAAGCCATCTGTATTCACCTACGTTTCTTTTTTCTCCATTTGACCCTTTCTTTACTTTGACCATCTTCTCTTCCTTTCTTCGCAGTTTGCTTCATTGTTTCTGGTTTGCCTTTTTTTTTTTTTTTTTTTTTTTAATTGTGCACAAAGAGTTGCTCTTTGATGTCTCTGGGAGAGCTCATAATTAGTGAAGTGTGAAGTTAGGTCAGGGGAAATGGACACAAAGTGGTTTTAGGCACGACAACTTGGAGGATTAGATTTTCCCTAAAGCAAAGCGGCACACTGGAGAATGCAAAAGAACATAAAGACGCATTTTAATTATAGCTCCGAGACAGGAGTTAACTTTTGTTCTTCTTTTGTACTTTTATAATATGTTGATTCTGGATTAAAATGAATTAAAAAGACCTTAAAAAAAAACCTACCAAAATAAAAGCAAGTTAAATAAGACTGATTCTCCTTGCATTAGATCTGTCTGGATGATGTAACCCTGCAACAATGAGGGTTGCACCAATGTATTGTTTGGGTGATAAAATCTGTCATTTTTAAAGTTAAAGTGAATCAGGGGGGGGGAACATTACCAAAGAGGGTCCCACCCTTGTTATGCACATTTAGCAGTACATACAGTTTTTATATATAACCCTTTTTGCTTTGACTATAGTGTTTGTCCCCACCACTGGTGCATGGTGACGGCTCAGGGGCAGGCAAAAGCCCTTATATTTAGATGTAAGACACAAAGCATACACAAAAGCCATTTATCTTTTAAATGATATATGAATAAATTACTACTAACAGTCAGTAATAAAAACTATATACTATCTTTAAAGCGGTCAATTCTGATTTCTAGTTTACTTTTACTTTAAGGTCACATGGGTTTACCACTATCAGTGACTTTCAGTGAAAATACTGAACAGAATACAGAATACAAATCTACATAAGCTTTATAACAAAAAAAGGCTGTTAAGACTGGCTTTAAGACTGATTTAAATGGTTATGTAAAAATATCTCTCAGTATGTAACAAAACAAAAATGTTACATTTCTTTCAGACCCTAGTAACAAACCCTCATATCATGCATGCCTAGAATGACCACTAATCACGCCGTCTCGTCATTCTGTTTGCTCCCACAGCCGTGCCACACTCCGGGGGGGATCGATTGCCTCCCATCAGTCCCAGTGCCCCCCTCTCTTGCTACGCCCCATTGACGACCATGACGGCCCTTCCACAGCCCATAAAACATAATGAACATGAATCTTTATTTCAGAAGAACAATCTCACCACTGCACAGCCATGCCCATCGCTCGCCGCCTGCCGCCCCGTATGGAGGGCCCACAGTAACCATCAATCCACCGTCCACAGGGGCCGCTCCATTGTCCAGCCTAATTACACACAATTTTGGAGCAGTTGGAGACCTGGGGGGCAGTGTGTGTGTGATGAGGCTAGAGTGTGTATACACACACACACGTGTGTTTCAGGGCAGGGTCCTGGGGCGAGCATATGGATGCTCTGTAAGCCAGATGCAGAGGAGGAGAGCAGGCTCTAACGCTCTGCTGGAGGTAAATTCCAGCAGCTCAGGAAAACTGACGAGGTGAAAGTGGACAGGCAGTGGGGCGTCTGCCCAAAGCACCCCTGTGAGTGCCTTGGAGGCTTTCAGAAGACTATTTTCACTGATATCCAGAGATGAGAATAAAACGTCTCAGTCAATTCTACTGAGTAAAACAAGCTATCCCCCACATTTCCATAAAGATGCCTCCAGAGCACAAATTTCCATTGGCTCTTCACAAGCCAATAAATTAATGTTTCAGATTTCAGCTTTTAAACAAAGAATTACAATAAAACAAGCAATAATTAGTGTATATTTCATCATCCTGGTATTGGGGGCTATCATTGCACCAGTGCAATGAAAAAGCCCAATCTTACATTTGTTTTAATATCTCCAGTGTTATTGGTGTAGAATGTATAAGTTGTTGTTTTTTGCTAGATTTTGCCCTTGGGACACTTAAGAAGGAGAAAAAAAAAAAAAACAACTCAAACATTAAAGAGACAACGAGGGGAGGTAGGGGAAAGCATGACACACATTAACAAATGTAACATGGATATTTTATGTAGTTAATCAGGTTAAAATAGAACATCCTTTCGGTCTTCCTGTTGCATAGCAATGTCATCTTGACAGACAATTTTCTCAAGATTTTCCCTGTAGACCAAAAGTACTATAAAAGTACTGTAAAAGTTCTCAGAAAGTGTTAGTTTTTAATAACCAAAATCTAAGGGTATACCAACGCATCAAAACATTTATCTCACAATGCATACAATGTCCCCAAATAAGCCCAAACTGTTGACTGTCTAACTTTTAATGAAGATTTGACAAGACAAATTGTACTATAGCTGTAGTACGTCTACACGTATATAATAAATACACAATTCCATTTTATTACACCATTTTATAGCGCTAACGTCTCCTCTCCCACAAATCATATTTATTCTGATTAATATATTCGAATGCATTTAGATTAGAAATCTCATCTGGCTCAAACAGCTTATAATTATACTGAATTAATTGTTTGCATCGATTTACCAGGCTCTTTAACCTCTGTCAGTTACAATTAACCCCACCTATGGGATAAGTTGTAATAATTGCACAGTGCTTCCGGCTGAATTATTCACCAATGGTTTTCATTTATAGGAGAGAAGCCTGTAGAAATCCTTAAAAATGTATATTGTAAAAAACAATAGAAGCTCAACTACAATCAGAATACTCCTTTTAACCAAACTATAATCAGCTGATATTGTCTGTTCACATATTTTAAATAACTGTTTCGATAAAGCCACTAAATGGCCTTTTTTTAATAATGAAGTGCCAGTCCTGAAAGTCCTGAAGTGCTGCTTTTATGGGAATGTGCATGTGCGAGTGTTCCTGAGAGGGAGATAACTGTGCGTTCCGAGGTACCATCACAATGAAGAACCGTTAAACTGTGGGTCTAATGGATCAATCGCCACTGCTGGTTAGTATTCATGTGTGGGCGAAACAGCAGAACCACACAAATCTGCACCTAACTTCTGCACCTATCCTGAGACAAAGGAAGAGTAAGGGGGATCCAGAAAGAGAGAGTAAGAGAGGTTATGAACGCACCACAGAGAGCGTGCTGGTCGGGGAACACGCTGCGACGCTACATCTCACTGTATTCAGTCCTCATTTCTAATTCCACAGACACACACCACTAATGCTCCACTGTTCCCTCTCATATTCAATTGCACATTTACACACTCTAAGTGTGTGCTTCAGCAGGGAAACGGCACACAATGGAGGCTGAAAAGCGCACAGAAATGCCATTGTGGTGCTGTGCAGTTATATCACTTTCCCTGGAGGCGTAGAGCTGACCTCGGTCAAAGAGAATCTCTGCACAGAGGAAAAAAAGGCTCTTCAAGCTATGAATATGCTCAACACCTGTGACTAAACGGTTCCTAGTGTTAGGTACTTCACAGAGGTGTAACAAAGGGAGGGAGAGCAGCAGAAAAGTAAGTAGCGCTAGGCTAGCAGGCTAAGCTTACAGGGTTTTAGGGCCAGAGGACTATTCTGGCTAGAAGGCTATGCTAGGAGTGCCAGGGCTTACCCAGTGGTTATGCTACTCTACTATGCAAGTTCAGGGGCCCCAAACTTCAGAAACCCAAAACACTCACTCAATTTTTACCACTTACGTCAGAGAGCAGCTACTTCTTTAGTTACCTCCGAGTTTTATGCTACAAATAGTTAGCAGAGAGGCTATTGTTCTAGGTAATAGTGAAAAATAAAAAAAAAAAGACCCTTGCAGCTAGGCGAGAAGGTCAGGTTACCAAACCTCCAGGGCTAAAAACCATGGGACTCCGCGGCTAAGAAGCTTACCTGGCTAGATGGCAGAAGGGCTCGGAGCACCACGAGCTGGATCATCCCTCTCAGGTTCCCCTCCATTGACATGGACCTCCGCAAGGTCTCCATGGCCTCGTGGTTGGACTTCCCCAAGAGTGGCTCTCCATTCACCGCAATCAGCTGGTCATTGATGCGCAGGCGACCGTCCTGCAGACACAAGAGCAATCAATCACGCGCCGATAAAGCCTGAACAAAGACATGTCCCATAAGTCACTCACTGTTCAGAACTCATAGCACTGACTGGGATCATTTCCTACATCTAGGCCTTGACCTACTTTCTAAGGGCTAAAACCATGACTTTTTGCCACCTCATCTGAATGAACTTCTAAAGCGTTGCCTTAGCCTGGAGCTGTCTGTATTCTGCACTAAGCTGAGCCCGTGGAGGCCTGCTGTCGAGGAGCAACGGCTCCCCATGCCGAGCAGCCCTGTCTCTATGGCACTGTATAAGCACATTATAGGACATGCATATTACATGCAGAGTAAAAAGCCCTAAAGTTCATTATGATTAATATTAATTAGTTTTCACACCAGAGCCCTCTGATCTGGCTCCCTTATCTTCAGGCAAGAGAGAGAGACAGAGAGAGAGAGAGAAAGAGAGAGAGAGAGAGAGAGAGAGAGAGAGAGAGAGAGAGAGAAAGAACAACTATGAGGGTTAAACCAGAAAAGTGGGCTAAGTGGAGTAACAGCTGGTCAGATATAAGCCAGACAAATGCTAATCGTTAATGACTGATAACAGTCTGCTACATTCACACTCAAAGGATTTAGCTCCGTTACAAAATTACACTGACGATGGGTCCATTTGTACATGTAATACGATACTGCCTTGTCTGTAGCTCCCTCACCTCCTACTGGAGTACAACCCAAATATTGATTCCCAACACATAGCTACGGGTGTGCGTTCAAACACCTCCTATCAATACCCAGACGTGTAGCCCATTCAGCAGCCAAGTAAGTGCAAAATGAAGTCATGTGGAGTAAAAGCTGTGAATGATGGGACGTGTATATTAATGAAGCTTTATGGGACAGATTTAAGTGCCTGCAGAAGTGTCTTTCAGCAGGGGCACCAAAATAGCTTGCGGATGACAAATGTGAAATGTCAAAAACGCGAGCGCGCACACACCCACACACACACCACCACATCACGGCACTCTCTGACCCGTGACCCTGCTCTTTAACTGGGTGCCCTAATGGAGATGGCGGTGCTGAAATAGCTCTGAGCACTGTCTGGCTGAAGATGATGAGACGGGTGGTCATTACAGTGGTGTCTGCCTCTGTAAACCTTTCCACCTAGCATCATGAGGCTGAGTGAATGGTCTAGGCTCTAAGCAGTCAAACAGCTAGAAAATGTCTCATTCCGTGTTCCTCTACAAAGTGCTCTGTTGGCATTTTCAACTCACACACACACACAAATATATATATATATATATATATATATATATATATATATATATATATATATATATATATATATATACACAGTGCCCTCCATAATTATTGGCACTCCTGGTTAAGAGGTGTTCTTTAACTTCTAATAAATTGAGTTTTTTTCTAAATAATATAGGATGGAAAAAAAGAGTAAAATCCAACCTTTAACTCAAGTGAATTTATTCAGTAGGGAAAAAAATCCCACATTAAGAAATAATTGTTTAACATCAAATGATGTGTGCCACAATTATTGGCACCCCTGATGTTAATACTTTGTATAACCCCCTTTTGCCAACAAAACAGCACCTAATCTTCTCTTATAATGTTTCACAAGATGGGAGAATACAGATAGAGAGATCTTTAACCATTTCTCTTTGCACAATCTCTCTAAATCATCCAGCGACCTGGGTCCTCTCGTCTGCACTCTCCTCTTCAGCTCACCCCACAGGTTTTCAGTGGGGTTGAGGTCTGGGGACTGAGATGGCCATGGGAGGAGCTTGATTCTGTGTGTTGTGAACCAGTTCTGTGTAGATTTGGCCATATGTTTTGGGTCATTATCTTGCTGAAAAACCCAGTGACGACCCATCTTCAGCTTTTGGGCAGAAGCCACCAGATTTTGTTTTAAAATGTCCTGGTATTTCAAAGCATTCATGATGCCATGCACTCTAACAAGGTTCCCAGGGCCTTTGGAAGAGAAACAGGCCCACAGCATCACTGATCCTCCCCCATATTTCACAGTGGGCATGAGGTGCTTTTCTGCATTCTCAGCTCTTGTGTTACGCCAGACCCACTTAGAGCATTTGTTGCCAAAAAGCTCTATCTTAGTTTCATCTGACCAAAGCACACGGTCCCAGTTGAAGTTCCAGTACTGCTTAGCAAACTCCAAACGTTTGCGTTTATGATTGTGAGTGAGAAAAGGTTTTTTCCGTGCATGCCTCCCAAACAGCTTGTTGGCATGCAGATAGCGCCTGATGGTTGTTTTGGAGACTTTGTGACCCCAAGAAGCTACCATTTGTTGCAATTCTGTAACAGTGAGCTTTGGAGACCTTTTTATTTCTCTTATCATCCTCCTCACTGTGCGTGGTGGCAAAATAAACTTGCGCCCTCGTCCAGGCTTGTTTACCACTGTTCCAGTTGTTTTAAACTTCTTAATTCCTCTGACAGGCAGGCGTAGGTGAGTGGCTATTTTCTTGTAGCCATTGCCTGACTTGTGGAGGTCAACACACATCTGCCTTACTTGAATGGTATGTTCCTTTGTCTTTCCCATGTTGAATAGAAATGGCCTCGGTGTCACATCATATTTATACCCCAGGGAAACAGGAAGTTGTGAATTACTAATTAAATGTTCCTACATACTCTGATCAACTTCGTAAACTACTGTAGAATTGACAGAAATACTTTAATTACGTTTATTTCCTAAGAAATGTTAGGGGTGCCAATAATTGTGGAACAGGTGATTTTATGAAGAATAATTATTTCTTAGTCAGGGATTTTTTTTTCCCCCTTAAAATTCACTTGAGTTGAAAGTCTTTGCATGTAAACATAGCCACTGGAGCGTTCTCTCGTCAGAGATGGAAAAACGCAGATAATCAGTTCAAGAATATACATATATTATATATATACATATATAATGTGTGCGTGTGTTTGTGTGTGTGTGTGTATATATATATATATATATATATATATATA